>NC_058371.1:127744396-128084396 GCF_018350175.1 Felis catus
CATTTCTGATTGGCAGGTGCCAATGGAACAATCTATCTCACAGAGTTCTCATGTTATAATATATTTTTAATCTTATGTATTGTCTTTACAAAAATCAATAAGCTTTCATGAGGAACTTGACAACTTGATGGATTTTAAAATCGTTGTATTTCATTGTGAAAAGAAAAATATCTATTTTTATTTATTCATATTCATCTGCTGAACTATTTAATCCTCGTGTGAGGGGGGTGGGATATAAAAGTTCTAGAAACAACATTAAAATATAAATGGAGCACAGGCACTCCACTGGGAGGAATTCAGTTTGTTCACAAAGAACTGTACTTTTTATAAAGATGATTTCCCAAAGCAAGCAGTGTATGCCAATGGAAAAGACTAAAAGATACTCAGTGGGAAGATGATCTCCATTTATTTTATTCATTCAAAACCATTTATAATTTTTTGAAAACTCCTTACTCTATTTTTAGTTAGCATCCACTCAGGAAGCTGAAAGTTTACTTTGTGTTCTGTTTCCTCTTAGAACTCCAAGGCCATAGGAAATGCTGTGACTAAATACATGAAAACAGGACCCAGAGTTGACAATAAGGTTCAGTTGGTGTTACCTCATTTATAATGATCCAGTGACAGTCAAAAGCAACCAAATTAGTCTCCACAACCTAGAATAGAAAACAAACCAGCTATCAGTCAGCATTAACAGTGAAAACCAAACCAAACCAACTGAACATACTTTGCAAATGGCGAACAAAACAAAACAAAACAAAAATATCATATATTACAAAGGTCTTTGTTGTTAATTAAAGATGGAAAACTTAGCAAAACATTATAGAAGCATTTGTGTTCAACATGTACTATTAGCACTGTAGGCTTGCT
The DNA here is from genome assembly GCF_018350175.1 of Felis catus. NCBI lineage: Eukaryota > Metazoa > Chordata > Mammalia > Carnivora > Felidae > Felis > Felis catus. The sequence continues at coordinate 127,745,264 of NC_058371.1, forward strand.
AATTAAGTTTGAAAATCAATTCATCAAAAGCCTAGAAAAAAAAATAAATAATGCTATACAGTGATTTAACTGCGAGTGTAGTTCAGATCACATTTCCTCTTCCAAATCAGCTTTTATGGCTTTCTATCTAAGTACATAACCCTCCACAATCTGGCTCTAACTTAACATTCTTATCTTTTTCTATTTCCCTGTGTATATGTTTGCCATTTTCTTAAAGTAAACTGCTCCATGTTCTGAAAAACTTTGTGCTGAAAAACTTTGTGCTGAATCTCCCTAAGGAGATTCAATTATAAAATAACCTGAATGTAAAAACTAAAAGCAATAAACATTATATTAGCATTAAGTTATGGGTGGGTAACTTCAGTAGCTTTTAGCTGGGTAATAACAAACAAACAAAATTTATGTAAATGGAAAAGCAAACAATATATAGGTAGAAATCTTGGCTGACAAACTTTGGATTAATTGATTCTAAATGGTCCTTGGCTTGGACTAAAAAAGTAAGCTTGGACTAAAAAAGTAAGCTGGACTAAAAAGTAAGTCCAAGCTTGGCTTGGACTAAAAAAGTAAACACATAGCTAGAGTGTGTGTGTGGGTATGTGTGTGTGGGGATGGGGTGTGTATAGTAGAGGTAGCTTTCATATCTGTTTCCACTCTATCCGATTTTATACATATTTTAAGGCATGTTGTTATGATTCATGCCATGGGGCATACAGGCATATAATAGGTGAGGCTGTTTTGTAAGAGATATTGCTGATATTTTCAGCAATAATACCCAAAGGTTATTTTAAATTTTTTTTAAATGTTTATTTACTTTTGAGAGACAGAACAGGAGCAGAGGAAGGGGCAGAGAGAGAGGGAGACACTGAATCCAAAGCAGGCTCCAGGCTCTAAGCTGTCAGCACAGAGCCTGATACAGGGCTCAAACTCAGGAGTTGTGAGATCATGACCTAAGCCAAAGCTGGGCACTTAACCGACTGACTCACCCAGGTGCCCCCCAGGATTGGGTTTTAAGCAAAGATGGCTTCTAAAAACTACCAAGAAATTGTTATAATATGGTGATTGTTTTTTCCTCGTTCTTGGACCAACTGAGAAATGACTGTTGAAAGTTGCAGTGAATCATGAAGAAACAATTGGAAATATATTTCCTGTATGATTCAATGTTTTCAGAAAGGATACAGTTATTCTCAGAATCTTCATTTTCTCTTTTAATTTTAGTATAAATTTTGTACTATTTCCATATGTGTCACATCAGTCCCTATGACTTTACTGGACTATATAGATGATACATTACCATAGAAGTGAAGATATATTATTTATTTTTAAGTTATATCATGATTATCATATTTTGAAATACATATATTTTCAATTGACATGTGAAACAATGTGGAAAATGTGACTGCAGTTTTCGGTTTTACTAAAAAATCACTTTATAGCAATAATGACAACATCTATCTCTAATTTTATGATTATATTTCTTTACCATCTTAGACAAACCATCATTAATTTATTAGCAATAAAAATATGTTAGAAAGTAAGCAAGAACTCCATAAGAATTTAGAGAAATACAAACCAGAGACTGATACAAGAAAAGTAGTTCTCTGGATAAGATAGAAATGCATTTTTTAAAAAAATCCATGACTAAAAAAAAGAATAACTAAAATTTGGAAACAGCAAGAAATCAGAAAAAAAAAAGAAATGAAAGCCACAATGTAGACTGAAAGTACTATTGAAGCAATGTCAGTAGTAGAATGAAGAGATGACTCAGCTTGGGCAGATTAAGCAACATTTGGGTTATAAGAATTCTGCATTAACTTGTAGACCTTTTTAAGTGAAAAGTTGTCTCATACAACAGCATTTTGTGAAAGAGGGAGAGGGTAAGGATTACGATGGTAACTCACTGATAATTTGTCTAGACCATAAAATTTACTCATTTCCACACTCTGACCTGAAATAGCTTTCAGGCAAAGCATGAAACATGTAGAGGTACAGGCTCAGTCTTGTGTTTCAGTAAAGGAGAAAAGCAAATATGTCATCTAAGGCCATGATTCTATTCACTATACCACCTTCCCTTGCTTAGGATCGGCAGGGAGATAATCTTCTTTCACTCGTCTTTAAATTTCACTCATGAGCATGAATACATCAGACATGCCACAGTATAAATTGGAAACAAGAAGAAAGATTATTAGCACATTACTGCAGATAAAGAAAGAAATCATTTACTACAATAACTTGCATTCATGGAGCAGACCATACTCCTCCACTACTACTTAATGTGGTATTGTGCTAACCCCGAAATAAGCCTCTTGAAACATCACACTTTGGGTCTACTTGTTAGAGTAATTTAGCCTATTTATCTAAATGCAATGCATTTTTGTTAATCTTAGCTATGTACCTTTTTCTAACCTTAATAAACTTTAATAAATAGCTAATTAGAGTAATTTTAAATTCTGTGATTTTATAAAGGCATATAATATTTCAAAACCATGCAATATTTGTTGACCTTTTCATAAATGTTGAATGTTCAGGACTTTTTTTTTTATGAGCCCAGTTTTCTTTGGGGAAGGAAAACAAATAATACCAGAAAGATTCTTAAGAATACAAAGGTAGACATGTCTCATCCCTTTCATTACATACCAAAATATACATATATACACAGCTAAAATCTAAGTATCACTGTGGCACCATTTTATAAAGAAACTTTGAAACTTTTTTATTGCTACGTTGTACACAAAATGTTAATGCTTTCACTCATTATCTGAGTTAAGGGCCACTAAAGGAGAAACATACTTTTCTTAGGTTTAGGTTAACATCTTCTTGGATAAACAAGGAATTGACAAGAGTTCTCTCATTTTTTTAATGACTGAATGTTACTAAAAGTAAACAATGTGAAAAAGTCACTGATTAAAAAGGTAACTGATATCTGTAATGGAAGGGATAAAAAGAGGACAGGCAGTTTAGTAGCCTAGACTTTGAAAACCTGGTAGGCTTTGAGTTCTTTTACTTATATGACTAGAATAGGTATATAAACAGATAAAATAAGATCTACTACTATAACTATACTAGTATACAGTGTGTGTTTGTGTATATATACACAAAATCTACTACTATACCTACAATTGTATATAATGTGTGTGTGTGTGTGTGTGTGTGTGTGTGTGTGTGTGTGTGAAAGGTAAAATACAATAGAGTTAAAATAAAACATAGAAAGGAGTGGGAATGTTGTTTATGCTTTTCACATATTATCACACTGAGCTAACATATAATGAACATTCTTAGAAGAGACATATTTAAATAAAAAAGAAACTCTCAGCTATTGGTGTGTATAACAGATGACAACTAACTACTGTAAATCCCAAATCAATTCATCTGATAATTTTTCTATTTTTTTAGTAGTATTAATCCCTTTCCACTTGATACACTTCAGTTCAAGTTACACTGTATCAGACTAGTGTCATTATTAACTTGAAGAACTGAATTACTTCTGGATATAGGATTAAGAAGTGATTATAAGATACTTTAGGATTTTTTAAGCCTTTTTATTTATTTCCACAGTTATGTTAGAACTCAAATAGTGAAAATTGTTTTCTTTCCCCATTTTCCTTACCTAAGTATCTCATTTCCTTTTGTGGCAGTAAACATATTGAAACCAATGAAAGGGATTAAGAAATTGATTGATTTTTTTTTCTTTTTTCACTGGGAATCTATTTTATAACTGAGTACATCATTGTTATAGTTATGTGTTCTCATTCTGTGGATTCTCACAAGTGTCTAGCAAGTTAGTAAACACTAATTGTATTTTTTATCCAAAATTCCAAAAAAAATAGATTGCTATGAAATATTGAATATCCTAAAAATAATACACACACTCACACACACACATGTACATATATACACATATGTACATATATACATACATATACATATATTCATACATACATGTATATATACATATGTATTTGTACATGTACATATATACATATACATACATACATATACATATATATACACATATATACATATATATATATATATATAGTGATATATAGTGATAAGTGATAAACACTCCTGAAAAGATCACATTATGCTTGGGCTATGGAATCAGCATTATGCTTGGGCAAGTCAGCAAGAAAAAAACTATCCAATGGAAACTCCTGTATGTTTGGTTATCAAAATAACAGAAAGGAAGTATGGATTTTCCTTTGTAAACTGTTTCTTCTCCTCTTACCCCATGCTGCTCTCTTATCACTATACACGTACATTATGTGTTAATACATGTGTTAATAATGTAAAGGTGCATGGCGCCTGTTTACATAGAGAGTTGTTTCCATACTGATGCAAGGTAACATAGTTATAACAAATGAGATTACCCTGTCTCCCAGGAAGCTGAGCTTACTTTAAGGGAATTGAGCAAAAAAGGGGGAAAAAAATCAAGCCCTGTCAGGAAGACAAGCGATGAGTAAGGACAGACCATCTGTCACTGGCAGGAACTTTAGAACTTCTGAATCTTTAGAAAAGCCTGACAATTTATCACCATGTCTTCCATCATTTGTCCTCAGATCTTTAGATGTGCTAAATATAAGACAATCGGAAGCAAAGAAATTGCCAGAGCGTGTTTCTCACTGGTTATAAATGTGGAACGGTTCTTCAGAGCACAGAGGACAATTTAATTGACTAAACAATAACAGCAGCATGCTGTTTTTCACTCAACCTTGTGGCTTAACTAAATTAAACTTGTTCCTTTTGCAGGATGTACTAAATATTACACATTTATGCAAAGGGTTCCAATGCTCTGTGCATCTGCAACAGCAAAAATATCAGGTGTTTACTTTCTATTCCTGTCTATTCTGAATTGTCAGGTGGAAACATGCTTGGGGAAGGACACCAACAGCTATGCTGGAACAAGGTACCAGAGAAATATTAAAGAGCTACTCCCCTCCTGGCTCCTCATCTCTAGCAATGTTATAGCTTATATCAGTATTTCTGGAATGGTATTCCATGGGATGATATTTCTGTTAAAATTCCTAAGTGTTCTATAGCAGGTAGATTTAGAAATGCTAGGTTGACCAAATTAAATAGATGTCATTACCGTATGACTCCTCAAAGCTTTAAGCAGGTTCATATACATATTGAAATATAATTGACATAAAATTTTTATTAAGATGTAATATTGTTTTTATTTATTAATATGTTGGGACATATGGCTTCAGACTTACGAGCATGAGCTCTAAAGTAAAAGAGTCAATGCCTCCATTTGCTTCCAATGTGACTTTGAGCAACTTACCAACCCCATAAGCCTCAGTTTCCTCATTTGTTACTAGAGTTAATGCTAGTGCCTACATAATAAAATCATAATTAAGATTCAATGTAACAATGGCAAACTCAATAAATACCAACTCCTCCATTGTAATTAATATTCTTTATGAAATTCCAGGAGAAGATATTTGGGATGTAGCATCTTCCAAAATAATTTGATCATGGAAACCATTTTTCCTACTATAAATCCTATGGGATTAGTACTTTTGGGGAAATGTAGACTAGAATATGCAGTTAAGTTAGCCATGTATTCCTAAGAGTCCTAAAATTTTATTGAAGCACCATGAGGAATTTTGTAACTTTAACATCATGGTCTTAAAATAATCCTACAGAGAGTGTGATGAACAGAGGACATTGTCTATAAAATGATAACAAATACAAAAACAAAAGTCAAATTATCATCTATTATATAAAACTTAAATGCATATGTCATAGCTTTAGGAAAACAGTGATTCTTTTCTCCTTTTAATCATTTTCCCTTCCTAATTAAATAAAATAAGATAAACCAAAACAGTTATACTCCAATAAAGTATAAAAGGAAATGTATATAAAGTTTACAGATATAGTAGTATTCTTAGGAAGAGATCAATGGATTTACAGTGCAAACATCCAGTGTCCTGAGGGTCATGTATGACTAAAATGCATGACACAAAGTTCTAAAAAAATGCAATTAATACTCTAATTCTCCAAAATGCAGAGTGAAAAGACAAAACTCTAGCCATCTTAAGGTACAGTAAACCTGGGATTCATTTCTTTTGCTTTTTTTTTTTTCTTTTGTAGATAGGTTGATTTTCATTTTTCTTCTCACTAGAACCTCCAAAGCCACAGTACAGGAAGACACTGGGGTATTACTACTTGTGTAGATTCCATTTTAAAATCCCAAATATATCCAGCAGATGGCATCGGTAATCCCTCGAACTGATATTGGGTAACATGGGGATATTGTGAAATGACTGTCTTGTTTGCATTTCCCCTTGAGCTCAGCATGGGTCCCCAACTCTCTTCTGTTCTTATCCAAGCAGCTACTATCTGCCATCCCACTCTGTGCCTTTTGCTTTAGAATCTCTGCTCTGATCTTCCAGCTGGAAGACCACAAATACACTTTCATCCAAATCCTCTTGCCATTACTGCCAAAGTTATTTCATAAACGGATATGCTAGAATTATTGTTACTGCTGTGCAGTTGGGTCTTCCCACACCCCCTGGGAGATGGAAACATGCCACTGCTGAGATTTGGCCAACAGTATGCTACCTGCTATGCTTCTTAATGTGGAAAGATGGGTACCAACACACACACACACAAAATAGAGAATCTTCATTCATCCTATGACATAGACTGGTCTTCCCGTGTCCTAAATTACTGAATTGAAATTGAACAATGATTAAAAGTGAATTCATGATTTCAACACTTTGTCTGATGAGGATGTAAATAAAGATGTGACAATTGTTTCCAGTGCAGGGATCACTGTATAACTTTAAATCTTTCTGAATGTTTGCTTGCATTGGTGTTCTTTTAGATGTTCTGCTATAGTGATTAAGAAGTACTTATCCCAAATCAATTAGGAAAAGTAGTGTTTGTTGAGAGACTATTTGTCCTTTGCTGTGCCTGTTTTACTACATGCTAATATGTTAACCTTTGGCACAACAAGGGAATTACATTCAAAAATTTTTTTAACTGTGTTTGTTTTTTGATAGCTAAATTGATCCTTGACAGAGTAAATTGATTCCTAAGTATAGCTGGAAAACAAAATAATACAAGTTCTTACTTGATTTAAAATGATGATTTGGGGACACATTGACACTTAATTGCTGGGATTTATGAAATGCAGCTTTCTTGTTATCTTGAAGCAAATAAAGGGGGAAACAGTTTCTTATAGAGAAGTCTATGGATCACATGAAAATGTAATATACAGGCTTTTCACCACTGTGAACTTCCATGCTTTGCCTTTTTTTCCCCCTGGGTTCCTTTTGATCTCCTCTCTATCTTCTCTCCTCCACAAAGCGTTTGTTTCTCAAAAAGCAGACTGAAGTAAATGTCAAATCCTTTCCCAACCCTTAACCTTCCCTAACCCCAGGAAGGATGTCCCCAAGCTGTGCTAATCTAGTGCTCTGAACGAAACTTTATCCATCCTTAATTAAATTGTGTTTAGCTATGTAAGAGACTGTGAGAGCTGAGTTGTGTTTTATATTCCCCTTATGCCCTCTTCTTCAGCTGGATTGGCTTCCTTGCTGGCCCTCCGGTACAGTCCTGTTCTTGCCCTTGCTTTGCCTCCTGAATTGCTCTTCCCAGAGGGAGACAGGTGCATACACACACCCTCTGCACTTCATGTGGGCCTCTGCATACATCTCACTTCATCAGGCGCGACTTCTCTAATCACTCACTCTTGCTCCCCCATGCACTTATCCCACAGGACACACACACACACACACACACACACACACACACACACACTCACTGCCTCTTTCTGTGCACTAGGGATATAAATTTCATTGCTAAGAATTTCATTTTGATCACTGGTTTCTACCCTTGGAATAATCAGTGCTGTATAGTTGAGATTCAGTAAAAATTTGCTGCCAGGCACAAGGCAGATTTTCACTAAATGTTGTTTGTGGAAAAAAGACAACTATATAGCCCTAACTCATGTTTATATATCATGGATATCCCTAATTCCCCTAGGGCTAAACCATTTGATAAACTTGTATTGGAAGAAAGCCACTGGATGGGCTTTAATTTTTTAAAAACATTAAATGAATAGAAACTTTCTTCACATTTTCTCAAATGAAGAGAACTTGACTATTTATGTGGTAATGAAGTATGGAATTATATTCAAAATTTCTAAGGTCAAAAACCTCAGCACTTGGAGGGTATGTGGTATCAGGAAAAAAAAAACATAAAATCTGAATAACGAGGCTTGAGTTCAAATACCAGATCACCTTACTGATATTCAGGGATATTACTGACTTTGAGTCTCAGTTTCCTGATTATAGGAACAATGCTTTTTTCACAGATAGTGAGGTTTAAATAGATGAATGTATCTAAAACACCTGGAACATTGTAACTAATCAAAAATACGAATCTCTTTCCTTTGTTAACCTCTCTCCCTTCACTCAGGTTACTGCAGGATTTTTAACACTAATTAGGTACATTTATCCAATTCAGTAATGTTTATTTAATGCTATTTACAGTGTATCTATAATAATAAAAGCGAATACTTACTGAGCGCTTATTATATGCCAGGCACAAACTGGTTTTACACATACGATAACTTATTTAATGTTCACTATATCCTTATGATGTAACCACCACATTTATGTCCACCTTACATAAGAAACTGAAGAAACTGAACCCATGTCATAAAGCTGGGTGCGTAAGCCAGGATCAATAGTTAGTAAACATCTTTCCTATATAATATTTTCATAGCCTTCTTTATCCAAGCTTCAGAAACCATTATCTTTCTTCAAAATGAAAACAATTACAGTTAAAGTGAATGTTGTGTAACATTGTATGATACACCCTGGTGTTTTAGGTATTTAAACTCCATTGTATAATGTATTTGTATTTACTGTGCACCTGTGAAAGAGAATTAACCATAGAAAAATTTGAGAACGTAGATGATTTTACCCACCATTCTACTCCATGACCTTTTCCTTGAAGCAGTATAAGAAAATTTGTTTTTCTTTAAGTTACTCTTAATTCCCATATTCTTTTAGAATGTGAGTAGCTTGCTGTACTGATTAACTGACCAACATTATATATAACATCATACACACATACACACACACACACACACAGTGCAGTTATTGCTTAATCAGAGAAACATTATCTGGTCCTGCCCTCTCTTCATAACAGAACTTTTGATTATCACCACAGATGAAGGGTCAAAAGCTTCTAGAAGAGAAAATGTACAATGCTTCTTATTGTGGCAATGAGGCAATAAGGCCATTAAACATCTAATTTCTGCAGCTAGCTAATCAGTTTTCTACTTTTCTTTGTGTAACTTTGCCATATGCTGGGTTACCAATAACTCATCATTGATGAAGCCACTGTGGAAGTATTACTCATTAAAAGACATTCTTAGTTCAATATTTCTGTTATCCTTGGGCTTTTCTAATATTTCACAGTGACTCTGCTTTCTAGAATATCAAGAGTGGTCTAAAATGTTGATGATTCTAAACTCAAAAGACTTTGCAGGGGGGAGAAAAGTATTCAAAAGGTATTTATTAATTTCAATATACAAAGTACCCAAAAGAAAATAAGGAAATGCAAAATGCGAACTCCCATGGCCATAGTCCTAAACTAATTATTTTGGTCACTCTCAAGATAGTTAAGCTCATTGGAAGTACCATCCTTGAATATTTTATAGAATCAAAACAAGATTCACGCTTTCTGGGGTTTCTGAATTTCTCCTCTAGTTTCTTTCATAAAAAATATACCTTGTGGCCTACTATAAAAAAAATGTTTTCAATGGTGTGGGACTTGACAGCATGGACACTTTCCAGAATTTCAAGCAATTGACTCTCCCGTCTGTGCTATTTCACTATGGTGAAATATAAACCATCTTTTTCTTACCACTGACAAATCACCTTATGGTGTTAGAACTGTGTTTAGTAACAAAATGTCAGTTGAAACTGAGGCACCAACTGTTAACTGCTCAAACAAAATGTCATTTGTAGAACAGAATTACAGAGTTTGACAAAGGACCCTATGCTATGATCACAGAAGGCAAGAATATTCAAAATCATCTGACACAGTTTCAAATTTTCATTGATCTTAAACCCCTTGATAAATTATTTTTTATTTTTTTTTAATATTGTTTACATGTATGCTTACCTGTCAGTGCTTGTAATTGCACAACTTCTACAAAATGACTAGAGTTACCCTGAATGCCACTGACATTGTTCCACCTTTCCTAGTAAGGGATCACAGAAATGCCTGATTTAGTGTTACTGCAAATTCAAGTCTTCCAACCCTTACTGGACATTTAATTCTATCTAGTGATTCTTCTACGTGTATACGTAGTCAGTTTTGCTCTTCCGCATTCCCCATGGCAGTGAAGAATTCGACCTTCAGCCAGCTCCACTAGTCCATTTCCCTAACAACTTCACAAGCCATGTTTCTCCTATTTAAATAAATAATGAATAAAAATCCATAGGCAGAAATGGTTTCAAGCCCCCAAGTTCCTGCCCATCTTAAAAAAAAACATATACATATATACATATATATATATATATAATATCTGAAATATATATATCTGAATATCTGAAATATATATATCTGAATATCTGAAATATATATATATATGTATATATATATATATATAATAACAGCTAACATTTTGGGGGTTTGTAATTATCTATGTGAAACAATGGTAAACATTATAACATCTTTCACCCTTTAGGTCTTATGTCAACCCCGTGAAGGTAACTGCTATTTTTCCTGTTTTAAAAATGAATAAACACTGTCTCCACTTCACTCCTCTCCTCTCTTGATAGTAAAATAGGCACTCTTCCTCCAAAGAAGACACTGGAGTCTTCTATCATTTCAATAGAGCGCTGGGTCTTTTTCCTCCTTCTTCCTTAGGGGACCTGCAACAACAGTTATTTACATACTCCGTGCTTTCCACATCTCTCCATTTACCACCTTTGGGACGATAGATTTCCTGTCACTTAACATATGACCTCTCAAATGACTTTTACAGACAATCTTGTCAAATATCTCCTGTGATTGCTTTCTCCTTTTCCTCCCATTTACATAGTGATCAGCCTGTCTTCTGTCCCCAACTCACCCACTCCTCTTTATTTGTCTTGCCTCTATGTATCTTTTAGGTATAATTATCCTCATCATCTCTAAAAAGTTTTCCATGATCACTACAGCTTTCCCACCATAAACTCCTCTTATAAAATGTGGATATGAACCACAATCACTGAACAGATCTGATTATATATATTTTTTTATTTGTCTACATTATCTACCATAGTAAATGTTTCTTGAGGCAGGGACGATGTTTTATTTATTATATATTCCCAACAACTCTGTACCTGACTCATAACAGACATTAAATAAGTATTGTGGACCGGATTTAAATTATGCTATTAGAAGGTTACTTTGCCCCATAAGGTTACTGTAGATGTTAGAAGGTTACTCTGCCCCACACCCGCTCAGCCCATGTGAACTGCCCTGCAGCTGCAGGTGAAAAGAGCTTCCAGAATATTGACATGTGCCACCTCAAAATATGTACCTCTTATCTTCTCTGCCAGAGGACTTTTTTCTAGCATCATTTGGCCACACACAAAAACATGACCTAGAAGTGGGGGTATGTTAGCATCTCTGGAGATCAACTCTCAGCCAATGGGGATGGGAAAAAGTGGATAAATGCCCCTGTCTCCCAATAGGGGTGATTCTGAGACATATTCCAAACAGTTTCTCAGAAGATTCCCCACAGGATTGCGCCCCATTTGTGCATATTTGCGATCCATTCCTTGTAACACATTCTTGACTGGCTTTTCTCTTTCTTTCACGTTTACCAATTCCTCACTGGCGCATTTTGGGACCATCATGGTAAATCATCTGCACCCATGTTCTTGTCTCAGGATCTGTACCAGTAACTCAAACTTATTCAGCCTTCCTACATAAAACACACCATTTACTACCCATGAATAGAGAATAGTTGCTATATAGTTAAATGAAAAAGTTCTTGAGAAATGAAAATTATTCACAATCTGTCCACAGGAGTTGTCTAGAATTCTCCTAATTCTAAAAAGCTTTGATGCCACTGTGTACAGTGTATTGGGGAATTCTTCACATAGGTGATTCTCAAGGATCTCATGCATTAGAATCAACTGGAGGACGTTTTAAACATATTTCTGGGCCCACTCGAATAGTTTCTGATTCAGAAGTTCTGGCCTGGAGTCTGGGAATGTGCATTTCTAACAAGTTCCCAGCTGGTGCCTGTGTTGCAGGTTTAGTGAATCATTTTGAGATCCACTGCTTTACAGAAAGCTCTGGTCTGAAACTGAGTGTCATGACTTGACACTAATTCTATATCCATTCAGTTACTTTGACAAAACCACTGAAGCTGTTGAGCACCTGAAATATACCAGACACAGTGCTAGGACGGGAGTTGCTTCACTGAGCAAGGCAGACCCGGTCTTCACTCTAAGTGAGCTTGCAGCCGAGCTCCACTGCAGACTATTAGGAATAGGAAAAGTACAACAGTGCTGCCAGTCTACAGGTGATACTCCTTCACAAATATGCACCTTTCCATAGGAGGAAAGACAAAATCGTTTCAGAGAGAATACAGCCATTTTAAGCCTATTGTGTAAAAATTGTTTTTTATTTGAAGCAAACTTCTTTATACAACATTAAAGTGGTGCTATTTGTACCTCAGTTAAACCTGCACAAACCATATATAAGTTATTTCAATCACATGTATTTTCCATTTGGGATGATAGGTTATTATGTACAAGAATTGAATTTTGGGGATTGGTAACCATAAATGCTATTTTGATTTTACTACCTTGTTTGTTTGTTTTTCCATCTCCAAGTGATAAAGTCAGCCTTAAATAAAGGCTACCAATTATATCCCGAAATACATCATTGAATTTGCCTGTTCATTATTTCTTATATCCATTCCAAGTTCAACAGTAGGAATCAGTTTTGCTATGTTGTTAAATAAATTATGTGTCAAGGCTTGCTTTAACTCCAGTCAGATAAAAAGAAAAGAAAAAAAAAAAAATATATATATATATATATATATATTCTGAAGACTGCTGTAGGTATTTCTTTTGAGAACTGAATTTTTATGAGGAATTATAAAATGGATCTAAGGTGTGTTTCTGTCACTAGAGTTGGGGCTATAAATGCTGTGTGGCACAGCTGTGGTTCATAATTCAAAAGGTGGCCTGGAGTTATGTGTTAGGACTTTCTTGGTTCATTATAAAGAGTTACATACTGATTTCGAATCTACCATATGTTTCACAGATTACTTAAGTACTTAGCACTGTTTCACAGCATAGGTTCATATTTAGCATAACTTCACAGGTTACTCAGGTCAGAATATGAAAGTTAAGATAGCAAAGATGGACCTATTGGATAATAATACCTTGGACTCCCTCAGACCCAAAGACATTCATTAACAGCTGCAATTCTGAGGGCCACCTGTTTTCCTCCCCAGAGCATTTGGAAACGTTCATAAATCAGGCTGGTTGAAAAGCTTCAAAAGCCTTCCTTCCTAGATGACAAAAGTATGAGAGGCTTTCTATATATATATATATATATATATATATATATATATATATATATTTCCATATGTATATATTTTTTTGATTTTATGTTTATTTTGAGAGACAGAAGGTGGGGGGGGGTAGATTGAGATCATGAGCAGGGAAGGGGCAGAGAGAGATGGAGACACAGCATCTGAGGCAAACTCTGGGCTCTGAGCTGTCAGCACCCAGCCTTATGCGAGGCTCAAACTCACCACCCATGAGATCATGACCTGAGCCAAAGTTGGATGTTTAACCCACTGAGCCACCAGCTGCCCTGAGAAGGCTTTCTTTAAAAATAGTCTGGTAGTATTGTAAGAATTAAAGACAGAGACATAGTTGAACTAGATCTCTGTGCTGACAGCTCAGGGCCTGATTCAGTGCGAGGATCAATCTCACAAACCGTGAGATCATGACCTGAGTGGAAATCAAGAGTCAGATGCTTAACTGTCTGAGTTACCCAAATGCCCCAAAACTTTCATTCTTAAAAAAAAAAGGAATAAAAAAATTGAATTTAAAAGTAAAGTATGTATTCTTTTATCTTTTAATTTTCTTAAATTTTATCTAATATATATATACCATATAGATATGCACCATAACCATATTATATATATTAATATGGTTAACAACATGGTTAACAAACTTTATTAAAGTTTTTGATACTAGTAGTTACACTCCTCATTTTCAGAGCTCCTACAATCTCAACGAAGATTAATTTCCTGACATTCTTCAAATTATTTGCAATTTTTCTGATATGCCTTAGTAAAAATTACTTAATAGAAATAATTAATTTGCAAGAAATTCTGAATCATTTTGTATATATATTTTAAAATTATACTTTTACTTTCTTTTACTTACAGTTACTTTGTGATAAAAAGGTCACTGAAAATTCAAAGAAAATAATTAGGTCAAGGACTCAAAATAAGCCTATGGGAACTGTGATTAAAACAACAGCAGAAAAGAGAAAAAAAATTAGGTCAAAGGATGATCGAATTTTGCTGTTAGGAAAGTATGTCATTTTGTTAAATAACGAATTTTTTCTCTGTTCTAATTGTATTTGTAAAAGTTCACACTACTGGGAAAATCCATCTCTTTAGCTTGAGTATGACTTTGGGAAAGCTAAAAAGTAAAGCATTTTAAATTGAAAAAAAAATGTTCTTGAGAGTCAAGTAAAGAACATTTTTAGGGTTGAGAGTTGGATGCTATTTAAAACCTGGAACATCCCAAATATTTGTTGTTTGAAATTTGAATTATGATTAAAATTATCAAAGGGGGGGCGCCTGGGTGGCGCAGTCAGTTAAGCGTCCGACTTCAGCCAGGTCATGATCTCGCGGTCCGTGAGTTCGAGCCCCACATCAGGCTCTGGGCTGATGGCTCAGAGCCTGGAGCCTGTTTCCGGTTCTGTGTCTCCCTCTCTCTCTGCCCCTCCCCCGTTCGTGCTCTGTCTCTCTCTGTCCCAAAAATAAATAAAAACGTTGAAAAAAAAATTAAAAAAAAATTATCAAAGGGTTCACCAGAATGTCAAGGGCCATCCAATATGCCAGATGTCTGAATGGAGTTGAGGAGACCATAAATCTTCAATAAAGAATAAGTTTCTCCTTGAAAGCTGAATTAAATCCTCTTTATTAAGTCAGTGGCTCTTCCAATTTATACAAATCAATAGTGGCTTTCGAGACATAATTTAATCAACTACAGAAATCTATATTAAATTCTAAAAATATCAAGGATATAAACAAAAAGCCCATATAAAGACAGTAGAGTTTGTTGCTGTTTGAATAAAAGTAAAACAAAAATGCCAGACTATTTCCTTTCTTAAGACATTTTATTTGAGGAACAAAGTATGACATTAAAAAGAAGAGAGAGAGAGAGAATGAAACCGCTGAACTCCTTAAACTACACAAGTTTAAAATACAAAGAGGAAAAAGTCAATTAGACAAGTTTGGAATTTAGTTATTGTAAATATGCTGATCCAAAGAAGGTAACATATCAACACCAAGACTGGTGTCATTCTCAGAGTTCAAGGTGAAAAATATATTACTATATGAGGAGGCGAGAAAACTGCTTTATTACAGGCTTTCTATTCCGTTAATTCATCTTCAAAAGCTATGGCTCTTCAGCAGCCAGTAATGGAGATATTTACATAGGACTTAAAGACTGGCAATGAATGGTGATATTGAAAAATTCCAAAAAGAAGTTCAAATCTCAACATGATGACAATGCTATATATGCTAGCTATATTTTACTTTCTGTAACTAAATTGGAAAAACAACAATAATGTGAAGCAGAAGCAGCAAGATCTTAATCTAAATTTTTTCTTTAAGATACATATATACATACACCCAAATATATAAGATACATATATCTTAAAGAAAAAAAAATATAGATATATATGGCTAATGGATATATATGTGGTTTGGTGAGGCACTGAACAAAAAAGTAAGGTGATTCAGTGAAGGTACACATATTGAATAAACAGTTGGAGCCTCTCTGGAGCCAGGGAAAAAATGTTTACGTGACTATGGAATGATAATACTGAATAAGGATATAATTATAAATGTGTTAAAACTATTTTGGAAGGAAAGGGTAACTTTGTGTGAGATAACTGTATATAAGCTAAATTCTTATCTTTTTTGTTAGTCCATCAATAGATAATATCAATATCTAAAAATCAGGGAAAGTAGTGTAAAAATGTTATTTAAAAATACTTGGAAAATAGAAGTAGCTAACACAAAACAAAAATTAAACGTTGTTTCCACAGAGTGGGAAGAGGAAGTAGGGAGGAATAGGGAAGTAACTCCTATTTTTCATTATTGGTTTTGTAAATACTTTCAAAATATGTAAAATTTTGATAAAAACTTTATCTTAAAAAATGGGTGCATATTCTTTGACCATACGACTATAAAAGGGAACTGATTTTTAAAAGGATCCATATGAAAGTTACCTAAGCAAAATATTTTCTAATTAATTTTTGTTAAAATATGCTAAAAAATCACATTAAAGTGTAATTAATATCTATAGTTTTAAAGCCCATTATCCTTTCAAGCTACGATACTTCATGTGTACATTACAAATCTTAAATATATCCCTCATATTATGAAAGTAAAGCATTATCAGTTCCTCTGCTGCTGACCTTGCCATGTCTCTGTAGATTAAAACATCGATTTGAGTGTCCGTGGTCAATTAAAACTGTGATATCCTATAGAGAATGTTTATTATTTTCTTGCTGCTTTTATTATCTTCTTTGGGAACAAAGACATTCCCCATAGTACATCAAAGATCTTTGGGGGATGACTATTCTATCATAGGAGATCCTTTTGAAATTCACAGCGACCAAATGACAAAAAATATTTCTTACCACAGAGAGGGCTTTAACAAGAAATCAAAACAAAGGCACTTTTGAAATTTCCCCTTGAAATCTCCTTCTACCTCTATATGGGGACTTTGATTCAAAATAAATACAGAGCCATATCAAAATCCACTGAAGTTAAATAGGATAGACCATTCAAATGCATCTTTTCTTTAGACATGCTCTATTTACCCTATCATCCATTAATATTTCTTTAATACTAAGTGGAGTGAAACTGGATTACTCAAGATAAAATTGTGGTTTCTTTCTGGCACATTGCAGTATCTGCAAACAAGTACCTGGGAGACCCGACATTCCCAAGAATTTGTTCAACTCTAGGGACTTCAGAGATTTTATAAAAATTTACCTGTGAGATTTTATAAAAATTTACCTTTGAGTGATAATAAGTCTAAAGTGATTGAATCCTGGTGGCTGCAGAGGAGAGGAACAGAACTGTCACTTACATAAGGAAAGATCATGCTTATCCAAAGTTAAAGCCGAAAGAAGTAGGGACTTCAAACCCTTGGCTGAATACATTAGGACACAGCCAGTAAAGTGGTGCATTTACATTTAGCTTTGCTTAAGTGGGACTGTTCATCGCCATCCCTTAATTGTTAAAGCGTTTGCCTTCAGGAATAGCCAGAGCCAAGCAGAGCCATTCCAAATCATTAACTGGGCACTGCAAATGTGCTGGGCTGATTTCATCGTCCTACCAGAACTTGCCTTTCTCATTCCTGACTAAACGTTTCTGTTTAATAGTGTCTTCCATCTGGAATACTTTCAAACCCTTTTTCTCCTACCCAAGCCATGACACTTTTTCTTTCCATAAACATCTGTGTTGAACTTTTCCTGCAAAGTTTGCACTTCCCAGTCCACAGTTACTGCCCCTTTAAAAAATCTGCCTGGGGAAGCAACGTGCATCATTCATTTAGGCACTTATTATAGACACCTAGGAATTTCTGTTTATGCTTTATAGAAGTGGTACTCCGGAAACTCCTTGACTTAAAAATCAGTTTTGATTTTAAAGTTCACCCCCATCACTTTCTTACCTGATGAATTTGAACAAATTCTCAGCATCACTAAGACTATTGTACCCTTATTTACAAATTGGAAATAATGTCAACTTCCTTGAGTGGTTACATGGATTTGGTGTACTCACAACTGCAAAGAAAAGACCTACCCCGCCCCCCCCCCCCCCCCCCCCCCCACCGCGGTTCCCGGAACCAGCCAGGGCGTGCTCGGTTGTGCTGAGTGGTTTGAAAAAAAGGCGGGAACCAATCAAGTTCTGCCCAGTGTTCAAATTTAAATGTCAACCAATAACAGCTCTGTAACCGCGAAAAATCCCTAACTTGTTTGTGCCTGTCTATAAAAGAAGCTGTAAGATCCTCCCTCGGGACCTCTTAGCGTCACCGGTAACGAGTGCGCGGAGGACCGGGTTCGAACCTGCAATAAACGACCCTTGCCACTTGGCTTTGACTCTGGACTCTGGTGGTTTGTTTTCGGGGGTCTCTCGAGTCGGGGCATATCAGATTCACCTTACGTCTCCTGCTCTGCTCAGTGCCTAGAACGTGACGGTTTAGTCCCTTTCCTTTGAATTCCTGGCTAGATTATAAAATCCTGGAGGACAGAGAATTGCCTTACTTTATATCCTGTTCAGTGTCTGGCAGTAATTAAGTACCTTGCAGACACTTACTGAGTACTTGTTTGAATGAATGTATCAGCTGGGGGCCATGAGGAATGCCTAATGGGCTCTCTATTGAGTGTTCTCAGCAACCACAGGGACTCTTCATATGTATTAGAACAAATGCATCCCAAGGGAAACACCTATTGATTGAAGGTCAGTCATACCATTTTTCAGTATTGAGGAAAACATGTTTATGTCTTTAAAAGGGGGGCAATGAAATCATGATTTCGACCTCATGACACATTGGTATCATGTTCAATTTATAAATTTGGCAAACACAGATCAAAGGGAAAAACCAAACTGTAACCAAAATGTGCAAACGTTTTGTAAGGTCAGAGATGATTCTTTATTAATGATTCCCAAATGGGGCACCTCCTTACACTCTTTCCTTATGGATAAATTAGAAACCTGTGGAAATTGAGACAGTATGTATATACACAGCTACACCAGGCAACTTTCAGAAATGCAGGGTTCTTTAAGGTACCCAGTTTATCGTAGTTTCTTCATTTCTCATTTCAGTTTAATTTAGCTCAGTTGATGAGCGGAACAGTCTGTGAAATGTAAGCAATTCACAGGGTTAGTTGTGCTCTGCTCAAACTTGAGATCACATCAGAATCTGCTAGAGGGCAAATTGTAGGGCTCCACCCCCTGGGTTTCTGATTCAGGGATTGCTGAGGTGAGGGTCTAAGAATTTGCATTTCTAACACTTTACCAGGTGATGCTGATGCTGGTGATTGAGGGACCACACTGAGAATGACCAAAATAAAAAATAAAGATAAAACCAATCCTCTTCTCTAGAAAGCATTAGAGTTTTTATTACATTCTGGCAAACAGTTTATAGCACAAAACTGTTTTTGAAGGCAGTAATGTCTAGGAGGAGAAACTTGGGAGTTTCTGATAATTCAAATATTTCAAGATCCAGACTTGAGTTACCATGTCCTCAGAATATTCAGACTAAAGTAAACTTGAAAAATACTCCTTCAGGCATATTTTAAAACTGTTTTTACTTCTGATAATGTAGCATTAGCTTCAAACTCCTGTCTCTTTCTACATAAGTGGAGCACAGAGAAAATGAATTTAAAGTTAATAGTTACCTAGATGACTATTTTTAATGCCCTCTTCTAATTTGATCAGTTATACATTTGAATTGATAATGCAGTCTATTTTAAGGATAATAGAATATAGTTTTCCTAAGTAGGAATCTTTTCACACATAAAATTCACACATTTAGAGTTTAAATTACCTTCTTTTAAGATCATGGTATGTGCTACAGAGGCACAACATCATTAGATATTTTCAGGGAAAAAAAAGCTGTTAAAGGGATTAACATAGCGAGTTCAATTAAAAAATAGATTTTGACAATTTAAGGAACCTAAATAAGCCTACATGAGGTACTTTAGTGAATCTACATTTTTTTGAAGTTTAATATACCTATTTTATATTATTTATTTATTTATTAAATATAATTTCTGGTCAAGTTGGCTAACATACGGTGTGCACAGTGAGCTCTTAGTTTTGGGGGTAGATTCCCACATCGCTTACACGAAACACACAGTGCTCTGCCCAACAAGTTCCCTCCTCTACATTCTTTAAATACTATGTTTTGGATAATAGGTACACTCTACCTTAAATACTGGAAATGGAAAGCTCACTTTGAACTTGAATGGGAATTGATTTTCCATTCGGATTCTAAAATAATGGATCAAATAGAAAGGTTATTTTGGTAAGAGGTGTCAGAAACCCCTGTGAGGAAATCTATTAAACTCTTCTTCTAAGCTTACTTCTTGATAATCTCATAGACTATAATATTTTGTAAATACTAGAAACAACCATGTTCTTTCACAGGCTTGTTGTTGAGATGAGCTAAGGTTTCTTAAAACATATGATCAACTCAATTTATTAATTCACCAGATATTCTTGAGCATCTTGACATATACAGACATGGTTCTAGGCAGAGTATATACCACAAAGGTTCAGAAAAATCCAAGCCTCTTGCATTAGGTTTTTTACTGCTGTCCTAGTAAATCACCACAGATTTAGTGGCTTAAACTACAAAAAATTTACAATTCTGTAAGTAAGAGAAAACAACACAGTTCTCATAAGATTAAAATCAAGAAGTTGTGAGGGCCTTAGGGGGGATCAGTTTCCTTCTCTTTAAGATTGTTGGTAAAATTCAAGTCCTTGTGGTTTCAGGAAATTCATTTCCTTGCTGGCTGTCAGCTGAATGCCATTCCCAGCTTTCCCAGACTGATTGCACTCCTTGGCCTGTGTCTCCCTTCTTTATTTTTAAGTCAGCAATAGTAAATTGAGTTTCCTTCCTGCTTTCCATCTCTCCTGTCTTTTTCACTCTCATCTCTCTGATCCAGCCAGGAAAATTTCTCTGCTATGAAGGCCGTATATGATTAGCTTGGGCCCACCCCTATAATCCAGGATAATCTCCCTATCTCAATGTCTGTGTCCTTAATCACACATGCAAAGACTGCCCTACCAGGTAAGGTAACACATTCACAGTTTCAGGGAATTACAACGCACACATCTTGACAGCAGGCAGGAGGCGTTATTCACGTTACCAAACCTCAGACAAGTCACATCCTGGCGGCAAAGTTAGATGACAAAAAAATAAATAAATGTAAAATTTCAAGTAATGGGAAGAGAAGTTGAATCATCTCCATTTCAGACAGTATAAAAATAGCAATGCGTTTAACTGAAGACAGCTAATAAAGGTTCTTTCATACAGAGATACGGACAGGGTTAAAGAAACCAACAAAGGATGATAAAGCACCCGGGAACCAGCAACAACGGGAAGCTCTAACCATTCTAAAATTGATGGGCAAGTAAAAAGAACTGCGCTACTAGAAGGAAATGAGAACTAGGGCCACGGGAAAACTACCACTGACTGGATGGGAGCTGTGGCCCTGGAGGAAAGCCACCATTGCTAAAACAGACTCAAGATATAAAAGAAGCAAGGGAGTAATAAATACCCTCATCTGTCTCTTTCTACTCTGTGATCTCCTGCCAGTGCTCCCACTGACCAGTCCCAACCAGTGGCCAGGGGTGAGGAACCCTGGAGGAAGCAGTCTACAAAGGTCAGTCTTAACAGGCAAAGAGCTGATAGAAGGATCAGAGAATGTGTTTAAGGGAGGAGGGAAAAAAGAAACCTATTAGCACAGAAGTGTCAGTAATAAAAAAGAAAGAATAAAGGGTTGAAAAGGAAGCTGAGTTATGTTAGATGAATTAGTCAACAAAAACCTCTCTGAGGAGAGCAGAATCCTGAAGTAAGTGAGGATGTGAATTAAGAATCCTGAAGTAAGTGAGGATGTGAGCCAAGTAGATGCTCCAGGAAGAGTGTCAAATGCAAAGGCCCTGAGGGAGGGATGGGCTTTGGTTTTTTGAGGAACAGAGAGGCCTGGGTACTTGAAGTAGAATGGATTAGAAAGAGAAGGGAAGGACCTGATGTGAGGTTGGTGTCAGACAATACAGAGACTGAAAAATTTTACTCTCAATGTGGTGAAAAACCATTGGGCTGTTTTGAGCAGGAAAAAGAAGTGATAAGACCTAAATTTGTAGACGGTCACTCTGTTTGGAGAATTAACTAGAGGGGCAAGAGTGAAGGCAGGAATGCCATTTAGGAGGCCATTGAAATAGTCTGGGAAAACAATTATGATGGTTTAGACTAAGGTGGCAACAGGGAGTATTACATGCAGTGATAATATTTGATGATAAATTTGATGATAGATTTGATGACAGGAAAACACCAAACTAGTGGATGGATTAGATATGAAGTGTGAGAGCAAGAGAAGCATTAAAGATGCTCTCAGGGTTGTGGCCTGAGAAATGGGGGAATGATGGTGGTGGTATTTTTATGCACTTTGTCTTCTTTTTAAAGTCATTTTAATTGATGCTTATTAGGGACAGGAGTTCCAACAGTACTTAGTCATTCCACTTGGAATGAAAACTTCAGATTTTTTTTTAATATACTAGAGATGAAGTCCTTGGGATTTCCTTAGAAAATACTGTGAGGGTCAAAAGGCAGACCTAGCCCGTGCTGCTCTAAGGTCATGCTTCAGTTCCTTCATCATTGGAAGGATCTGCAATTATCTGCTTCTATTAGTAGTGTTGTTTAGAATTAAATCTAAATCTACTCCTTCTTATTTGTGGCACCTTCGTTAAGTCACTACTTAATTACTCTAAGTTTAAAATTTCTAATTTATTATTTAGGCATCATAGTAATTCTTACAATACTGGTTTGATTTGATGATTAATGAGATAATATGTACAAAGTCTTAGCAAGTGCCTGTCTGGTGATAGGCACTTAAACTTAGTCATGTTTATTTCATGCACTGGCGTTCTATACGTGATTTTCTTTGAGATAAACAATTCACCAGTGGGTACTTAAATATATCGGACATTATTAGCCCACAATCATCTGAATGATTTTCAAAAGCCATACTATTTCTTACTCTCCACCCTTTGAGAAAAAAAAAAAAGCATGAACAAGGAAAGTGACATTTGTAGATTTCATTTGATTTTTTTTACCTTCTCTTTAGAGTTCTAAAATGAAATTGTTATTACTGACCTTTGTAGAAAAGATATAGTTACTATGAAGAAAAACAGTAATACTAGATTTAACTTCCATCTACCCTGGTTTCAATTGCTGTGCTGTCCAACAGTGTCTGTGAATTAGATATCAAATTGATTTATGCTGGGAAAAAATTGTTACAAACCCAACAATTTAAAATTGAACAAGAGATTTGTTTCCTCTTTACTCTCTGCTTCAATAGGATGCCTAGCTCAGATTGAGCTCTTCCTAAGCCCTTGCTAAAGTGCTAAATTTTACTGAACACATCAGTTTTTCTTCCTATTCTGTTTTATGAAGTGCCCTCTCCATTCAGTTCCATATACCTGAAGAGTGAAACTCTTGCCATAGATTCAAATAAAAGGGGCAGCAATCTTGACCTTTATATCAAATGGTACTCAGTCCTCTTTAAGTAAGTAAAAAAGAGTATTTATTACTTTGGGTTACTCCCACAAGCCCTCACAGTCAATTTATAGAAATAAGAAGTCAAGAATGAGAAATTACATAGTAAAGACCTAAACAGGTAGTGTTTACTAGTTAATAACATGAAAAATACTAAAACAAAAACAAAAACAAAAAAAACACACCAAACTTTTTTCTTAAAATGATCTCCCCCACCCCTCACACACACATACTGCATACATCACAAAAGTTAAAATAAATTTTCATTTTGAAAAAAAATTAAAGTTTATTTATTTATTTTGAGGGCACAAATGGGCAAGGGGCAGACAGAGACAGGGAGAGACTCCCCAGCAGGCTCCACACTGTCAGCACAGAGCCTGTTATGGGGCTCTGACTCATGAACTCTGAGATCATGACCTGATCTGTACTCACTAGTGGGATGCTTAACTAACTGAGCCACCCAGGTACCCCTCATCTTAAATTGTTTTTAAGAAAAACAATATACCGAATAGATAAAATGATCCTCGATATTGAATAGTAGAGAATTTTAGTTAAGATGAGGACTTCAACGGTCCCCTGAATGTGGTATTGTTGAGGTGGCCTGGGGTGGAGGGAACAAAGCTAAATTGCCATGGGCTCAAAGGACAGTGACAAGGAGGATGTAGTACTCTTCTCTGAGGATGATTAGCAAGGAGGGAGCTATGATAGAAGCTTTAGAAGGACTCAGCTTTAAGCTTTAATTTATTCATTTGTTTACCTTTTTTTTCATGATGAATAAAACCTGAGTGTATCTATAGTACGAAAGGAACCAATAAAGAGCAAAATTTAAGGTACAGGCTGACCATGGAGAATTGAAGGACCAAGGTTCAAAAACTGATGAGTAGTAGTACTCTTCACATTTTGAGTCTTCTTCTACAGACTATTTTGGCAACACACACACACACACACACACACACACACACACACACACACACACACAAATGTTACCTAAATAGCGACTTGTTGTCTAAAGAATACAGAGGGATATTTAAAAGGAATCCTTCCGGTTTTGAAAGCTAAGTCAAAGGAGTGTACTGAACTGACTGATGATGGATAGCCTTTGTTAAATGACTTCAGAATGGAAAATTCGGTATTTTAAATAATAAAAGTATTTTCAATAAAGTATGGTCTTTTATAAACATTGTAAGGATTAATAACTGCTATGGCAGTCATTTGTTAAAAAAAATAAACAGCTGAATATTTAA
Organism: Felis catus; assembly: GCF_018350175.1. Taxonomy (NCBI): domain Eukaryota; kingdom Metazoa; phylum Chordata; class Mammalia; order Carnivora; family Felidae; genus Felis; species Felis catus. The sequence goes on from NC_058371.1 coordinate 127,770,090, forward strand.
AGTTGCTAGGACTATTATTCAATTGCTTTATGTTTGGAAAAAAAGCCCCCTTTTATTATACAGCACCAAAGACAATTTTAAGTTGATAATGTGATAAAACTTTAAAAGAAAAATAATTTGACCACCTAGTTTTAATTAGATTCTATGTACTGGCTGGTTGGTGATGAAATATGCTTTGGAATTAATTTTCCCTGAGATTATTTATATGCTGAATCTACAGTCTTCAATGAATGCTTTTCTATTAATATTTCATTTAGAGTCATTTCTGAAGTGCTGTGAAAAACTTTCATATGAAAAAGTGGGGAACACTTTTGCTCAGATAAACTTGGGTTTAAATATTGAGTTCTTCACACTATGACCTTCAGCAATGACTCCTCTAAGCCTCAATTTCTTCATCCATAGACTGAGGATAATAATAGAATGTTTCTCAGAGGTGATTGTGGGGATCAAAGGATTCATATACCACATGAAATGGACTGAAAGCAGACCCAGGCGCATGTCAGGCAACCGATAAGTATTGCTTACTTTGTTGTTGTTGTTTAGTTAACTCACATACAAATGAAATATTTCTGACTCAGAGATAACATAAACATAGAGGTAAAATTAAAATGGGACCGAGAATTCTGAGTTAGATTGGACTTCTGTGAAGACAATCTACAAACTATAATAAGAAAGGGACAGTGATACTTAAAACATGTACTGCTGTCCCTCAAATCCTAAAATCAATGCTCAGAAAAACTCTAGCTTGTTCTATGAAAAGGTTACCATCACAGTATTAGTGGTTTTATTACATACATTATTGTTCTACCCTAAATGCACCAGAAGCTTTAATGGACTTGTTGCCCTACTTCCTGCCTTTAGCAGTCTATATTGGTAGAGAGAACATGTGCCATTGCCCCATGTTACCATCAGAAATATGAGACGGTAAATTTTAAATTTGTGTTTTGTGTTTTATTTTAATTAGATAAGATTTCTTTTGCCAGTGAATCAGAAAGAACCAGCCAGCATTTCTCAAAGAACTAAGCTAGTAATTTTTTTTTTTTTTAATTTGTGCTTTAGGACATCGTTTTACTTTAGGCTTAGCACATAAAAGGAGGTAAACAAAATGAGATTATTGAGCGGAAATCTCTTATCACTATCAACTCCTAATTATCCAATTTGCAGCTTATTTGGAAAATATTTCTTTCAAGTTAACTGACAGTGTTTAGATTTTTCTCTTTAATTAAGGTTGCGGTTATCAATTTTCTTCATTGGCAGCCCATATTCTACTTAAATACCCATTTGTTTATTAACTGTTGATTGTTTAATAACTAATTACAGCTTACTTCTATGCAACTCATTATTATAACTGCTATTAACTCTTACTTTGTAGGTACCGATGAAGACATTTGAAAGACAAAGCCATAATTCAAGATTTCTGGGTACTGTCTTAGAGAGAGGTCCATTCCTAATACAGATGCTGGGTGCCAGCCCAAGAAGCTATTTGTCCCTCACAATGCTTTGCAGGATTAAATGAGGTGCTGGGACAGCTTCCCATCTCTGAAAGGATAAGACTGCAAAGTGGCTAGCGTTGGAACTGAATTGTTACACTGATAACACATTTCCAGAAACATATAAAAAGTGACTCCAAAGACAAATAAAAATGACTGATGACATTTACAACTTCAAGTATCCATTTTACTTTCTAGGCATATAAAAAAAAATCTAGATTTTATTTTCCTGGAGTTTTATGGATAAGCATTGAGGTTTAAGGAGTTTTGCCTTATAACATAAATTCCTTGACCAAAATTTCTACTGTTGGAGTGCATGTCTTTGAAAAAGAAATCTCTAGGACTTTTAAAATATAGTTCAATATAGTTTTTAAAAATCTAGGAAGGCCCACATGCAAAGATGTCCTATATCATTAGCTGTTAGGGAAATGCAAATGAATACCACAATGAAATATCACTACATACCTATCAGAATGTCTAAATAAAAAAAAATAGTGATTATACTGAATGCTGGTAAGAATAGTGATAAAATGGATTACTCATATATTGACAGTTCGAATACAACATGGTATAGCCATGCAAGAAAAAGTATAAAGAAGTTTCTTGCAAAACTAAATGGGCACTTACCATATGACATTGCATTTGCACTATCCCAGAGAAATAAAAACTATGTCACACAAAAATCTGTACATTAATGTTAATAGCAGCTTTATTTGTGGTAGTCCCCAAACTGGAGGCAACCCAAAGGCCCTGCGTTAAAAAAAAACCTATTAAATAAACTGATCTATCTACACCATGTATATTAGTGAGCTGGGCTGCCATAACAAAATACCAGAGAGTGGACAGGTTAAAGAACAGAAATTTATTTTCTCGTAATTCTGGAGGCTGAACTTGGTTTTGTTTTGGTGAGTGCTCTCTTCCTGGCTGCCTTCTCACAGTGGCAGAGATAGAGAAATCTTTCTCTCTTTCTTATAAGGCCACAGTCTTACCAGATTAGGGCTCAATCCTTATTTAATTATCTCCTAATACAGTCACATTGAAGATTAAAGTTTCAGCATATGAATTTGGGGAGGACACAGTTCAGTGCATAGGCCTATGAGTTCTACACAGCCATAGAACAACTTAAATGGATCTTCAGAGTATTATGCTAAGTTAAAAAAAAATAAAGTCAGGGTGTCTGGGTGGCTCAGTTGGTTTAGTGTCTGACTTTGGTTCAGGTCATGATCTCGCGGTTTGTGAGTTCAAGCCCTGCGACCGGCTCTCTGCTGACAGCTTGGAGCCTGGAGCCTGCTTCAGATTCTGTGTCTCCCTCTCTCTGCCCCTTCTCCACTTACACTCTGTCTCTCTCTGTCTCAAAAATAAATAAATGTTAAAAACATTAATTGTGTATATATATATGTATATATATATATATGTATACACACACGCACACAAATACATATATATATATATGTATTTGTGTGCGTGTGTGTATACATATATATATATATACACATTTTATGCATATATATATACACATTTTATGCATATATATATATATATATATATATATATATATATAAAGTCAACCTCCAAAGATTATGTACTATATGATTTCATTTAATATTCTTGAAATGCCAAGTTACAGAGAAAGAGAATTAGTGGTTGCCAGAAATTAGAGTGGTGTGCAGGAGGAAAGGGTCTGGGATAGGGTGGCAAAAAGCATCTTTTTTAAAAAAGTTTTTACTAATTTTGAGAGTGAGAGTGTGAGCAGCGTAGGGACAGAGAGAGAGGGGGAACAGAAGATCTGAAGTGGGATCTGCGCTGACAGCAGTGAGCACGATTCAGTGCTTGAACTCACAAACTGTGAGATCATAACCTGAGCTGATGTTGGATGCTCAACCAACTGAGTCACCCAGTTGCCCCACAAAGGATCTTTTTAATGAAACTGACTACCATGGGAGTGATATGAGTCAATGCATGTGATAAAACTGTACTGAAATAAAGACACATAAACATACAAGCGAGTGCATACAAAATGGGTGGAATCTGAAAAAGGCTAGTAAATTGTATTAATATCAATTTTCTAGTTGTAATATTGTACTATTGTCACACAAGATGTTACCATGTGGAAAATTGGGTGAAAAGTATACTGTATTTACTCTGTATGATTTCTTTTAGTTACATGTAAATGTGCAATTATCTCAAAATCAAACTTTTATTTTAAAAAATCTTAGAAAAAAATCTAATAAGGCCAATTTTATATAAGTCAACATATGACAATAGCTTGGTTGTTGTTTTTATGTAATACACTAACATGGTAGCTCTATATTTTATCATCAGTTCCAAACTGCTCAAAGTTTAAGATCTATAATAAGCATGCACTCTTGCCTTTCTTGATTGCCATTTTTCCTTCCTTCCTTCCTTCCTTCCTTCCTTCCTTCCTTCCTTCCTTCCTTCCTCCCTTCCTGCCGTCCCGCCTTCCCACCTTCCTACCTTCCCTGCCTTCCTTCCTTGGGTCAGAAGTGGAAGGGAGAAAGAAAATAAAGATAAAATAAACAGAAATTAAATTTGAGCTCCTAATTTCTTATGAGTAAGACTCAGTAGCTTTTAATCTACTATAGTTCCAATATGCTCTATAAAATTCTCAATTTTGAACATGTATTAGGTACTTAAAATGAAAAAATAGATATATTTTTCATTGTAATATAATTGAAAAGCCTCTCTTGACTCTGATCTGGAAATTCAATGAAGGAAATCTATTGGACTGATTTTAGAAGTAGTTTCTTAAGTATATAAATAAATCAATGGCTCTAAACAGTCTATTTAACTGTACATATATAAGAAAATTATGTCTTAATTTTTAGGGCAATATAATATTCCTTCTAACTCTTTGATAGAGCCATTAATATAAAAAGTGAGGGGCGCCTGGGTGGCTCAGTCGGTTAAGCATCTGACTTCGGCTCAGGTCATGATCTCACGGTCTGTGAGTTCGAGCCCCGCGTCGGGCTCTGTGCTGACAGCTCAGAGCCTGGAGCCTGCTTCAGATTCTGTGTCTTCCTCTCTCTCTGCCCCTCCCCTGTTCATGCTCTGTCTCTCTCCATCTCAAAAATGAATAAACATTAAAAAAATTTAAAAAATATAAAAAGTGAAATATGTTCTTAAGAAGAAAAAAATATTTTCTGCATGAAGCACGCTTCATTTCTAATTGGTGCTGTTTTCCTAAGAAAGAGAAATTTGGCAGAGCAATAGTGAGTCACTAAACTGAAAAGAAAAAAAAGAAGTTGAGCATGACAGTGTATTTTTAAGATGTAATTCTAATATTCATTCTAATTTTCAGCTAACTTTATTTTCCCTAAACTTTAGCAATTTGGAGCAATTCTTCTGAAACTCATTTGGCACTGGTTCAATTAGTTTCCCTTTATCCTAACAGATTCTTTAAAGGGGCAGTCTGCTTTCTATAATACAACTACAAATCCCTTTAGAATTTGTTTTGGGATTAATCCTTTCATGAGCATATGAGTGCATCTGTGTTGTAGGGTTTTCATTAGATATTCCTTTCCAAAAGTCACTTTTATTATTTTCATCAGAAATGATGGTAAATGTCCCCAACCTGACATCCTCACCCTATCAATATCAATGACAACAGAGCATCAGACAATAAACAGGCTCTTTAAATACCACAAATTTAAATACATGGCAGCTGCAAATTAAACTTCAGGAGAATTTAAGTTGAAAGGCTCTTATACTGTATAATTTTAAACTTTTAAGGTAAAGGGGAAAGCTGGTGGCCTGAGGTCATGAAGAGATATTATGGCTCAAGTTTGCCCAAATTTGTGTAATAGTGTCATTAGGAGACAGACAATGTCTGTGACCTTAAGTAGTCTGCTGGAAGGTAAGTCACAAGGATATAATTAAATGAGAATCTTGTAATTTTTTAATTAACAAGTCAATTTCAGAACTATATGAAATAAGTTGGAATTTCTTTACTAACACACCTCAGGTTATGTGAAACCATGGCTATAGGACCACTGAAAGAGCTATGAATTCAATTGAGCAGTACTTACATTCAATTCCCTTCCTACGACTAATTAGTTATATAACCTTGGACAAGTCACCAAGTGGTATTGAGCATGGCTACTTTTATTTTGGAAATAGGTAACAGTATATGTCTATATGAAAGATACTAGTTATATTCTCCATCTTTGACATCTCTTTCATCATAAACAGGCTCTTCTCATGATCTCCCACTTCACAGGCCTTAGTGGCTTGGATCTAAGGTGGGCAATATAGTTTCTCAACAAAAATTCATCTACCAGGCAATGCTTGAGGACAAAACTGACAAAAATCAATGTGTTCATGGAACTTACATTCTAGTCAGGTGTCAAAAGGATACAGATAAAATAAACAAATAGATAAATATATGGAATGCCAGACGAAAGGGCGCTTGGGTGGCTCAATTGGCTAAGAGTCCAACTGCGGCTCAGGTCATGATCTCACAGTCCGTGAGTTCTACCCCTGCGTCAGGCTGTGTGCTGACAGCTCAGAGCCTGGAGCCTGCTTTGGATTCTGTGCCTCCCTCTCTTTCCGCCCCTCCCCTGCTCATGCTCTCTCTCTGTCTCAAAAATAAATAAAAACATTAAAAAAAAGAATGCCAGATGAAGATAAGTGCTACAGAGACTTTTAAACCATGGAGCAAGCTTAGGGAATGTTGAGAGAGAAACTGCAATTTTAAATATGGTGACATTTGACATCTCAATGAGATGACAAAAACGCCTGAAGGAAATGAGAGAGTAAGCCATACAGACATCTTGGAGAAAAACATTTAAGTCAGGGGGAAGAACCACACAGTTGAGAATGTGCCTGACATGGTGAGGAAGAGTAAAAAGTTAATGTGGCTGGAGCCAACTGAACAAGACAAAGAGTAAAAGGTTATTTGATCAGAAAGGCGATGTGCTGGGGTACAGGTAATATAGAACTTTGTAGAATGGTGCAAAGAAATTTGAGTTCACTACAAGTGAGATAGAAAATCTGACCAGAGAAGAGACATGATCTGACTTAAATATTTAAAAGATGATTCTACTTTGTGTACTGAAAATAGAGTGTAAAAAGATGAGTAGATATAGGGAGATGAATAATCCAGGCAAGAGAACATGACTGTTTGACTTGGATGGTAGTGATTGAAGGACTCAGCAGCCATAATATTCTGGATGTTATTGAGAAGTAAATCCAAATGGATTTGTTATTGGTGTGGATATACGCACACTGGAAAAAGATAATCAAAAATGACTCCAAGGAAAATCAGGTATTTACGTTTGGACATTTTAAATTTTAAAGCCTATTAGACATCCAAGTAAAGGTATGCAATAGGCAATTGAATATGTAAGACTGTAATTCAGAAGATGAATGTACACTGAAAATAACTGCTCAAAGCTGAGCCAATCAGATTCTATCTCCTGGGAAATGGATTTATGACACCAGAACTGATCCTAATTGACACTTGAGTTTGGGTCAGAGTAAGTGCCTCTGAAACACAAAATTACAATAAAATTGCTATTATGGGGAAGCAGGAACTAAATGCTTACAGAGAAACCTATCTATAAAGCAAAAGAAAGGAGAATGAAACAGGTGCACAGCTATCATGTGCATTTAAAACAATAGAAATAACTGATGATCAGCAATCTGATGGACATTCTTGCCATTAGATTCTGTAATTCATTATAATTAATAAGTAGGTTATGCGAAGTTTTCTCCCCTTTAACTCAAATTATTGCAGATAAATGTAGCACTATGAGGTTGCCGTGAGGATTAAATTAGATAATGCTTATTTAAAAAAAAAAAACTCTAAACGTTTAAGTACCATGAAATTGTAAGGTATTATAATATTTCAAAGTAGTTGAAAAATTCTGAGATGGAAAATAGGCTTCCAGGATTATATATAATATTTAACCTTCCAAGTTAAACTGATATTATAATACAGCTTTAAACATACTTGAATATGATGAGATATATATTTACAAAAGCTGTCCAAAATCATGTGATTCCTTCAGTGAGAATTATTACAGATAGCTCAGTATCTATCTGGATTGTTTCCTTGGTCCTTGTGATTATATTTAGGTGAAATTTGCCTGTAGATGCAACATCATAGGATCCATTTTCCTCTGCAAATATCTGAGAAGCTCAAGTCACAATAAATTATTGAATACAAAGAGGCACAACGAGCTTTAGCATACAAAATGTTTTATCAACTTAAATCTTGTAATTGATTGACTATACATCCAGCCACTGAAAAATTACTCCTATATTTCTGTGATATACAAGATGGTTTAAGAGAGGTTTCCCCTTTATAATACTTGACTCTGTACTGTGATTCAGTTTCTTAGGCAAAATGTACATATTGGTAAAATATTTCTTAGGTCATGAATTGTGAAAAAATAATTATATTAGTGATTTAAAAGCCTATGGTAAATTTTTATCACCTGAAATAAATTATATGTTTTGAGTGCTCTAGTCTATAATATTCCTAAATTTAGCACTTGGCTATAACTCATTCTTCCTGAGAAAATAAAAAGCAATTAAATATTGAATACATGGGAGCTAATTCATTATTATATAAACAAGAAAGGCAATCACTTGACACTAAAAATATCGATTAGGCTGAAAATATCATATTTATAAACCCATTTGTCCAATTGCAAAGTTATATACATGCATTTCAGAGAAATATTGGTAGTATTATTAATGTTTTTAAAAATAATTTGAGATATTTCAACTGGGGGTAAAAATACAACAAAGACACATTTCTGGTTTGTGTGCTCAAATAGCAGACTGTAAATCTTTTCTATATTTTTACAGATTTAGCAAATTTTAGAGGTATGTGTTGCTGTGTGTGTGTTTCCTTGTAATGAAGAAAGCTACTTGAGAAAATGATATAATGTGCAAAGATTGAATACATGTTCTTTCTATTCACTTGGATATTTTTCAGAAAGTAATACTTCAGGCCACTGAATGATCTGTCAATCATTTTCAGAAATATTTAAGTGGTGCTCTGTTTTTGTAGTTTCAGAAGTGACTTAGAACTAAAAAGGTAAATAAAATTATATGAGCTTTTATTTTTTTAACCGTTGTCCTCCACTGTCCTTTTATACACAAATGAAAGCAGCTTTTCACAGGTTACAGCAGACTAAATTTTATACCATAAAATATGTTGATTTAAGAAATAATCCTACCGATCATATTTGTAATAGGATTCACCTAAAATCTGGTTTCTTAAAAGGTAAGTATATCCAGTCATATATTTCTCTCCTTCTCTGCCATCTTAAGTTTAAGCTGAGCAATCAATTTTTCTTCACAAATAGCAAAGAATTAGCTGAACCAGTCACTCTGCCTATATTTAAGATTAATTTTTAAGAAGATGTTTGTTATGTATTTCTTCTATAATAAATAAATTTGTTGAATTCTATGATTCACCATCAAAAAAGAGTGCATCCAGCATGTAGTGATCATATTTTTCTTACCTATGTGTCTGCTCACTCTTTTGACTACCTAACCACACACATATATTCATACATATTTTCTTGAAGAAGGGTATGTAGCAAATAATAATGAAATCAACTTAAGCGAAGTGTCCTTATTTAACTAAATTTAACCTAAAACTTCTGAATGGCTTTTTTATTATGATGAATTATAAATATCTTAAAATTTGACTAAGTATTAACTAAACCCCACATATCCATCACTCAGCCTCACCAATTATTGACTCATGGCAATCTTGGCCATGTGTATATACTCATACATTCACCATCATGAATTAGTGAAATAAATCCCAGACACGTTGTTTTAGTCATTAATTTTTCAGAATTCATTTCTAAAAGATAAGGACTTTTAAAATATAATCCCAGTGTCAAAATCATATCTAGAAATAATTAGTCATAACTACTTAATATCAAAATTTCAGTGAATATTCAAATTTCAGATAACTCTTAACATATACATTATTTTTGTAGTTCATTTGTTTGACTCAGTATCAAAATATGATACATGCATTGCTAAGTGTTAGATTTGTTTTTAAATTTGTTTTACTAAAAAAATTGGTTTAATCCATAGTTTCATCATCTGTCTGTCTTTTGTTTATTTCCTTTCTTTGCATTTATTGGTGGTAGTGGTAACGGTGTTGAAAAAACAAAAAACAACAACAAAAACCAAAACCTGGATCTATTCTCTTTCCTTTTTAAGGTGCCAGTGTGGGGGAGGTGCAGGGGTAGGGACAGGGAGAGAGAGAATCTTAAGCAGGCTCCATGCTCCAAGTGAAGCCTGACTCAATCCGTTCAATCCCACGACCCTGAGCCAAAATCAAGAGTCAGATGCTCAGCTGACTTGAGCCATCTATGTGCCCCAAAATCTGGATCAATTTTCAAAAGAAGAGCCTGCACAAACTTCAGCATATTCAGAGATGAACACCCAGGATGGAAAACGGACTCTAAATGATGTTATGGAGAATGACTAGAAGATTAAAAAAAAAAAGAAAGAAAAGAAAAGAAAAAACAAGAGAGCAACAGATTCAGATAAGTTTTATGGCTATCTTCAAACACTTAAAATCAAAATCAAAATTAGTGCCAAGAAGTAGGGTGATTGACAGAATCTACTTGTAGACATAACTTTAACCAATATAGTAACACTTTAACAATTAGAACCACCAAAAGAGAAATCAGTTACCTCTAGTATATGAATCTTTGTCATTGATGCAAGTTAAGTACATCTTAAAAGAATCACAGAATTTTTTTTAAATAATGAAAAACAATAATTGCTGGCTGTGTTTCAGAAGAAAAGCTAGAATATAGGAAAACTCTATGTTCCCTTCTTAATGTTATTTTCTTCTTGGTCTCACTTCTATTATGCCTCTTATGAAATGCATCCATGATATTTGCACCCCCACCTTCATAAACACACATATTCACACACCTTGCTCACATTAGTTGTAGTGGCAAACTGATTAATAAAATGGTTATCAATGCTCTACTCCTCTCTCAATATAGCTGAATTCCAAATGCAAGTTCCATGAAAGCACATCTGTTCAGTAGAATCCAACTTGTCTAGAACACTGAGCTAATGCACTTGATTGGATCATCAAATCATATTCACATGAATCAGAGACCTTACCCAGTAGTAAACTAGTAATAATTTCAAGAATACAGGCAATGGAAAGCTTCAGACCAAGCAGAGAGAAAAATGGACACCAAGGGCAGCTCTCCACATCCTTCCTTCCCATGTAGACAAGCACCTCTGACCCAGAATTGTTATGGTCTCTAAGTAAGGCTTGTGGGGTTCCACAAGCTGCAGTGGGTGTATAAATTCTGAAACATTTTCATTTTATACCCCAGATAGTTCTACAGTCTAAGTGACATTCCTTACAGACCATCATGACTACATGTTATAGGGTCCTTTGGCCAGGACATCATGCTGAGAGTGTTTCAGAAGTAAGGCCTCTTCCCCCCAGTACATATCCTTATTCTGTTTACTGGGAGGCCCAGTTAACAAGGAGAATACACCTGGGTCTCCTGAATTTCCTTTCTCCCAGCTCCATTCTCCCAGTAAAGAGAATGAAAGGATAGCAGACCACCTGCTTTAACTCCTTTCCTTCACTTTAGCCAGAGAGGTTTGGGGACAATAAACATTTTAGGTTTCTAGCATCTGCAGCATAAGAAAACACAGTAGTATGACACTGAAACATTTACCTAACATTATACTCAAATATAATTTATTTTTCAGTTAATCTTCACTTATCTATGTTACTATTTAAATCCTAGCTCCAATTCTATGTCCTTAAATGTGGACATCATGTAGACAGTAGCTTCGTATGCATCTCATCCACCTTTCATTTCTTATCACCTAACAGGTACAATTGACTGCATATTGCCCTATTTTGTAGCTGCCTTTACCAAATGCATTAGCGCTTTAAGATAAAAGCACCTTTAATTTGCTGGTATCCTCTACTCCTAATATTATAACACTAACAGTATAGATAGTCAAGTTAATTTCCGTTGAGCAAGTGCAAATGCCATTCTCTAATTTTAATTTTAAGTGTTTAGGTCCTGCTTTTTCTTTGTGGTTCCAATAGGTGATTTTGAGTGGTCCATCAATCTTCCAAGTTTTAACAACTGCTTTCTAACAACACAGTATTTTTAACTAAAGAGAGTCATTTAAAAAACATTTTCAATGTTTATTTATTTTTGTGAGAGAGAGAGAGAGAAAGAGAGAGAGAGAGAGAGAGAGAGAGAGAGAGAGAGAGAGAGAGAATGTGAGCAGGGGAAGGGCTGAGAGAGAGGGAGACACAGAATCTGAAGCAGGCTCCAGGCTCTGAGCTCTCAGCACAGAGCCCAAGGCAGGGCTCAAACTCATGAACCCTAAGATCATGACCTGAGCTGAAATCGGATGCTCAACCGACAGAGCCACCCAAATGGCCTTAAAGGGAGTCATTTTAACCCTAGGACATTTGTTCGTGTTAGGCTACCACCATTGCTAGTAAGGCTGAGCTTTGATAGGAAAAAGCAGACACCAGGAGGGAGGCCGTTTGCACAAAATTAAGATAATCTGCTTTATGCCTTCTGCTTTGGGGCTGGGCTCTTAGACAAGGTGTTTTGGAAATCATGTAACAGGCATAACCATGTTTTCTAATTCTGTTTCCTAACCATCAACAGTTCCTTTTTTGTCTTTTACTCCCCTTTCACTGCTGTAAGATACCCAAAAGAGAAGCGGGGAGAGGTAAATGACTAGAGGAATCCCAAATCTCTTCTCCCCTAGTCTTAGGTTCATTTGTTACAGTCTCCAGTAATCCTTGACTCTGCATAAAAACCTTGGCATTGACTGTATGCATGTGATTCTTTCCATACCCCTGGACTTTTCTTCTCTTTGTAGGAAAGACCTATAAAAGACAATAAACTACTAAGCAATGGCCCTCTCTTTCACCTCTCTGCTCTAACTGTAGCAAGCTGCCAGGGCTCAGAGTTAACCATTGATACAGATCTGGATGCTCAGGATCTTCTTAGATACAAAACAAAACAAAAAGCAAAAACAAAATAAACTGTATTTCTCTATTGTACTTGCTGTATATCAGGCACTGTGTTAAGCCCCATTACAGAAATTACCTCATTTAATCATCTCCACAATTATATGAGGAACTCATTATCTCCATCATCCAAATGAAGAAATAGCCTTTAGAGAAGTCGGAAAAAAAAAAAAAAACTTGTCTAGGGTCTTTCCGTTGTGCAAGGATTTGATCACAGTGTGTGAAATAATACTGCCCACACTCTCAACTCATGTCATTTTGTCTCTCTAGAAAGGAGTTCCACATCTGCTTTCCAGATATGTTACTTTCCTGAACACATCAATATCAGAGGCACACATGAGTTAGAGCATAGCAGTCAGAGCTGCCTTTATTTACACCACTGTCATAAAAGTCTTTAGGTTCCAGCAAGGGAAACAAAAGACATTCTCAGTTTGCTTCTAAGTGTTTTTCTAAAACCAAAACTGAAAACTCAATGGAAAAAATAAAGCAGCTTTTTGTCACTTCCCTGCCAAAGCTAAATTCCTCAATCAAGGATAACCACTATTTTCTTTTTTCTGTGACAATCCTTTGACATTATTAAAATCAACACAGAGTATAATAAAATATGACTTCTCTCTAACTTTATTTCTAGACTAATTTAGGAAGGGCAAAATCAGAGAAGCATAAATTTTTAAAGCTCCCAGTTTTGTTCCTAAATTAAAAAAAAACTGCATATTTTATGAGTATCTCAACTGTATTTAAAAAAAATATATATTCCCAAGAATAAGACTTGTTATATTCTGGGTGTAATTTGTCTTGTAATAAGGCATAAAGATGTTTCTCACGCCACTCCCAATACTGCAATTCTTAGTCACTTTAACCTATTCGATGTGTTCTTCTCTCCACTCTCCTGGGGTGTAGAATCCTAGCAGGGTTCTCTCTGTCCAAAAATCATGCCCTTAAAACTACACTGCCTCTCTGTGATTTCTGCTGAGCCATCCATATTACCTAATTGTTTCCCCCATTTATTTTCTGTTCTAAATTACCTTCCTTGTTCTGTGCTTGATATTTCACCTCTCATTCATCTCTCATTTGGCCAGGATATACTGAGGCCCTACTGTATGCCAGGTACAGCGAACAAACCCTAATTCCTGCTTGATGAACTAACAGTCTGTAGGTAAAGACAAATCATTAATTATATGACAGTGTGAGAAGGGGTAGGAGAGATCCTGATTCCATGGCATCAAGTCTATCTCAATCTACAAATCTGTACCATGCACTCCAGGTCTCCTTGCTGGTCATCTCAAACTCATAACTTATATTATTTCTGGCATCAGACATGTGAGAGAGGCATTTGTATTTCCAGAGCCACTCCAGGGAAGTAGAAGGCTACCCCTAATGAAAGTGGCATGCCATCCTTCCTCAGACAATCAAAATACTATACAGTTTTACTTCTTTTGGCTAAAAATTTAATGGACAACCTCCAATTAAAAACATAAACTCATAAGAAATATTTATTTTGAATTGCTTCTATTTCTTTTTCAAGACATCTTCTACTGATTTTTCTTTATTAAATTAAATTATGTTTAAATAAAAAATAATTTGTAAGAAAGAAAAATTTAAACAGGCATTCTTAATTTTACTACGGTCAGGTAACCACTGTTGATATTTTGGCTTGTATGCTTCCAGCATATTCTTAGATAAATGCATGTAAAAGATAACTTAATATAGAAAATGGAGTCACGATGTAGGGCTTATAAATTCATATATATTCTGTATATGAATTTAGATAATACATCTTTTTTAAGATAATACATCTTGATTGAAGTGTTAATATTTGTTCTAAGATATTAGCTGCAACACAGAAGTGAGAACAGTATATGTTTTTCAAAAACAGAATTTTTTATTAGAAAAAAATACTTTCTAGATATATTTTAGGGTGACTTAATGAAGCAGAAAGCACCACTTCAAAATTGTTGCTTAAACTCCTGTGTTCTGGAGAATGAAATAACAAGTAGTTTGTCCCCGTGTGGGCAAGTGTGATTCATCAGCCCTTCTCCTTTTTCTTCATTTAATCTTAGCACAGCATTCAATACAGTGTCTTGAACTGTCTCATATTGCCTGTAGGATGTTCCATCAGCTTTCTTATCTGACCACAATGAAGATGGAACTCCTTACACTTCCTTCCAAATTCTGGCTTCTTCCCAACTATTAGTAAAGTCATCATTCTGTCTAGGAAAGCATTTTCCACACAGTGAATTTTAACACTTTAAGGAATTCTAAAGGCAAAGCTAGTGTGTAATGGATAGAAATGACACAAGGTTGATGATACGATAGTAAAATACGATAGTAAAATACATTAGTCCAGATGTGCAATGAGAAATTATGAGTTTCTAAGTCTACAGACAATATTTTTAAAGACAATAAAATTAAGTTAAAGGAACATACAAACATGCACATCCATGTAAGAAAATACCAGGAAGGGGTTCATGAGCTGAAGCATATGATTTCTATTTTTGTAACACAAGCTGTCCTCATTTAAATCTCCACAAATTGAAAAAAAAAATTAGTATTTGGTAAGTTGGCATGTTTATTATAGTTTAAGGGAGTTCCTATGTCACCAAGAGGAAGAAACTAAAGTTGTTACTGATTCACTTAAGTAATACTTTCAAAATACATATATGTAAATGAATAAAATTTCATTAAACACTATCTTTATATTCAATGTTTATTCATGATTAAATGGTTACTTTGCAATTATGATAAAGTTGTTACCATATCAGTCTACCCAAGTTTTTGTTGTTGTTGTCATTTTGTTGTTGTTGTTGTTTTCATTCTGGAGTACTTAGAAGTCAAAATTTTTAAATGAACAAAAAATAAGGAGGGCTGTTAGGAAACCATCAATAAAACCAAAAGACAACCTAATGAATGGCAGAAGATATTTGAAAATGATATATCCAATAAAGGGTTAATATCCAAACTATATACTACTCAATACAAAAATACACTACTCAATACAAAATAAAACAAACAAAAAACAATTAAAAAATGGGCAGAGGACCTGAATAGACATTTCTTTTTCAAAGAAGACATCCAGATGGCCAACAGGCACATGAAAAGATGTTTAATGTCACTAATCACCAGGGATATGCAAATCAAAACCGCAATGAGATATCACCTTACATAATTTAAGAAATGGCTAAAATCAAAATGATAAGAAATAACAATTATTGGTAAGGATGTAGAGAAAAAGAAATACATGTATAGTGTTGATGGAAATGTGAATTGGTACAGCCACTGTGGAAAACATATGGAAGATACTCAAAAGATTTAAAAGAATATGAATATGGATATCTGAATATGATCAGATATCCAACAGTGGTATTTGCTCAAAGAAAATAAAAACTCTAATTCATAAAGCTATATGCACCTCTATGTATATTACAGCATTATTGATAATTGCCAAGAAAGATATAGAAGAAATCTAAGTGTACATTATATCGGATGGATAAGAAAGATGTGGTGTACACACACACACACACACACACACACACACACACAGAGAGAGAGAGAGAGAGAGAGAGGAATATTATGCAGCCATAAAAAGGATGAGATAGTGTCATTGGAGACAACATGGATGGACTTAGAGGGTATTATGCTAAGTGAAGTAGTCAGGCAGAGAAAGGCAGACACTGTATAATTCCATTCATCAAACACTGTAAAATTCCATTCATAAGTGAAATCTTTAAAAACTGAATAAACAAACAGCAGAATCAAACCTATATATAGAGAACAAAGTGATGGTTGCCAGAGTAGGGGGGTTGGGCAAAGTAGGTGAAGGGAAGTAGGAGATAGAGGCTTCCAAGTATGAAATGAATAAGCCACAGGAATAAAAGGCACAGAATAAGGAATACAGTCAATTATATTATAGTTGCAATGTAATGGGACAGATGGTAGCTACACTTGTGATGAACTTGGCATAATGTATAAACTTGCCAAATCATTAAACGGTGTACTTAAAATAATATAACACTGTGTGTCAAATACACTAAAAAAATGACTGTCAAAAAACAAAACACAAAACAAAACAGAAAAAGAAAGGCTTACCTGAAATGGGAAGTTTTCTATTATGAGGTTCCTAACATAGTTATCATGAGAAAAACCCCAAAAGGCCTGTTCCAAAGAAAACTTAATAGTATTGTAAGTCTTCCCTAGAAACGTTAGAGAGATTATTTTTCCAAAATATAATCAAAGTTGACTAAATTGCTGTCATAATCAAAATAAAAAACTGAAATGTCTTAAAAATTAAAATTAAGGAAGATTTAAAAATATATATATTTACAAATAATTATAGGTATAAATCAGAAATACTTGAAGAAAGACATTGATGAAGAGTTTAAATATTTTCAACCTTAAAAAGTTATAATTTGGTCTGCTAAAATTACACAAGTGAGGAACATACTGCTACAAGTTTAAAAACAAAACTTGTAAGGTAAACTGGAATTGGAGACAGGTGACAAAGTTACTATGATTTACACATTTTTGGTTACCTCAAAAGTCTTAAGGATGAATCTAGTGATCAGTCTTCACATTTTAAAGTGTGGTCCAAGGACTACATGAATCATAATTGCCTGGTAAACTTGTTAAACCTATAAATTCCTAAGTGTAGCTATTTAGGACACAGTTATAACAAAAGTAAAGTATAAAAATGATGTGATAATTAGGAGTTCACATTTCTTTCATTATGACAAATATTGGTCAAGACTTTCCCTAGGAAAGTAGTGAACTACGCTCAGTTCTAAACTCTAGTAATGATGAAGGATGTGAAGAAATTCAGAAAAGGTCAACGAAATGATTAAAGGTTGAAAAACTAGGTTTCTGCTCTAACCTCAGATGTTAAAGGCAAGGCTGTACCTAAATTGTATAATTTGTAAGAGGTCAAAATTTCTGTTAATGCTTAAAAAAAGATTCTCCTCTCCCTCCCTCCTCCTCCTCCTTTCTTTCTCTCTTCTCTCTCTCTCTCTCTCTCTCTCTCTCTCTCTCTCTCTCTCTCTCAATTGCAAAATGGTTGTACTCTTCTTCTGACTTTTTTTTTTAATTTGCATTGTCATGTGAACTTTTCCCAGGACAATAAGGAGAGATTTTTGTCCAAGACTAAAGAAAATTATGTCTGTTCAATGTGCTAGTGCTGTGGTGCCCAAAACAGCCCCCAAATATTTCTCCTGCAGACTGCCTTGCCATGGAGCCTCATGCTACCATATGAATCCTTTTCTTAGACTAAGATATCTTTGTAGCTGGGAGATTTTCTTCTTGGCCATTGGTCAGGCATGTTACCATGTTGGTGTAGTCCCACAGTATTTCTCAAACTTTAATGTGTATAGGAATCACCTGGGGATCTTGTTAAAGTGCAGACTGGGGTTAAACAGATTGAGTTGGAACCCAAAAATCTGCATTTAGCTAGTTTGCAGGTGAGGCTACTACCACTGGTTCATGGCCTGCACTAATAATCATTAACCTGAGAGCACATGGTTTATTAACAACAGCTTCTACCAAAGAAGAGATACCTACAGCGTCCAGAATAAGCCCATAATATTTTATTCCATTAAAGAGACCTGATAAATAATCTAATTGGAGACAGGAGAATGAACCACTCCTAAATAAGCTGCTCTGAAATCTCTCTGAGGGCTGTGGATTCCTGGAGGATAGGTAGAGTAGACCTTGCAACAAAACAAAACAAAACAAAACAAAACAAAACAAAACAACGAGGGTAAAGGGAGAGCTGGAGGTCATAGATTACTAATTCATTAACAATATAATTTTCTAGTATTGTCATCACTCAGAGAAACTGGATTCAGGCTGCTAAGGGGAACACTAACAGAATTATAGTACTCTCTGCTACTGTCTTTTTTATCTTTTGAAGTAAAGTTTTTTTGTTGTTTTTTTTAAGAACTTTCTTTTTTAAGAACTTTCTTTTGGTATTTTTATTTGGGTCTTTTTAAACTTAATTTTGCCTTAAGTATTCAATAATGTCCCTTCCCATTAATGTTATTTTTTGAAAACATTTTTAGGTTTAATAATTATGACTTTTATCATAATTTTTGGTTCCTTACTTGTCAACCTGAAGACTAATGATCACACAGTTTTCCTAATGGAACAAGAATATGGAATTTATCTGGCAGTGTTTAACTTTGGCAATATGTGCCAAAGATTATCTATATATCTTCTTAGCTACAGAAAAATAGTTCTGTTTTCATTCTCTACTGAATAATTAAGTTAAAACATATTCTTTTGACTGGGATAACAACTGAGATGTGACTGAATTCCATGAGAATGAGAATATCAAACTTTATAATTCTTTGAGTTTTTAATAATAAAATGGCTATAGCAACTCACTATATTATTTAAATCACTATAATATTTAAAATACTTAATTTTAATTTTAATATCATTAAATATTATTCTATTTAATAATAGAACTAATTCCACTAATGTTTGTACAATTATGCTATCCACCTCAACCCTGTATCATCTTGTGTTTGTAACTCGAAATTCAGTTTTATTGAATGCACCTGGTTATTTGTATTGACAATACCAAATAAAAGTTATCTATGCTAAGAGCTTAATCCTATGTAGGCATTAAAATATAGAAAAAAAACCCACTAATGTGAAAAAACTCTTATCTATATTTTTTAAGTACTTAGGATTAAGAAAACACAAAATTAAAAAAAAATAGTCTTCTCAACATCTTAAACTGGCTAAGTCTCTTCTATATTAATAACCTTTCTTTTGCTATATCAACCGGCTATTAGATAGGTAAGTAGGATAAATTAAGGTGTACAGGGAAAGGGCAGATCATACTCTTTATACTGAATTTTTTTCCCCAAAAGCAGTAGAGACAGAAAAGGCATGATGAAGGAGCATCATACATATAATACAATGAAAATGACCATAGGGTTTGAAAACACTCAATCAACTCTAATAGAATAATCCTATGTTGGTTTTCTCGGTGCCTGAAGAATCCTTAGGTTCTTCAGATTGTTCTGCATCTAGCATCCCTTGAGACACTGGCTAGAAGTAAAGTTATGGGCTCAGATGAGTCTCCCAGTCAATAATCTTACAGAGGCAGCTTTATTGATTCTTTAGTTCAAGTGCAATCATCTATTTCCTCTAGTCATTTCATTCTTTTCCACTGTGTAGGTGGAGACCGAGCAAATGTTAGGGAATGAAGCACAGCTTACAAGAAGTGATTTCAGGTAGACATAAACTCAGTCACTAGAAGGAGAAGAAAAAAACAATGACCAGGAACAGATGGCATCATTAAAATATTGTTGCCAAGTAATTACATAGTATAATTCTTTCAGGAAATAATAATCTATATTTGTATCAAAACAAAATAGAAGAGTGTTTATTTTATTTTACTTTTAAATGTTTATTTATTTTTAAGAGAGAGCTCATGGGGGAGGGGCAGAGAGAGAGGAATAGAGAGAATCTGAAGCAGGCTCTATGAGGTCAGTGCAGAGCTTGACATGGGGCTTGAACTCATAAACTGTGAGATCATGACCTAAGCTGAAATCAAGAGTAGAACGCTTAACTGACTGAGCCACTCAGGTGCCCCTAGAAGAATTAATTTTTAATGGAACATTTGTAGTTAGTCTTGAATGACCAAATGATGTCTAAGCTCAACTTAATAGAGCCATTCCTGGGCACCCCTGGAAGTCTGTTTCCTTATAATTGAAATGATGACAAAAATAATTCTACCCCATAATATCTAAAAATCAAATGAAATAATTTCTGTAAAGTATGTCACACACAATGCCTGGATCATGTAAATTCACTTTTTGGTCTAAGCTTTTATTGTATTCCCTCAATTTTAAGAAACTATTTCTTGTAAAACATATTATTAATTTAATAAAAACTTTTCAAGGAAATATACTATCTTAAATATATACAGATAATGTAAACATTTTAATTTCAGAGAAAATTATTCTGATTAAACATTTTACCTGTTTATTTGTTTTTTAAAGAAAATGTAGTAACTGACAAAGACTTATGGTAAAAAAAGTCCTAGAATGAAAGAAACTAGGAATTATTATTTGAAATATTCACTTCTGGGAGGGTTACAACATTTCTAGGAGGGTTATTAAAAATATATGAGTGTATCTGTGTTTGTACGTGTGTATATGTGTGAGTGTTTGAATCCTCATCTATATATTATGAAGCATTAGTTAATATATTAGGTAAGAAAAAATTGCAATATTGGAGAATAAGTCTGTGTCTAATTAGAGAATAAAAAGGAAAGTATCTAATGATATTGTTCAAAGACATATGCATTGAGCTGTCATTCACTACCGATAGTTTTAAAATTGCTCATATTAAATTCTTTTTTAATTGAAGTACAATTAACATAGAGTGCCATATTACTTTCAAGTATAGAATATAATGATTCAACAATCTATGCATTACTCAGTGCTAACTCATATTCAATTCATAATTTTAATTCATAGCACACTGTTTTCAAATCATCTGTTGGTTGTCAAATCTGATGATTTAAACCTCTTCATTCAGTTGACACAAAACTTCATATTTAATCAAAGACATAGAGTAAGAAATGTATATGTTTCATAAAATAAACTACGCATTTCCCTACATTCTGCCAAGGATGGTTGGGGAAAAACTATTTGCTTTCCCAAACTGCAGCTTCAGGCTGCTAAATGGTAGATGGTTATACTCATAGATGTAGGGTATTTTGTTTTCAAAATCAATATTTAGCGAGGGAGTAGAAGTTCAGAATTACAAAAATGCAAATACAAGTTAGATACGGAAATATCTTTTCCGCAATGATAAGACGGGGCACTAGGAATTCTGAAAGATTTATAAAAGTCTTATGTGCATCTGGCCCTAATAAATTGATTCAACCTTCTCCTTTCTCTTTCTTTAGCATCTCAGTAAATGAAAAACTATTATGTGACAATGACAGAAGCAAACACAGACTTAGATAATGGTGCTGTTGGATGGAGGCTTCATCTATTAAAAAAAATCCAGATACAGACAGGCACATATCAAGGATAAATCTAAAATGATAAAACTTCTCATGAAGGAGCACTTGCTCCTTCATCTCTATACAAACATACATTATTCTCTATCTCTCCCTGGCCCCTGCATAATGAATTGCAGCTGAACACAAATTATTTCCCTTCCAGTGGCAGAAAAGCCTACGGGGAAACAGGATTCACAGAAGGTGAACCAAAGGTGAAACAAAACAAAAACAAAACTGGCATCCTTTGAGGTCATGTTAAGGAAAATACTTGGTGGATGATAAAGGCATGTAATAGAAGTTGACTATTTTACATTCATTGTGTTTTGCTTGTTTATTTTGAGAGAGAGATAGTGAGAGCATGAGTGGGAGAGTGGCAGAGAGAGGGAGAGAGAGAGTGAATCCCAAGCAGGCTCCACACTGACAGCGAAAAGCCTGATGTGGGGCTTGAACCCACAAACCAAGAGATCATGACCTGAGCTGAAATCAAGAGTTAGAGGCTTAAATGACTGAGCCACCCAGGCGTCTCTACCTTTATTGTTAACACACAATGTTCTTTATGGCCAAAGATAATATTAAGTAGACAACTGAAGACACAAGTATATACAATCATCATGTATATATATAATTATTACCAATTTCCCAAATAGTAAACACTGGTCAGCCAAACAACCTCCAAGTTAAGGCACTGTGTTATAGGAAGAAGCCATGTGATAAAAGATTACATCCAAGGCCAGCTTCATGGATATATGAACTGTGTAATCACACATGAAAAGCTGCACTCAGAGAGGTCCCATGCTTACTTTAATGCTCTGCTGCCGCCATCTTGAAATTTAATAATTTTAAAACTTGAACTTGGGATTCAAAAAAGAAGTCTAATGGGACAATGAAGCATGAACCTGAAGAAAGGATATATGTGTAATACGTGTATCCATCATTCCTTGTTGCTTTATTCACAAATTTATTTATCCTGTACTCTGAGCATGGGATCTTGGTGTACTTGTGGTACATAGGAGCTTAGTGAGTCTCAAAGTAAGTACAAGATAAGTGTATTATATCTATGACTGAATAAGCAGAGGCACTAACAGCCCTGAGTGACTTTCCATTTGAAGAATTTGCCACAAATGCAGATAGAAAGCATTCTAAGAAACTGGAATGACCAAGGAACCTGATCATATCATCTCTTAATTGTATTCCTTCCTTCTATTAGTCAACTATTTATGCTGAAAATTATGACATAGAAACAAAGAGTAAGTAGGATGACCATTCCTTTCCCCTTCATTAAGTTTCTTTTTCTTTTCAGTAAGACAAAGGCAGGGAGTGTTACTTTCACAACCACTGATTGATGAGTTTCAAATCCATCTATACAAACCAGAAGTCTCGCCTATGTTCGAAGTTCATATATTCAACTATGTACTTGACATCTCATCTTACACCTTCTATATATTTCTTTGTGAAAATTATTAGATCTAAATTGAAATCACCACCCGCCCAGCCTCAGCCTTGTCAAAGTAAACTTCTGATTTTTCCCACTTTACTTTATAGCTCGATTACTTCCAGTTATCCAAGCCAGAACCTCAGGCTTATTCTAAATTCCTCTGTTTCACTTTCTACATCCAATCAAACACCATGTTCTCTTAATGCTATTTCCTAAAACCCTTTGAGTCTTCTTCTTTCTCTTTATCCTCTATGATACCATACCATCTGTTTGACCTAAATTATTGTGGTTTTTTTTACTTTTTTAAAATATTGAACTAAAATTTTGTACCTCTTAATCCCATTCACCTGTTTCACCCATCCCTTTGCCCATTCTTCTTTGCTTTTATTATTATGTTCTTCTAACTCATCCCAACTTAGACTGCTTGAGCAACATTTCTTGAAGGCAAATTGGATCATGTAACTTCTCTGCTAATAAAACATATTAATAATCCCTCATCGCTTTCAAAATCCAGTATGATTCATTTTTCTTATAAGTGAAGCCTCTATGTTTTCCTCCACACTTATATCTTGCCCTTTCCCTTTGCATCCTGTGCTCTGGCCACATGAAGCTACTTAAATTTACTAAACCTAATTATCCCTCCCTTCTCCATTGTTTGCACACACATCTCCATTTTTCCAGCAATCATTTTTTCCAGCTATCATTTTTCCAGCTGATTCCTGTGTCACCTTTCTGGATTATTAGAATCCCTGAATGAATTGTTGGCAAATAGCTCAGTATCACTATCTTATGGGAAGACCTCCTGATAAACTGGCTTAAAGTCTGGGATATTCTGACTTGGTTCAGAATTTATTACAGTGAAATGTGCAGAGTATAATAAAGATGTAGAATCATGCAACTGTCTCCAGAGGGAAGTAGGAGTCAGGGCAGATTCATAGAAGGGGATAAGTAGTAGGCATTTGCAAGACAGAAAAGAGTGTTGGGATGATAAAGGAAGTTTCTGTAGAGAAGCAGAATATGAGAAAACAGGGCATGTTGGGAATTTTATACAGTTCAGAATGGCTGGACCATCCTACGTGTGGCAGAGGGAATGAAAAAAGAGAAACACTTGAAGAAATTTTAAGAAGTGGAATTGACAGTTTAGTGAAAATTGAAAAAAGTAAACAGTGAGAGATAGTTGGTGATGAGTACGCAATTTTAAATTTAGTCTAAAAGGTGGATAATTAGGCCAATCATTGAGACCACACAGGTATTGAGAAATGATGAGAAATGAGGAAGCAGAAATCTTAGGAACATGTAGAAACTCAGGCAAATATGATCAATAGGTTGTGGGGGTAAGAATACTGGAAGGTTTAAAGGTGCAGATATTCATGAAATATGGGAAATTTTGAATATTTCAACAATTTGCAAAAGCAATGCTGGCGCGTAGCAAACAAGTACCAGTCAGACTGTAGAGTTTGTATCTATTCCTGAGTGTGAATTTGTTTAATGATTCTTTTCCTAAAAAAAAGTTGTGCCTTATTAAGATGGTGGGTGACACTGAAGGAACAGAATTGTGACTAAAAGTAGTCATGGTTTCCACAGAGGACATTTTTGCAGGGAAAAGTGATTTTTGAATCATTTTTTTACTTATTTAGTCAAAATATACCAACTGCCTATTTTATGCCAGATGTCATACAAGATAGCACACACAGTAGTATGGCACAAAACAGCCTTCCTATTATCAAATAGTTCATAATTTTTTTACACAAAAATCATAAAACTTTCAGGCTAGAAGAATCTTAGGAGACATGAATCTCAAATATTTCACATGAAAAGTGAGAACATTAAAACCAGAGACTTTTAAGGATGTATTAAGGAGAATCACCAGTCTCCTAGACTCTTTCTCCTGTGCACCAAGTCAGTGATCCAGGTTCTTTCTAAACTGGAACAGTGCCATCTTCAACACATGACCACAGTGCCCATGGAAAGGAGAAGAAACATGATACAACATGGCCTACAAGTTGCATGTGACACTTCTACTCACATCACACTGGCCAGAATTCTATTTCATGACTCTTACCTAACTCAAGAGAGGTGGGAAAGTATTGTCTTCCATTGTGCTTAGGAAAAGGAAACAAAACTGGCAAGCATAGAGCTAGGCTCAGTCACTTCTCTGGAAAGAAGACCAGGCCCTGGGCTTTTTAATTTTTCTTTTTTTTTTAACCCCTGTCCCCTGAGTCCTGGGAGCCTACAAAAACCAACGTTCCAATTTACCTGGTTTGTCAAATGCCCTCAAAATGCAAGTGAGATTCAGTGCTCTACCTGATTTTGGCCAGGGTGTTTTTGCCAGTTCACGAAAGCATTTGTGAAGATATTTTCAAAAGTTTAAACACCATTTTTATTTTTTTTTTTCTTTTTAAAGTGGAAGATCACTCCAGTTACCTAGGACGTTATGTTGTAGGAAACAGGAGGCCAGAATTTTATACTTATTTTTGTTAATTTTACCTTCATTCCTTTTGAGTATTTTATCACAACCTATCTTAATACATTAGTTATTGGTTACTATTCAAAGTAATTCAATCATTTTCAGGGATTATTTCCTAATTTCATATTTAGGCTTTCCATGTCTTCATCAAAGTCATTGATAACAAATGTTCAACAGGACAGATTCAGGACAAAATAACATTATAGAGCAGATAATAATAGCCTTGTGGCAGAACACCATAATAATAATAATAACCTTTGTAGAGCAGAACACCATGCACTAGCTCCCAGTGTCAGGGGAGGACTCAAACCACATGGAGAACAGCAAACGTCATCACTGTGCCAACAACCAGATTACGAGTCCAAACCCTTCCGGACCATGGTATCTGGGTACTGGAGTTACCAAAGAAAACACAATGAGGTCAAACACTCTGCAAGGAATGCTGCTTTTACTCACATAGAGAAGGGAGCAAGATCAGCTTCAATAGTATGTGTCTGAGGGCCACTGACACACATGCTTATTCAGAACAAAGGAGAACACGCTGGATCTGAAACAGGGAAAGATATTTCCACACAAGATGATAGGCTTGGAACAGGCTATGTGGGCTCTTTCTCCATTGGTAAGGAAGCATTATAGGCCCAAGGCCCATTCTTAGGGCCAAGAGGAATCAAAAGACTGTACATGAGATTGCTTGTGCCAGTAACCCTTCTCAAGGTAAATGGTGAAAAATATGTTGGTTGCTCTGATCATGTTTATTTGTTTACCTCTATCAGGGTGATTGCAACTATACTTTCAGTTCTATTTCACAACTGCCCAGCACTCTTTGGCCATAAATCATCTCTTTCCTTTCTCTGAAACATCTGAAACATTTTCTAAACTGTGAGTCGCACATCTGATTAGGCCCTCACTATTGTTAATTTTGAAGCAACACTTCGTCTACCAGAACAAGCCACACAAAGTGAATTCTTAATTGGTTACTATCAGGGCTGGTGACAATGATGAGTTAGTACTGAACACCATTTGGTTATAAACTCAGGCTTCTGAGGCAGCAATGAATAGTTTAGCAAACTTGAAACACACCGTGAGCCCTCATGGCAACCAGTATGTATCCACCTGTTCAATTAAGCTATGGTAATTATAAGTATTCTCCCCCTCTTTCATTTCTCGTAAAATTATATCTCAAGTCTGTTACATCTCATGCTTTTCTTGGAAAGGCAATTCTGTACTTTTTGTCTTCATCTTTTTAAATCAAGGGTAAACAACCACCTTTGCTTATCATCTCCAAATGATTTTTAAAATGAGCTTTTTTTCCTGTTTATTTTTCCATCCTAGTTCACAAAGTAAAATATCAAACTTGATGAAAGTCTACTTTAAAAATGGCAAACAAGGAATTAGATAGTCCAAAATCAAAATACTTCAGTTTAAAGATATCATCTTAAATTTCAGATTAAATTGTGAGGACTTAATTGTCCTCCAAATCTATAAGTTGAAACAAAGAGAATTAAAATGCTTTTTTTTTTAAAGTTCTTTGTGCTATTGCTTCCTTTCACACTTTGGAGATTAGTATTCATCTGTAGATTTTACCAAGTGAAACTAGAGCATTCCAAAGTAAATTAAACACCTTGCATCCTATATGAAATCTGTTTACATTGAGGCTGACTCACATCTATTAAAATCTGATGTGTATTTTATCAAAATTTTATCAAGAGTTTTAGGACTCAAAAGCATACATTTTTATTTTACTGTGCATTGAGGCACATAAAACACATCCATTTAATATGATTATTGGATTAAAACAACATCTTGAGAGATGGAAATTATTCTTTCTCCTGAACTAATATTATCCCCTGGCATTGTTGGTTTCAAAATACAAAGGTGGTTTTCACATGTATTTAAAAAAAAAAAGTGAGATATTCCTTCCCTTTTTAAGTGGTGTATCTCATATGACTCAGATTATGAAATTAAATGTGTTTCTATCACAGCTGTGCTAATCTTTTGCTCTATTCATAGTTCATAGGTGTAACTATAATATTTTGGGGATACTGTTTAATATAGTTTTTATTATCCTTATCAAGAACTTGACTGACCTGATCACAGGATGTCAACATAAAGAAGACAATGCCCAGTTTGTGCCTTGGTTGCTGGAAAAAAGTTTGAGACTATTGTAGGAAGTGATATCAAAGCTAAATCTTAATATTTCTTTTGAGATGGAATCTTGAGGCTAAAAAAAGTGGGAAACGTTTGGAAAGCTGACAGAAACATCTGGATTAGCATCTGGTGTTTTCAGATTCTTGAGGAATACTTTCCAGAAATATTAGACCGTGAATTCAAGCCTCTAGGACAAGCTCCATACCCTCTTCTTCTTTATGAAGTAAGGGGATGGTGGTACAGAAGTCAGAGATAGAGAAGGGCCTGAAGCAAAGCTTCTGGCCTCGTTCTTCTTTGAGTGATGTTGAGGAGTTTGGAAGTTTCTATATGTCCTGTAATAGACACAAAGCTTCTGAGAAAGCCAGAGCCCAGGGTTCAGGACAAAGAGAACACCCTTTGCAGGACTTCCCAAATGCAGACCAATGAGCACAAGCTTCAGAGGCTTGCAAGACTAACATAAAAAAAATCTATCTGCATCTCTAGGGTCTCTACTTGGAGAGCAGCCGGACCTTTGGCCCCTTAGCTCTCCCTAAGTGCCAGGGGAGTTGAGTAAGGCCAAGTCTTTATGTGGTGCCTTTCAGAGGAGTTTGAGGTGGTGGTGGTGAGTAAGGCTATTTCAACCATAAACATTTGAAGTGGGAAATTTAAAGTGATATGTATGGATGGTCTTTTTCCTACTCCCACCTTACATGTTGTGTCTTTGCTAAGAAGATGATATTCATTATATAATTAACACCTCTGCTCTGTGTATTCGAGTATGGTGTGACAATGTTTGTAACCCTACTAATAGATATAATATGTACGTTAAAGTTGTTGGATACTATGGCCAGATACTACATTTCTTTTAATAAGTGTAATCTCATGTCATCTCCTTCACTTTCCCACTCAGGACACCCTCCAACAATTGAATATATGCAACTAGTCTCTCCCTGAAGACGTCCACACAAAGAATTAACTAGCACATTAACTACCCAGGTGTGTTGTTCAATTTTGGGCAACCCTAGCTCTTAAAAAATATTTTTCTGCTATTGAATTAAAAATTGCTTCTTTGGAAATTTTACCTATAATCCTAGTTCTGTCTTCTAGCAGTGCAAAATTATCTAATTGATATTTCTCTTAACAGGATTTTGGTCTGAACACTATTATTATGACCATAAGAGCTCTTCTCGTATCTAAACATCCAGGTTTTGACTTAGAAGAGAATATTTAGATTAATTTGTGGCTGTTTTGCACCTGTGGGAAAAAAATGAAGATTGTGAATTTTATACACAGTGTTGATCCAAAAGCTTTGCATAAGCACAGCGTATATATTCCTCTGTGTGTGAAGATATGTCACACAAGACCTGGGGTGAGGAGCCACAAGCCAGTGGCATCATTTCCTCAGGATTGTATAGAATTGGCAACCAAGGGAATGGGGCACTGAAAAGAATTGCTTCATCTCATTCTTTCTGAGACATAAATTCATGGTGCCATTTGCCCAAGCAAAAGAAACAGAACTTTCCTTTGTCATGGGAGTACAGGAGGTAAATTTATACTAGCAGTGTCAAAATTCTTGCAAACAATTTAAACATATATAATGCTGCCACATTCATTGCTTTAGTCCACAAATATTTATTGCACATTGACAATATTTAGGGTGTACTCTAGAAATTAGGCAACTAGTAATAGACAAAGACAGACAAAAGTCCCTGCCCTGCAGAACACACATTCTGGCACTAAATTGGCATCATATGTAACCTTACTTTTAACTACGGATATTTACAAATGGAACTATAGCATCTAGGTTCACATTAGGTCACTAAATATACGTAGTGTTTCTTAGTACATGTTAAACATCCTCACCTAAAGTCATACTTCAATGAATATGCTGAATCTGAAAATAATTTGCTATGATTGAGTGAAGAATTTATTTTCATAAAATATATAAAGGAGACTTAGGTTTGTAGGTTAATTATTATCTTTAAATTACTTTCAATCCTTTACTTCCTGCAAGGACTCTTCTTTTTCTCATTATTTTTTTTCTTTTCTATGTACATATGTTATGTCACTCAAAATAATGATACTGATACACAAGACAAATATTGAAGGCTTAATGGGTGACTGGCATTGTTTTATGCACAATTTGTGAAGTTGGTAGAGGTATTATTTCTATTTTGCAATAGAGAAAACACATTAGAGAAGTTAACTCACTTATCCAGAATCACGTGACACATCAGAGCTGGGCTTTAAACCCTGGTCTGTGTGAGTTAAGCATCTAGGCACTGAGCAATTACATTCCTCACTTTGCACAATATTCTGCATATAACAGCTTCTATCCTTCCATATCAACAACCCTCAGTCAGGCAACATTGTCTGTTGATCACTTACCATGTGCTAGTCATTATCTAAGCTCTAGAAACACCTACAGTGGTGACCCTAACTCATAAAATCACTCTTTAGAGAAATCCAGTTCCTAGGACTTTGTCTTTAGGAAGCTATACTTAAAATTAACAATTATAAAGCAATAAACATGGTAAAATTTTTTTAATGATTTTTCAGTTGGAAATATAAGTGCCTTTGCACTTTTTCAGATCACAAAGAATACAAATAGCAAAGGGTTAAGAAACTTATTTACGATCTTATAAAAGAGAATAGAAATAAGATCCTATAGAGAAGACAATAAATCTCCTTTTCTCTTTCCTCCCTGCATCCGGGCCACCTTCCCTTCTGCCCGCTGTTGGTTGCAAAGCCCGGAGCATTCAGCTAATGGCTCACAGCATGAAGCCCACAGTCTTAATGTCCTCTTTTCTCTCCCCACAAGTCCTAGCAGCAGCACCTCAAGAAGTGATCAGCACTGTGTCTTGCTTTTCTAGTTTCACTGTTTCTGTCTTCCCAGGAGTATTAAATTGCAAAAGGAATTACATTTTCTTTTCCAAAAGTCTGACATTAAAAGGATTGCTCTGAGATTGTATTTGATCTGGGTACAAATTTTTCTCATAGGAAGTGTCAAGTATCATGTCAGTAGAAGAGAAAATATTTGACGAGCATAAATTACTCCACAGGTAATCTTTCAGAATGTATATATTCCTTACATCTGAAGAAGGCTTTCTTACATTTTATATAAGCATTTTTAGCCATTAGCCATTTTTCTAGCATGGTAGGCATTATGTCTACAACTCACTTTTAGATTACTTTTTCCTGAAAGTAAAAAGTATGTTTCTAGCAATACATCTCCATATGAAGGTAATAAATTTCATTTCTTGTCACACAGATAATACCTATAGGTTTCAGTATAAGTGCACAAACCCTTGGTATTTTTTTTTTAATAATTCTGGGGTTTTTAGTCTTTGTTTTTCAAAATTACCAAAAGAAATCTACTTGATTGTCTTATATTTTTTTGAAAACCATCTACTTCCATTATATTAAAATGCTAATCTGAAGAAATATGGCATAGACCTTCACAGAGTACATTTGTATTCAATCTCATTATATTTTCAATGACTCCTCATCCAAGAATTAGTTGCTCTTCTTAAATGTTTTGCTGCATTCCCAACATCCAGAATAATGACAAGCATATAGTGCGTACTCAAGTATTTTTAATGGTGAATAAATGAGTTAAAAGTCAAATGAAGGAGTATTATTATCCTTACTTCATAGCAATAAAAAATCATGGTAGCTAAGCAAGCTTGACAAAGCATTCTATTTGGATAGTAAGTCTAAAGAATAGTATTTATAAATCTGTAACAAACTTTTCTTGAAAGATATCATCTTAGGTATGTGTAGTGGCTCTTTTCTTGGTGTTTGTCTCTCTCAACCTCTCTCTCACTCTGCCATGCGCGCGTGTGCGCGCACGCGCACACACACACACACACACACACACACACACACAATCTACGCTCCAAAAATCTAGAAAGACTCTTGGGATGCATTACTGTTCTTTGTGCACAAGGACCTATACAATTTGAACACAAATTCTGTTTTGAGAATATCACACATGAAAAGCTTTTAATCTTCAATGCATCTCCAAGCACCATGCATGTTATTTTTCAAAGACTGGGCTTACATTACAGTTTACAGGATGCTGCTTTCATCACTGACTCAATTTTTACCAAAATAAATTGTCTTCTTCACCTTATTTCCAAATCCCACGATTTAAATTCTATACTTAATGAAAATCCAGATCTATTACCAGAGTTAACTCTCCATGTCACTATTAGTTTAAATGCGACTTTATGAATACAATTAGTTTGCAATTAATTACAAGAATATAAACAAGCAGTTGGGCTTTTAAAGGGTTTTCTGTAAGAGGGGAGAGATAGAATTAAAATATATACACAGTTCGTACCATTTCTGGGGCTGAGTAAATTATCTTTCAAGTGCTTCAATCTACTTTAAAAAAAATTTGACCACATTTTCAACTGGGTATTTGTTGGCAGTTTTCACGATTATTGTGCTTATGTATACCTCTTTGTCTATCTTGAGCACTGAGAGAAAAGGTAGGGGTGAGGGGAGTAAAAAGAAACTATAATTATACATGTACATTACATTAGGTCATCGCTGCAGACAGAAGACAATAATGGAAAGAGTGTATGTGTGGAGAGCTGTTAGCCTAGGAACTCAGTGCAGATTCAATCTTTGAAAATCCTGTGATTAATCATTCAGAGTTCAAGTACTGCAATTTCTATATGTTCTTTTTTCTTTTTAAAAATTTAGTTCTTTCCTCCACCCCTTCTACATTAATTTATTAAAAATAAATAATAATTATGGGTGCCTGGATGCCTCAGTTGGTTAAGCATCTGACTCTTGGTTTCAGCTTAGGTCCTGATCTCACCATACATGAGTTTGAGATGGACTTTGGGTTCTGTGCTGACAGCGCAGAGCCTGCTTGGGATTCTCTCTCTTTCCCTCTCTCTCTGTCTCTCCCCTGCTCATGTGCTCACTCTCTCTCTCTCTCAAAAGTAAGTAAACATTAAAAAAAAATAAAGAAATAATTATTTAAAGCCTAATAGTTGCTAGAAACTATTTAAATGCTAGAATCACAGTAGCAAGAAATAGGCAAAAATTCCCTTTTTATCAGTCTTTTTTTAAATTATAGTGGTTGAAGGAAAATATAATTAAAAAATATGTTGCAACATATGGTGATTAAGTGCTATGGGGTATGGCTGATCAGGGATGTGTGTCCCTGAGGTTGCAAACATTTGAAATCAGAATGCAAGGAGGAATGACCTTTGTGGAACTCAGAACAAAAAGCATCCGGGAAGAGGAAACAGATATTGCAATATCTGTAAGTGAGAAACAAGATTGGTGTGTTCAATGAACACGAATATAGTCAGTTAATGTAAAGGCAGGACAGACAGTGATATTTTTGTTTTGGCCTATAGTTCAGATTTTAAGGCTTATCCTCCAAGTTCTCATTTCCCCCTGATACTCTGTCTTTGCCCTTGTCACTGGAACCAGATGATTAATGATGCTTTTTATGGGTACTCTAGCAAATACATCATTTTAGACTTTTATTGGGCACAAGCACAGAGAGTATGCCATTTCAGTCTCCAGTATTTTGATGAAGAAATATTGTTATTTACCCTAAGTAACAGAAACCATTTATTTTTAAATATGAAAACTATGAAGAAATCCTTCTTTGACCTGCTTTGGTGTTTATCTTCCACCTTGTCATTTGCAGGTTGCTTCTGGGCTTTGCATGACTTTGAACTGCCTCTGACTCATTAGAGGAATTAAATACAAGTGCTAGTTCCCACACAGGAAACTTCTCACCCCTTACTAGAAGCCACAGGTTACATACACCTGGCTCTCCTGAATCACAATGTACATCTTCCATCTGTTTTTAGACACAAAGGTCTTCATGGACTGTACAGTTCTTCCTCCCTCCCGCCACCCCGTGTGACAATTTTTTTTCTTTTCTGTAGATAAGTTTTCTACTCTTTGTGAAACAAAGAATGAAAGGAAATGAAGTCAGAAAGGCCCAGAATGAACACTGGCTTCTTGGACTTTTCAATGTGGTGATCTTGGGCATTTTATTTAAGCTCCTTCAGCTTCAGTTTTATCATTAAAGATAAAGACTCCTGAGACATAACGAGCTTCTATACGCAAAGAATCTAGCAGATTGCCAACCACCGGAACAACATGCAGGTTGAATTACCTCATCTTCATCATCTTCATTTCCACCATTTGAGTACTTTTTCTCAAAGTGTGGTCCCTGGACCAGCAATGAGCATCTCCTGGCAATGCACATTCTTTGGTATTACTGACTCAGAAACTCTGGGGGTGGGGCCGAGGAATCTGTGTTTTACCGAACCTTCCTGGTGATTCGGACACATGCTAATGTTGCATTAGAGGAAATATATTATATTATTATGTTGGTCTCTAGTTGTTCATAACTAAATTCCTCAAATGTGCTCGATTGAGTACCTCAAAAACTTGTAATGTTCTTAAAAATAAAAAAGAAGAACTTCCCAATTATTTTTTCAACGAAATTACTTATGTTTGGAGCATAGCTCATATGCAATGAGAATAAAAGGCAGACAAACAAAAGGTATTGCCACACTCCCCTCAGAGATAACTAGCTGTATTTAGATGTTATTCTGAAGTAGAACAGTTAAAGAAGGCATAATTGCTCCTAGAAAGTTTTAATACTGGCTTCAAGTCTTATAAAAATGAAAACTTGGGGGGTGCCTGGGTGGCTCAGTCGGTTAGGTGTCCGAATCCAGTTCAGGTCATGATCTCACAGTTTGTGGGTTCGAGCCCCATGTCGGGCTCTGTGCTGATAGCTCAGAGTCTGGAGCCTGCTTTGGATTCTGTGTCCCAATCTTTCTCTGCCCCTCCCCCACTTGTGCTCTGTCTCTCCCTGTTTCTCAAAAATAAATAAATGTAAAGAAATTTTTTTAAATGAAACTTGGCCATAAAATAAAATAGTAGAACTTAATGATATATACAATGTTTATTAAATTCATAAGTTAGATATATCACTTTAAATGTAATGCAATAATAAACATTGTGCCAAATTGTCATCTTTATCAAATTTCAAATAAGTAAACTAGAATTTACATGCACATGAAACATGGTAGAAATCTTTTTTTTTTTTACACTTCCACTTAATATACATAGTTTATGTCCTCTATCCCATGCCTTATGTTACCAAGATGGTAACATAAGCTGCAACACAGACCCCATTCAATCCATAACTGTCACTAGAATGTTTTAATTTTTGTGCAAACTCGTGTATATTTATGAAACAATCAACAAAGGATGTGGCAATTAAGAGTAAAATCTGCAGTTGTAATGCAGAAATAAACTCATCTAAGTAGCTTGTCCTTATGTCCTGTTCTAAACCAGTGGTTTTAACATATTTTTCATCAGGAGAAGGTTTTTTTCTCTAATGTAATCTCATAAAGAATAAAAAAAAATATAAGATTGATTCAACCAGTATTAGCATAAACTTATTTCACTTACAGTTCAAATGCATATCTGTTCTTACTTTAAATACAATCAAAGGGAATTAGATTTCCTTGGATAAAAATGAAAAAGTTGAAATTGAATATATCACACTGTCAGAGACAATTCTCCATGGATTACTTGCATTTTTGCATAACTTATGAACAAGGCACTGACTGCCCTTTTGTTGCAAAATATCTTTGCAAGGATGTTTGTATGGCAAACAACCTTGGTGACAGAGGTGATATCTGCCTCCAGAACGAAGGGAAGAAATATTTACTGTCAATATAATAAAACATTATTCACCTTTGGGGTGAAAAGCATGTTTTCTTACATCCTGTTATAAAAGATTTAGGTTCCCTAAGTGTGGGTTCCTCAGCTGTGATGCAAACATCCTGTGTGTGCAGTGTATAGAATCCATTTGGGTCCTCCACATTGCGTCGCGTGACCTGGGGGGTCAGGAAGAACAAGTACAAACACTAATGTGGAAAGAATCTGGAAAATCTTTGCTTAAGGAACCTTTCATTTGGCTTTCCAATTCTTTTTTTTTTTAATTCATTTGCGAGAGAAGGGACAGAGAGAGTGCAAGCTGGTGAGGGGCAGAGAAAGAGGGAGAATCTCAAGCTGGCTCTGCAATGTCAGCACAGATCCCATGCAGGGCTCCAACTCAAGAAACCCTGACATTATGACCTGAGCTGAAATCAAGAGTCGGATGCTTAACCAATTGAGCCACCCAGGTGCCTCTTGACTTTCCAATTCTACGTCTACCGTTTTCCCTCTAGCTTTCTGACCTGGCAGATTATGTGGATCATGTAAATGGCTCCCAAGCCTCTGACTCTCAGGAGGTTCAGCCAAAAGGGAGGCCTGGAGCTGGCTTTGAATAAGGAAGAAGAATGTGTCCAGTGTATCTTATTCTCCTGACTCCCTCCCTGCAAGCTGCTATGCTCTGCAGCCACTGGACTCTCCAGTCAGGCTTGTCTACATAATTCCCTTTCCTTCCAACTTCAGATAATCAGTATCTCCCCTTACCACTTTAGGTCTGGGATTGCAACATCTCTCACTGTGTTATTAGCTTCAATTATTGCATTAACTATATATTACCCAGACTCTGCCTAAACTTTTACAAAGAGACCCACTGTAATATACCCTTCTTGAGAAATTTTAATAATTTGAGTGTTCCAACTCTTTCTGATTGGAATCCTGATTTACACAACTTGAATCTTGAAGGATAAGTAGGAGAGCAAAGAATTTCTCAGTGAAATATAAGAAGTATTGAGTAAATCTGAGACAATAGAAGGAGATAAAGGTAGAAACGATTTGTACTCATCTGTAAGGAGACTATCCTAAAGATAATAAAGAACTATTAAAATATTTTGTGTAAAGCTTTGATATAATCCTGTATTTTATTTTATTTAATATTTATTAAAAATTATATTTATTTATTTTGAGAGAGAGAAAGACAGGACAGAGAATCCTGAGCAGTCTCTGCATTGTCAGCACAAAACCTGACACAGGGCTCTATCCCGTGAGATCATGACCTGAGCCAAAATCAACAGCCACTTAACTGACTGAGCTACCCAGATGCCCCTAGTCCTTGCATTTTAGAAAGATAGGGGCGCCTGGGTGGCTCAGTCGGTTAATCGTCTGACTTCAGCTCACATCATGATCTTGCGGTCCGAGAGCTGGAGCCCTGCGTCGGGCTCTGTGCTGATCGCTCAGAGCCTGGAGCCTGTTTCGGATTCTGTGTCTCCCTCTCTCTCTGACCCTCCCCCATTCATGCTCTGTCTCTCTCTGCCTCAAAAAACAAATAAACGTTAAAAAAATTAGATTACCTGGGCATCACTTAGGAAAGAGTTTTGGAAGGAAATGGGAGCAGTTAGCAACCTGAAGGGTGGTGGCAACAGGGAGATGGAGAGGAAGAGACCTGAGAGAACAGGGAGGTCATATGAAGTATGAAAAAGGAAGATGACTCCCGGCTGTCTGATTTTAGTAACTCAGTGGATAGAGGTATGATTTATTTTTATTTATTTTTTTATTTTTGAGAGAGAGAGAGAGAGAGTGAGTGGGGTAGTGTCAGAGAGAGAGGGAGACACAGAATGTGAAGCAGGCTCCAGGCTCTAAGCTTTCAGCACAGAGCCCGACACAGGGCTCAAACTCACTAACTATGAGATCATGATCTGAGCCGAAGTCAGGCACTTAACTGAGTGAGCCCCCCAGGCACCCTAGAGGTATAATTAACAGGGGGAGTGGTTAGAATGGCATCTGAAGTGAAGATTCATGAGGCTATTTGAAAATAAGAAGTTAAGAGTAGCATTTAGGTTAGGATATGAGAGGCAAATTAATGTGTTAAATATTTTGGCTGGATATACTATAATGCAGCCATATAAAGATTTGAAGAGGGATTAGTGGTTCATTTGGATCAGTAAGCTTTTCTGTAATAGAGCACAAAGGGCATCATATATTAATAAGAGTTCAGAGAATAGCAAATAAGAAAGAAGCTAAGATGTACAAAACTTTATGGAAATTCAAGCATATCATAATCAGAGAGAATCTTGACTAGGTTCAGTCGGGATGTTCTTAGAGATACTGAAACCCTAATTTACCTAGTGTTTGTGACACTGTATACCAAGAGTTCACCAACATCAAAAACAATTATGGCTTAACAGTATTTTCAATCATGGTTAATAACAGTCACATGTAAAAATAGGAAAAAGAACAAGAATAGCACACACTTGAGTTTTATGAGATACCTGAAATTATTTTAAGTGTTTTTAGATTTAATTCTTTAATTCTGGTAACAATATCAACTCCATTTTGTCAGTGGAGAAATTGAGGCTCACACAGGCTCAAGGTCACACAGAAAATTCATATAGAACCTACAGAGTCAGACTATAGAGGCATAAATTGCATGGGGTGTAACTCTGTGAAGTGTTGTTAATAGTAAACATAAACTTTGTAGGATATTGTACTTATTGGGTTACAAAAGCATATCATTCCCTTGGAAAGAAATTCCCCATTGTTTTGTTTAATTATAGCATTTAGGAACATCAAAATATTTTGTTACCTTGTTTAGTTTTGCTTTGATGCATTATAAGATAAATTAAGTGAAAGGATAAAGTCGTCTTTCTTTTTTACTACTGTAGTATCTGCAGTGATAAGAATGGTGTCAGGCACAAACCAGGAGTGTGTGTGTATGTGTGTGTGTGTGTGTGTGTGTGTGTGTGTGTGTGTGTGTGTGTTTGCGTGTGTGTGTGTACAGACAATATATGTATACTCAGATATGAAGTGGCTGTTCATTCATTTATTAGTCATCATGTGATTTTTGTGGTAGTGATATGACCTCTCTTACCTTAGATTGTTCTTCCTTAAAAAGGGATATTATAATAACCATCCTTCATGATTTCTTTTCATTCCTTCCTACGAAACCTTTCCAGCAAATCTTCATGGCCACTACTGTTAATGTTTTTCCAGTTTTAAGTTCATTCTACCTAGTCCTCAAATTAGTCAATGATATGTATATGATTATTTTCATAAATCTGTTACATCTAGCCATAATCTTGTGTGTGTGAATTATGATGTAAATGTGGTTCAAAAATAAAGCTCAAATATCTTTAGGTACTAAATTAAGAAGAAATTATTGTTAAACTTTTACAGTCAGTACCAAAAAGCCCAACTTGATGTGGATTACAAAACAGGTCATAGTTTCAGAAACTGTACTTCTTTTTCTAATTATATTAAATTTGACTTTTAATTTCTAAAATGCTACCTTTGAGACAGATAAATATAAAATGTAGAAACTCTTCAGTGGTCCCACAAGTTTGGGTTTCAGGATAAAATATTATTAAATATACTTAAAACATTCCCATGATACTTCGTCTCATAGAGATGAAGTTCATTTGTTTCAAGTGGAATATATTTCATATCTTGTAGATGCTACACCAACCAGAGCAGGATACCTAAACTGTATGTCTCACTGGCATCTCACTCTGTATCCCAGCCTCAGCTGTGCATCCATATACTATTGTTTCTGTCACAACAAACTCTGTACTCTGTTTACTTGCTTCACTACATAAGTGGAGATTATTTGTCACTTGCGTGAATGATATTGACAGAGGAGTTTTTTGGGTTCCTTTTGGGCCTAAATGGCAGGTCACCTGTGGTAGGGGTGCCTGGGTGGCTCAGTCAGTTGGGCGACTGGCTTCAGCTCAGGTCATGATCTCGCAGTTTGTGAGGTCGAGCCCCCATTGGGCTCTGTGCTGACAGCTCAGAGCCTGGAGCCTGTTTCGGATTCTGTGTCTCCCTCTCTCTGCCCCTCCCCTGCTAGCATTCTCTCTCTCTTTCAAAAATAAATAAACATAAAAAAAAATTAAAAGGCAGGGTGCCTGTGGTATGTTTATGTCACCTCAAAGCAGCAATAGCATAAATTGGCAGTTTGCTTAATGTAAAATGCAAATTTCTCAAGGGCAAGGCATCATTCTGCATAGTAATCATCATGATGCCTATAAAAATTCTAAAATAATTCAAAGGCTTATTTTATTTTACGTTTAGTCCTTTTTTTTTCCCCAAGCATTCAAGGGACAAATAAACTCTGGATGGAGATTTGCTATAACCATCTGCCTAAGAGGAGAAAACTGCAAAATGTTGATTTCCCACTGAAACTTGAGAAGGGTTAAACGTGACTTTGCCAAATATCAACTGGGTCAATTGGTATTATTTATAGGCCAAAATTTCATTATTTAGAATTTTAAAAACTAAAATAATTTCCAAGGTTTTATTTATTTTTGATTTTAATTTTTTTAATGTTTATTATTTTTAAGACACAGAGAGAGAGAGAGAGAGAGAGAGAGAGAGAGAGAGGATGAATGGGGGAGGGGCAGAGAAAGAGGGAGACAGAATCCAAATCAGGATCCAGACTCTGAGCTGTCAGCAAAGCCTGACTGGGGGCTCAAACCCACAAATCATGAGACCATGATCTGAGCCGAAGTCAGACCCTTAACTGACTGAGCCACATAGGTACCCCATTTCCAAGGTTTTAAACAATTAGACATTTTATCTTCTCTGCGTATACTTACAGCTTTATATTAATTTTTGTCTGTGTCATAATCAACAACTTTAGATTATAAACTACCCAATGGAAGAGGCCATACTGTCCTTTCTTTATCAGCATATTAAAAAAAATAAGGCCTTAATACTTTTGGTGAGGTAATAAAAGAAGCTACTTTGCCTTTAAGATTCATACAGCATTCTCTACCCTGAAAATCACTAGTTCAAATGTTTTGCTCAGTTGAAGGAACCATCTCACAAATTTAATGAAGTTCTATTCACTTACTATTATACTTTGTTATAGAACAATCAGGTATCTTTAAAGAGGTAAATTTGCCTCAACAATAGATTATTTCTATATTCTCTCCTTTGGAATTCCATTTTCTAGCATTTATAATGGGTATATAACTTTTATGAATGCTCTATTCAAGTGATTTATTCTAGTATGTGTA
The DNA here is from genome assembly GCF_018350175.1 of Felis catus. Classification (NCBI taxonomy): domain Eukaryota; kingdom Metazoa; phylum Chordata; class Mammalia; order Carnivora; family Felidae; genus Felis; species Felis catus. Next base: position 127,810,613 of record NC_058371.1, read on the forward strand.
AGATAATAAACAAAGATATTGCAATAAGTATTTACACCAGATGTTAAGATTTTTAATGATTTTTTTGGTTAACAGTTTTAAATTTTAAGACTAAATGACATAAATAGGCTGGTACAATATTTTTATCCCATTGATATTCAGGAGTGGCATGGCATTAACTTGTGAACCTCTCCCCCTCTCTCTCTCTCTCTCTCCTCTTTTTGAAATAATTTTTAAAAATTTTTTTAGTGTTTATTTATTCTTGAGAGAGAGAAAGACAGAGACAGAGTGTGAGTGGATGAGGGTCAGAGAGAGAGAGGGAGACATAGAATCTGAAGCAGGCTCCAGACTGAGCTGTCAGCACAGAGTCTGATGCGGGGCTTGAGCTCACAAACTATGAGATGATGACCTGAGCTGAAGTCGGATGCTTAATCGACCGAGCCACCCAGGTGCCCCTCTCTCTCCTCTTTTTTGGGTGCATGTCCCTCAGAAACGTTGACTAGATTTTCAGTCAAAGAATAATAATAAAACTAGTGGAAAATCCACTGTCTTACTGTTAAGACAGAAGCTCCTTTAAGAACAGACAAAGGCTAGCCTTCACAGGGGAATGATGGAGATACTCAGAATTTTTAACACAGCATAAAATAGCAGTTCAAAGCACAGACTGTGGAGGCAGGCTGCCTGGGCTACAGTCCACAGTGTGATCTTGCAAAGGCTATATATCTTCTTGTCCCTTTGCTTCTGCATCTATAAAATGGGAATAATAATTAGATCTATTCTATACAAGTGTTATCATTCTTAGAACAATGTGTAATTGGTTAGAATGGTGGCATACAGTTTGCATTATATGCCAGCTTGATTTTTACAAAATGGATAAAATGACCGAAATTTTAACACAGCCAATAGTTTATAAAAAGCACTGCTATAGAAACACGGTCATTTGACTCGCATATAACAAGTGTTTTGTTGTTGACTAGACATTCATCTAAACACCAAAAAGCAAGTATGACTTCTGTCTTAAACTCACATTCTAAAAACGATCAGAAAACTACCATTGATTTGCCACTGAAATCAAAACAAAACATTTTCCTGACACTATTATACAAAAACAGGACTACAGCTTAGTTTATTTTCAAGCTCAGATGATATCTTTCAAAGTAAATGCTCCAGTCAAACAAACAATAGCAACATCTGCTCATATTGATGAAAACTTTAGGACCAGTTGAGAGCCTTTATTAATTTTCAGTTGGAGAGCAGATCATACAGTAGAGGAAAAACACAGTCATAACATGCATTTGCATATTAATAAGACGTTACAAAATCCTAATTGAGAAAAGATAATATTAAAAAGTTTAAAAAACTGATCTTGTATAGCCATCGAATGACATACACGGAGGCTTTATCAATCATTTCTTAATCTTGGCCCCCAACAGCTGAAAATAACAAATCAACAAAAATAAGTAGTGCTCAACGGACAACACACATTCAGTGGCTCTCTAGCAAGTGCTTTCAAAACAGAACTCGTTTGTAGTGAAAATATCAGAAAATGTCAGAGCGATTGCAAACAAGCAGCACACACCTCACAGGAGGCTGTTCCTATTGTTCAGGAATATTAAAAGCAGTTGTTTTAAGACTTCACCGAACATCTTCACTAGTGCGTAGTTGAATCAAATCTATCTGCACATCATTATCTAACTAGGTCAAGTAAGTACAAAAAGATAATCATTTAAAATTGATGCAAACCACCTAAATAACTTCTTGGTTTATTAAAGTAAATACGTCACTTGAGTGTATGATTGCAGAGCAAATTCCCATTCTAGCGATTATTTTTTTTCTATCATAACAATAAAAAAGCTGAATTAGCTTTTATTTTCAGAGAGAGAGAGAGAACATGGTGAAACTCTGTAAAGGGTAATTTAATAGGCAAGTTTCAATATGCCAAACAGCGAGGGCCAACGGGGCATGCATTTCTATCTTTATTTTAAAGCAAAGCAATAACACGGTACTGCCTCTTATAGCCACTGGGTAGAATTTGTGAAGAACCCTCTACTGCCATACTTCCTTCATTTTGTTCCAGATAAAAAGATATTCCTAATTGGATATTATCATCCTAAGCCGCTCCAGGTTGCTAAAAGTATCAACTTTTAATTTTTATTGAAATGCCTTTACTTCTATAGTTTTCAGTATCAGCATAAAGAAAATTAAATGTTCATTGTGCTCATAAAATTGAGCATAGCATTATTGTGAAGACACCACATAAATTCAATAGAAATCCAAAAAGAAAAGTTTTTAAATATGATTTTGGCAAGCAGTAAGTTTTCTTAAAAGAGCCTTCAAGGAGTGATAGTCATTACCTTACTAAATTCACCGCCTTCCAAGGTCAGGCCATTAGCACTGTAGACTCACAGAAAACTAGGCACCATTCCATCACCCAAATTCTCAGTGTGATAGAAAGCCCTCATGCAAATTTATTAATTTCCAGGGAGATTCCTATCTTTTTCACTTATATTGGAACATAGCCTTTTTTCAAACTAGGTATAATTGGCATATAGTGTTATATTGACTAACTTATTTTCCAAACAATTTGTTCAACTAACTAACTTATTCTTCCTCTTCAGTAGACTGATTTGGAAGCCAACTAAAACCAGAAGATTGCTTGGAGAACCCAAATCATAATGAGGGAGTTAGATGACCCACATTTTCAAAAGCTGCAGACTGAGAATTCCTTATATAATATCTCCACCAAAACCCACGGCCTTTCCAATGACATTTATGTACTGGAAGGCACCTTTGCCTTAGAAAGTGGATGGCTGGGAGATGTGTTAGGAGGCTCATGCATTACTCAAGTACTAGGTGCTAAATTAAAATGTTATTTTACTCACCTGAAAATAAAGAATGCACATTCTCCTTCAGTTGTTACATGAAGTATACAGATTACGTTTCCATTTACCTAAACTTTCTTTAACCCTTAGTTTGAACAACTTGCTCCATCATTACAGGAGGTCAAGAACTAAACTGAAATAAAAGCTTTTACACTGTATTTCTACAGGTAACACTTTGGCTTGGCTTTTTCTTTATTTAAAGAGGAATGTTCTCAAAGGCTTTCTTCACCTGGGTATAGACTGACTTTGTATTGGTGCAGGGTAAACAGAATACAACTGATACTTGTATCTAGTTCATTAAAACACACACACACACACACACACACATACACACACACACACTGAACAACAGTCGTAAGTCAGCAGTCATGGACTAATTATCACATATATGTATATACTTCAAAAAATTTTTCTTAATGTATAATGAAGTACTTGCAAAAGGTATATATGAGATCATTGAAGTGTGCTAAAAATGCACTTACACATCAATGTATCGTCCCATGAGATTTTGAAGTTGTTACAGAAAATAGAATCCATTGAAATCTTTATCCCAATTTATAACAATAGTGAGATAATTAAAGGACGTAGTATATTTTTCCCAAAGTGCACGCTCAAAATATATAGCTCAAATTTAATCTTGAGCAATTTAATTAATAGGGTTATTTATTTGTTATACAGAACATTATGGGATTCATCTTTCCTACTTAAACAGTATGAATTAGACTAAGGTAAAACTAATGAATTAATCAGAGGTAAAAGTGGACATTATGGAACATAGCACAAAGCTGTATAGTTTCTTAAACTTGAAATAAAGCTCAAAACCATTTCTGAGAAGCAATGTTATCAAAATGATTGAAAAGGCACTTGGGAAAAAAAAACAAACCCATTCATCAGGAAAAAAAGATATCAGATCATGTTACACAGCAACCACTGCTATTTTAGTCATTTCAAAGTAGCTTCAAACAAGACAAAGCTCCAAACAGTGAGGAGGATAATGTGAAAACATGAGAAAGAGAGACAGAGAGAGACAAAAAAAAGAGAGATGGAAAGAGACTGAGAGAGAGAGAGAAAGAGAGAGAAGGAGAGAAGCTAGAATGTGCCAGAGAAAGCAATGGGAATGGTTGGTCGAAGATTTGCCTCCTCCACAAGAGATGCAGATTTCCCAATGACTCCTGGTAGGTCCAGGTCAACCTGAACCCATGAAGAGCAAAACTGTCTGCTTAACTGAGAAGTGAACCATATGAAAGGAAAAGTTAGTTAGCATTCAACTAATAGGTGCCACAACTTGAGCACTCCCAATTGAGTACTTTTAAAAAGTAAGCTTTCAACTCATTTAAATATGCTGGAAGTTGAGCACCAGTTGAGCGCTTTCACAGCACGCTGAGTCCTGATTGAGCTATTTCGAAGCACATCAAGCACTTTTCTGTGTGAATTCTTAGCCAAATTTCCATACCCCCAGCCCTCCCTCTGCCTACACAGCTGCTAATCAAGAGGTGCCTTCCCTGTATGAAATTCCTTTGCCAATTACAATTCAGTTTCAGCCTTTCATCTTTTATGTTTTAAGAGAATTAAGAAATAATAATAATTAGTGAATATATGTCAGGTTGAAGTTCATTCCTTCTAAAGAGGTATCAGTGAAGCCAATTTCATCCCTCAAGGGCTCAAGTTAAATTTTGGAAATTCGTGTTCATGCTGAGAGCTGTGAGGCTGTGCCCAAACTTAGCCCTGGACACCACAAAGGATTTTCAATGGTTTATTTCTCCAGGTGCTTAAAATCAGCTAGGATGTGAAGGAATCTGAGAGTGGTTCAATTCCCTAGTTCTTCACAATTGTGTCAAAATTCTCATCTGGGCAGGCTCTCATAAATAAAACAGAAAATGTTTTCATGGTATGTAAGGCGATCCTTTTTTTTTTAACCGCTATACTTTTTGCACAAATAAAATAAAGGAAACCATTAAACACTTACTGAGCATCAGTCACATGTAGGTGTTATGTCAAATACTGACGAGAATATAAAATTTATTAGTCACTGACCTCAAGGAATTTATCATTTTATTAAGAGAAATAGCACAACATCCAATATATATTTTGATAATGTACTTTCTACTAAAATTTAACCTTCTACTCTAATTTACCCTTTCTTTAGGCCTGATATTTATTTATTTTTAAAGTTTATTTATTTTGAGAGAGAGAGAGAGAGAGAGAGCACAAGCAGGGGAGGGGCAGAGAGAGAAGGAGAGAGACAGAATCCAAACAGGTTCCACGCTCTGCCCTGAGCCCAACACTGGGCTGGACCTCACGACCATGAGATCATGACCTGAGCCAAAATCAAGAGTGGGATGCTTAACTGACAGACACCCAGGTGCAGTTACTTACACTATATTTTACTATTTGGTATAGAGTTAGAAGGGGAAAAGGCTGCAATTAGATAAGAAGGAACATGTTTGGTATATCCTGGTATATATAACATAGTTCTTTATTTAAAATCAGTTATAGGATGTCTAAAACCCTCAAAATCAAGTAGTTAGAATTATGACTCTTGGGGGAAATTTTCACCTCTAAAGTTTATAGTTTATTTAGAGCCATCTATTACAACGTATTAGGTTGCATATGTTGTAGTAGTATTTAAAGTTGAATAAATGATGACCCTGATCCCATGAAGCTTAGAGTCCAATAAAGGATAACAATGATAATGAAAATGCTGGTAATGTATTTAAAAGATCCAAAATTCACAAAGATATGTGTCCATTAAACAATGCTAGAAAAACAACCTGAATTAGTCTATAATTTAAAGTGCCATTTTGTTTGTTTCTCTATTTTTGTTTCTCCTGTTATTATTGGAATTCTCTTTTAGAGTGATACAATATAAAGTGATTATTGTATTCAGAATGTGTTGGCATTTTAAGGAGCAATTTTGTTTTGTAATGGGGTCCCAGTATGGTTTAAATCCAGCTATCTCAGCTACTCATTGTATGTGTGAGAGGTTGTCTGGCAAGGTGGGAACACAGTGGTCTGCTTGCTTAAGCTGCTTAGTTATGAGGGAATATATCTGGACTTCTGGGGAATGACAGCTAGATGCCCTGGTTAGATCCACTCATTCTCTGGATGGATATGGTCCAGTCTTCAACTTCACTGGACATTGTACAAAATGGAACACCCCAAATTTGGTGTTTCTAATCTTTGGGTCTAATTGGAGGCATTACTATACATCCTGCTATGCTCTATGAGTGCCTAACACCACAGAGAAAGGAACTGCAATAAAAAAAATACGTAAAATAAATACCAGATCACTGGAATTTTTCTATCAAGCTAAAGTAACAGAAGATACTACTATTTTTGACTCAAATAAGGACTCAGTGTCTGGGGAATAAGGTTTAGTGTTGGGATACTGGGACTGCTGTTGGGCTGGAGGAAACATCTTGCTCTGATAAGGAGGTCCTGGACAATGATATTGGCAACAGCCTACCATGAGGATGATTAGTGAATTTTCCTAGTAGTGGCACCTGTGTCCAAGTTACAGTTCAAACAACTGGGTCATCCAACATAACAACCCTGCAATCAGAATCCTTGTGGAAAGGTAAAAGAAAATGGCAGGTTTAGAAAGACACTAGAGGTCTTGCACTATCAGTTTAGAAAGCACCATTGTTCCAACACTTTAGTTAATGGGGATTGCCAGAAAATAACTTTTATTATTATTATTATTATTATTATTATTATTATTATTATTAATAATTTCCAACAACTAATGTGTCTCAGTCTAGTGGCTCGAGAAACATCTGTTATAGTTTGAAATGCAATAAGGCAGATGTGTTAGTTGTATTATTGTTACTTATGCTGAAAAGTTATTTATACTGTTAGGCAACATTTGTTATCAAATTTCTATACTCTCCTATGGCAGTTATTCTGAGTTTCAGACAAGGGATTTTTTAGATATAAATTCAAGTTCTAGAGCAATACTGGCCATTAGAACTTTCTGTGATGATGGAAATATTTTATTCATACTGTTTCTAGTGTTATCTGGGTGCTTGACAGAAATACAAAATCTAAAGCTCATACCTACAGAGTCAGAAATTGCATTTTAACAAATTCTCCAAATTAGTGGGCACACTGAAGTTTCAGAAGCAGTAGCCTGAACCTTACAATAAGTCACCTGAGGTGGTTTTTAAAAATATCAATGCCTGTGCTACACCCTATAAATTGTGATTTAAGGTTCTGCAATGGGATCTAGGTAAAGGTATTTTTGAAAATTTCCACAGATAGATCCAGATATCCACTGATACAAAAGTTTCATGCATTTGGGGGCACATGCATAGCTCAGTTGGTTAAGCATCTGGCTTTTGATTTTGGCTCAGGTCATGATCTCACAGTTGGTGAGATTGAGCCTCTCATCAGGCTTTGTGCTTACAGCACGGAGCCTGCTTGGAATTCTCTCTCTTCTTTTTCTCTGCCCCTCCCTGCATGCACTCCCTCTCACTCTGTCTCAAAATAAATAAATAAACCTTAAAAAATGTTTCATGCATTTCACACTACATAACAATGGAAAAACAGCCCTTCAGCAATATGCATGGTTTTAATAGTACTTCAATAATCCAAAAATATAATTAACATCATCTATATGGAAGTGCAAAATTGTATGTTTTGTACTACTCCCTGATCACATATTTCTTAGTCAATAGGAATTTGAGTACCTACAAGATACAAATTATTACTGAGAATTGCAGAGATATACCCAGACACAGCACTTTTCAAATTTTATTTGGATTTATAGCAATAATAGTAACTTCTTCTCAATTTAAGCAGTTCTATTAAAAAAAAAAAAAACAATTAATTTCCAGGGAGTAAAGTGAACCTAACTTCAAGGAATCAGTGTACTTGGAATTTGGTGAAATATTTTAAAAAATCAGTGTATTTAAAAATTTAATATACATTTCCAAAATGCTAGATTGATGGGTATATTTTATGGTTTTAGTTTGCTTTTGAATCAATTCATCTTGAAATTTAGCTTGAAATAAGCTTTACTCATCAAAATCTGAGTCTCTTGAAATTGTGATTCTATATCCACCAAAAGTTTGTGAAATTTTTGTTTGTAGCGATAGTATAGAGCTCAGTCCAGGTACACCAAGAAGGTATTTGAATCATCTGAAAATTTATTCCAGACATCTCAGCAAAAGTAAATTTGTATTGTTACAAATATAGTCAGCCCCATGGCTCTTCTGCATCCCAGGTTTCCCAGGTCTTATGTACGGATCCTCTTCAGCTCTGTTCTGCAAACTTAGCAATGGGGTCATCATTACTGCCATCTGTTTCCTCCATAAGTCCTATCTGAAGTTCACTACTTGAACCTTTTAGATTAAATCAGCATTATCTTGTGTTTTGCAAGTTCACATACAGCATATCGAGTGGTCTTGTCACAACAGTAATTAAGTATTATCCTGTGAGTCACTGGAGTTTAACCACTTCTTTAATCCCCTAATCCCTTTATATGATAATACATTTCTGAATTCTAGATATTTGAATATGCCTATTCAATCATTATTCAAAATATAATATTCAATATATATTATTTTCTGTATAATATATATTATTTTCTGTATAATATATATGTAAAAAATGACCATTATAAGCACACGCACTAAATCTATTTAGTCTGAATAGCCTGCCTATGCTTGACCCAATACAGACTTAACGTTCCATTCAGCTTGACTCAGCTTTAGACAGTTTTCTTTCTGATTCTAGGACTTTGACTTCCCTTTTCTGAGAGCATTTACTTTAGGACACTTGCAATTATAAATTAAATCTTATCCCAGCCTCTTGTAGTTTTACAACCCACAAATGTCTTTTCCAAGGACCTGGGGGCCATCTCTTTGAGATGTCTTAATCAAAGGAAATATAGCCTCTATCTCCAGGTCTCTGTTGTTGGAGAACCTAACTTTGGTAAACACAAATTACCAACACAGATAGCCTAATCACATTGACTAACTTCCACAATAATGTCTTTAGTATTCTTCCACTAGCTTATGCCACTGAAAATTCTTTTTAAAAAATGTTTAACAAGGGGTACCTAGGTGGCTCAGTCAGTTGGGTGTCTTACTCTTGATTTTGGATCAAGTCATGATCTCATGGTTCTTGGGATCAAGCCCTGAATCAGGCTTTGCACTGACAGCGTGGAGCCTACTTGGGATTCTCTCCCCCCCTCTCTCTCTGCCTCTCCCATGCTTGCATGCTCTCTAAACAAACAAACAAACAAACAAACTTAAAAAAAAAGTTTTAACAAGAGTTAAGCATACCAACAAATTCTTTGTCACGAATGGAAAGTTAAGATGATTTTTTTACACCTACTGTGTACCTGGAGAGGTAGTATGGCATAGCACACTTGTTAATGATGGTCTAAAGTTGGCTTTGCTATTACTTGCTGTACGATCTGGGGCTAGTTTCATCTCTTTGTGTCTCATTTTCTTTCTTTCTTTCTTTCTTTCTTTCTTTCTTTCTTTCTTTCTTTCTTTATTTCTTTCTCTCTCTCTCTCTCTCTCTTTTCTCTTTCTTTCTTTCTTTCTTTCTTTCTTTCTTTCTTTCTTTCTTTCTTTCTTTCTTTCTTTCTTTCTTTCTTTCTTTCTTTCTTTCTTTCTTTCTTTCTTTCTTTCTTTCTTTCTTTCTTTCTTTCTTTCTTGTAAAATGGGGCCCAATGCAGAAGCTACCTCATAGATTTGGTGTGATTTAATGTGTTAATATGTAAAACACACCCAAAGCAGTGTCTGGCACATAAGAAAAACTCAGTAAATGTTAATTTTTGCCTATGGCAACGACTTTACCATGCTTGGAATCAAGTCAGATTTCTTGCCACTATTTACTTATTTCTTATCAGTTTATGTATACAATTAATTTTGTTTGGCTTTTTATATGTTTTGTGCTAAAATTCTTAGGCAGATTGACTTGCCTTTCAGATGGCATGTTTAAAGACTACATTGCAAACTTACTAGTTGTGAAGGCTAGAGAGCTATTACTTGGGAACCAATTATACTCTCCCAAAAAGAATTCATGATGGACATTGTTGGAAAATAGTAAAACAACTTGGGAAATAATGACTAGTTTAACAAAAATAAAATAAAACGCAAATAATCCTTAAAATCTAGGCAAATAATTGCGTATACAACATTCCTTCAATGAAGAATGAAGATACCCATCTCATTGGATTTTTTAAGGCATATACAAGATAACTTACAGAGTGATTAGCATAGTGTCAGACCCCTGGAAAGAGTCCAATAAATGTTGAGTATCTTATTACAGGAAAAGTGAAATAAAGTTGTCATATGCCAGCAATAAAAATTCCATAAGAACAAATTTTAGTGTTTCAAACATCGAATAGTTCTATATCAGTGATTATCAACCAGGGATGGTTTTAATTCCCTATGGCTATCATCACAGTTAATGGGAACTTTTGGCAACGTCTTTTCTTTTTTTTGTGGATTGTCATGATTGTGTCTACTGGTCTATCCAGTAGAGGTGGGATGCTGCTAAATAATGTAAAGGACAGCTTCCCACAGTAAAGAATTATCTGCTCCAAACTATCAATAGTGCCAAGGCTGAGAAATTTGCTTCTAGGTAAACACATTTTTATTTATTTTTGAAGTATGAATCCAGTTAATATTCTTCCTTTTAAATTCTAGCCCAGACCTATTATGTAGGTATAAACAAAATATAGGGAATGTTGAGTATATTTTTTCCTGAAACTTGGTAGCTCATGTTAGGATATTGATTGCTAACTGGATCAGTTAGAAACTGGAAATCAACTGATTTCCAGCATCTCTTATGTTGTCTGCATTATGGTCCCCATAGGCAGCTTGATTATTCTATAGCTATTGGTTGGCTAGCCCCCCTCCTTGGATAAACCATTTTTTTTACTTCATTTGTTTTTCTGCCTCTGCATCCAGTCTACTACAGAAGACAAATTAGAATCCATTGATTCTACTATACATGTATTCTTTCCAAATACAATTGAGCTCTCCTCGTTACCTTCAAATGCTCTGTATTTTAATCTTTTCCTACTTCTTCAGCTTCTTTCCTGTTCAAATAAAACCTATGAATAAAACTGATCCTACTTTGTTTCATTGATTCTATATTGATGTTTTTCTATATCTTGTATCTTCAATTTCTCCCTTCCCTCCTGATCTCCCTTACTTCCATGAAATAGTCTTGGAAAAAAAATCTTCCTTGAAATAGGTTTCTTCCTAAGGTTCAGTTACTATTTGATCATCTTGTTTACTTCTAAACATGAAAAAGCTGTGGATTCTTACTCTGCTTATTTGCTAAGAATTCCTTCACTATTTATTTCCTTACAATCTCACCCCCCCCCACACACACACATTATTTTAATAAGAATATTTTTTCACTGTTTTATTTTTAAATTTTTTTAAATGTTTATTTATTTTTGAGAGAGAGAGAGAGAGAGAGAGCAGGAGAGGAGCAGAGAGAGAGGGAGACACAGAATCCGAAGTAGGCTCCAGGCTCCTTGCTGTCAGTACAAAGCCAATGAGGGGCTCGAATGCATGAACCAAGAGATCATGACCCTGAGCCAAAGTTGGGGCTTAGCCGACTGAGCCACCCAGGTTCCCAAAGAATATTTTTTCAAAGGTCACCAGTGATCATCTTACTGGCAAACACAGCTTTTCTTTAGCACAGCTGGATTCTATTCATTCATTTCTGCCAATCTAATGCAGGTCTCAATCTAGGTGTTCCAAAATAACATCAATTTTTTTACTGAAATTACATTGATCATATTATCTCAAAACCTGTTTATCTTCTTATGTTCTTGATTTCAAAACATTGACTTCCTTGGGTTGTCTGGTGCCTCAGATCATGGCTTGTGAGTTCCAGCCCTCCATCAGTCTGTGTGCTGACAGGTCAGAGCCTGGAGCGTGCTTTGGATTCTGTGTTTCTGTCTCTCTCTGGCCCTCCCCCCTCACCCTCTGTCTCTCTCAAAAATAAATAAACATTAAAAATAAACCCCAAAACAAAAAAACATGAACTTCCTTGAGACCCAGACTTGAAACATAGGATCCACCTCTGTTGCCCACATCTCAACCTCATTTCACATAGCCAATCATTCCCGAGGCTATTCATTCCAGCATCATTTTCATTTTCTTCTTTATCTGACTTACAATTCTGAACATGGTTAAATTTTTACTGAGTGTGAACATTAGTCTACACATTGTATTTATATTACCAAATACAGTCTTCAAAAAACTCCATGATCTAGAACTACTCCATTTTATAGATGAGGAAAATCAAGCTGAATGATTTTAAGTAGCTTGGCCAGGGCCACACAGTCAGTTTGGCAAAAGCTGAATCCAAATTCCATGTTAATGCTGCCATTGTAGGTTTGACATTCAACAGTTTTCACCTACCTATCTGGTACCACCTTACCTCCTAAGTTTGCATCCTATAATTCTACTTCAGATAGTCTGTGTCCCCTGTACCAACTTGCAGATTGTGAATTTCCATCTGAGTATCTTTATTCATGCTTCCCCTCATTCTTGGAAGGATGCCCTTCTGCTATATTGCTTTAAATCTAAATCCTAAATATAAGTTTCAAATATTGACTTAAATGTTGTCTCATCAATATACATGTTTAAATAATTAATATTTGAAACTAATGGATCTACATATTCATATAATTTTACTGTTGGTGGACACATATAAGTCTAATCTTTTAATCCTCATATGCTTAGAATCCTTGTATTCTATTAAAAATAGGGTTTTCTGGAAAAATCAAATGGACCTTCTTAAGTTTCTAGGTTCTACCTAAACAGTTTATTTCACTCCTATTTATCTATATTACAGTGAGAAAAAGTATAAATAGAATTGTAACCTAGGGTTATCAGCTAACATTTCAACAATGCTTCATGGGGTAGCTATACTTTAAAATCTAGTCTTCTACAAATCTAAAATATTGATTTTGTCAGTAAGCATTTAAGGAATTGATTAAGTTCTGGGAGAGTGACTCATACTAACCTAGGTTGGCAAATAGATTTAGACTCCTGTGCTAACTAAGGTCCATTTGCCATGGCTGCCTCGAAGCTCAGGGCAGATTGTAATAATCTCTGTTTCACTCTGGAAATAGAAAATAAAGGTACTTGTAGCATGTTGTGTCATGTATATACTAAGAAAATTTACTAGAAATTGGTAAATTAATAAAATTGTTAATTTATTAATTTGTAGCAAACATATCTCTCTATTGCTTAAATTACAGGGGCTTGCCAGTCTCCTAGCTTCAAAAGGTGATGCTGAAAATGGGAGCAGCAACAGGGAGGTGCATAATTTTGAAAACTACTTCACTCAGACCAGGGTAAGGGCTGATAAATTATGCCTGGCGTACTACAAAAAAATGCCTTTCTGTTGGCATGTCCTTGCCTTCCAGGTCTGATATATTTCTTCTCTAGGCAGTAATAGACAAGCACTGCTGAATTCTAATCTTCAAATTTATCATTAGGTCTATTCAAATAGTCCCTTTGTTTTTGTTTGTTTGTTTGTTTTTCCATGGAACTTTGTGGCAGGAAAATCACTCTTGGATTCACTCGAATTCTAGATTTGCTTTGATAAGACTATAGCAAGTTATGGTAAGGATTTCTTTTTTTTTTCTTTTTAAGATTTATTTATTATTGAGAGAGAGAGCACACGAGTGGGGAAGGGGAACCATCATCAGAAGAGAACACTGTGCTGACAGCAGAGAGCCCCAAATGGAGCTCGGACTCAGGAACCATGAGATCATTGCCTGAGCCAAAGTTGGACGCTCAACTGACTAGTCCACCCAGGTACCCCAAGAATTTCTTGAAATAGCTAAGATTTCTCAGTTGTCCCATAACAAATAAACATTTGGTTTACTTCTAGATATGGGTTATCTCATACATTATCTGCAAGCTTTATGTGATCAAGTTTTAGAAAGAACTTTGTTTTATTTTCTATTTCTTTCGGGGGTTGAAGGGAGTAACTTAACTTTTCTTTCTTGTGGCTTTAGTATTTTGTACATTTTGTGTTTACAATATTTTCCTTATTAGTCTGTATATTCCTTGGGGACTAGAATCACATATCATTCATAATTGTATTCCTAGCATCACTTTCCACATTGCCTTCACAGAATTGCTTTAAACATATTGTCTGAATAAATGAATAAATGAATAATGGATTAAAGAAGGGCTTCAATTGCCTTGTTTTAAAGATTGAAGCAATTGTGATTTTATATTTCAATTAAGAGTACAACCCTCACTAATGTTGATATTTTCTCATTTAATTTTGTTTCAATAGACAGAATAGAATAAAATGTCAAACCCATCTGAAAACCTAACAGAAAAAGAAAACTAGCAAATTAGATGTTGCAAAGGCAAAAATTGTTAAATGACTTTTAGACTGTTAGAGGAAGTTAGAATCCAACTGTTCACCAATATCTGTGTCCCAAGTCAGCGGTCACAGGAGAGAGGTGAGTTGGATCTGTCTTATTATGAGATTGAACTTATTGGAACCTAATTCCCTGCTGAGTTCCTTTCTTCAGGGGAAACTTCTGAGACTTAAACAGAGTTCCAACCAGAAAAGCAAAGCCTGATGCTCTTTCAGGCCTCATTAACAGAAGCAAGAGCTGTCATACATGATTTTGGTCAAGTGGAAACTAAAACAAATTTGAGATTTTCTCATTAAAAGGAAAAAAAAAGTCCTAAGCTGTGGCTTGACTGGTAACAGAGCTGCCTTTCAAGTTTAATACAATACTGAGCTAAAGCAAAAACTCGAGATTTGAGAGCTATTCAATAATAATTGATAAATGGGACACAAGAAAAATAAAGTCAGGAATGAAGTGATTCCTATCAGTAGTTTGGTTTGTTTTAGTCAAATTAAATCAAAATTCTTTTTTTCCCTTATAATTACATGCCATTGTAAAAACCGTATCTATATGAATCAGTTCAGTTTTTGAGTGACAGGGCCATTAGCTGCTACTTGATGACCCATGACTATTGGGCCCTTGGAAAAAGTTAAAACTTTTATTATAAAATCCAGTATTATTAACTTTTGTTATCATAGGAGCATAGAAAGGGTCTTATTCCAATGAAATCATCAAGATAGTCTTTTATTTTCTTCTAAAGTCATGTGCTTCATGTTAAAGAGAAAAAAAAATACGATAAATATACAAGATGCTGTACAAGAATAATAGCCATATGACTTTCAAATACCCCATTTTATTCACTGGTGATAGGAACTTCTAACATTCTTTTCAATTGGAGGGGTTTGGGATAGGCTCCTTTCAAATATAGTATTTTGGTAAGAAGATTATTTTGAGTTAAAAGCAATCAAAATCCAGGAGAGTCAGGGAAAGCTGTTTACTCCCACCCTCCAACCACTACCTAAAAGAATTTAGATAGAGGACCTGCTCCAGGAAGTAAGCCATCACTACAGATAACTACATTATAATATGAACTAAGTATGATAGACATGGAAGAGCCCAGCAAGGCCTGTTTCATAGAAGTCCTCTATGTCCTATTGTTTCTGAATAGCTCAGTAAACCTTTGCCTACCAAAAATTTACTCTTCCTATGAACTGCACTTTTTTCCCTTGAAGTCTCAGATCCCTACCGCCCTTCTCCTTAGTTCAGAATGACATATTACTTCATTTTGCCCGACTGTCTTTGGAATTTCATGTTTGTATGGATTTCCTATATGTTCAAAATTAAATTAGACTTCTCCTATTAATCTGTCTCTTGCCAATTTGAATCTTCGTGCAGCTAGAACGACCTTGGAGTACGTAAGAAATTCTTCCTCCCCAACATAATTCAGGCACCCTGGTCCTAAGGTAAAGTGAGAAACAGATGTTATATGGAAAATAAATGTATCCCTACCCTACAATCCACCATGTAAAACAATTGATTTAAGATGAACTTCAGATTAAAATGTAGATGACAAAACAATATTTCAAAAAAAAAATGAGTATGTCTTCATGACCTTAGAGTGGGAAGCTTTATTTAAAAACAAAACAAAACAAAAAGACAAAAACTGCTAGCTATAAAGAAAACAAATTAATAACCTGGACTACATTACAAATAAAATTTATGTTCATCAAGAATTTCTATTTATAGAATAAGAAGACAAACAATGGAGAAGGTATTCAAAATATATTCATTTGGCAATGAACTCTTATCTCTAATATATATAAAACTTCTACATGTCATGAGGGAAAAAAAGGAAACTGACTTGAATGGGCACTCCATAAACAAAAATAGATCAAAAAAGTCAATAAATATACAAAAAAATTTATCAGGAAAATGCAAATTAAAGACAAAATCTAAACCTAATACATTTCCATGAGGATAAATAAAATGAAGAGGGCAAAAAAAAAAAGTGTTGGTAAGAAAGTTGAAAATTGAAATGCTTCCACTTGCTACTAAGAGAATTTGGAAAACTGTCTGTATCAGCTAGCTTTAATAAATTACATACCTTATGATGTCTCTTGAGCTAGCAATCCTATGCCTAAGTGTACACACAACAAAAACACATGCATAAAACCACTATTTGTAAAAGACAAAACTAGAAAAAAAGTCATCACCATAAGTTACACTAACGGTGGCATATTTATACAATGAAATACTTTGAAGCAATCAAAATGAATGAATTTTGCCTACATATTTCAATGTGGATGAATGTCATAAATATAACATTGAACAACAGAAAACAGACAAGACAATATATACAGCATGATCCTATTCATACATAGTTTAAAATCAATCACAACTAGTTTACTGTGTTCAAAGTAAGGATAATGGTTATCTTTAAGGGGGTTATAACTCTGTGGTACACAGAAAGGGAACCTGAGAGTACCACTTATGTTCTGTTTCTTGACCTAAACACTGGTTGCATGGAAATTTGAGTTACACACTTATGTGCACTATTCTTGTATATGTTAAATTTCAATACAAAGCTTAGTTTAAAAATGCATAGCAGCCATCTATGAACTCAGTAGTATTAAAGAGATTTTCATTCAATGGATACATTTTAGGGAAAAATTTTTATAAGTTCTTTTTTCAAATATTATTACCAGTGTCATCTTAAAAAATGTACATTGCATAATGTCTTCAAATAATTTCTTTTTTGTTGAAATACTGAGTTATTTAAACAGCTATTAAATAACCATCACAGTAATTTGATTATTCAGAGTACTCTTTTGATGACTGAGAACTTTGCTATATCCACTGAGAAAGATACCTTCACTTGTTTCCTAAACCCTCCTAAAGGCTTATTTGTGACAAATTGCTTATATACTTGAGGTAAGTAACTTTGCCTCTAAGTTATTTGACAAGATCAGAGTTCTCTGGGATATAATACAATGAAATGAAAGCCATTTCATAAACTATGTTTAAGGAATAAGAGATAATACACTTTTCTCCTTGCAGAATAAAAGGATTTCATGTAACAGCAGGGTTCCTTTTTGAAATCTTGAAAAACTGCAAAAGGAAATGATGTTCATTACCATATTAGTAATAAAACTTCCTGCTTTCAAAGAACTGATTTTCTTATCAAACCTGAAAACTAAAGTCATGACCAAAAAGTTCTAATTTATATAGGATTGTTGTATACTTTCTAGAAAGGCTATTATCTTGTGTCATTTCCAATGCAAATCTATCCTATATAAAAAAATTGTTTTTCAAAATATCATCCTAACCCATATTTAAATCAAACCATGTAAGCACTCTTGTTTCACCATATTAATTTCAAGGACGCTAGCAGGTACATTGTGGTAACAATTTTCTACCGGTATCACAGCAGGCTGATTTACTCAGCTGCACGTAACAGCAGTATTTTTCTTAAAGCTTTGAAACTCTTGAATGAGAGGTGGAGCGCTAACTGTAGACATGTAATGTATTAAATTTCTAAGACTTCAAAGGGAGCATAATTAACTCAGTGCCACATAATTGCTCCAGAGACAGAAAAAAAGATACAAACAGAATTGATATGCCCATTTTTCCCTTTAGCAATTCCCTTTAGCAATTAAATGACAATACTAAGTGAGCAATTTCTTTTTTTAAAAAACTCATTCTTTTGACTTTTTAGTTAACATTTCCTTTGAATATTTCAACAACTTTCTATGCCCACTTAGAATGTATGGGAAGCGATAAAGGTGAGAGTTCTGCTATTCCCCCCTCTTTCGCTAGACTTTCTCTCCCTCTCTCTCTCTCTCTTAGGTGCTTACTGAACCTCTGCCCTCACCATAACCTTTACTCCCTCTATCTCTCCTTTTATCCCAATCCATCAGTTTCTTTCTAGTTTCATTTGCTTTTCTATCCATCATCTAATCCTTGGTAAGTTATTTCTACAAATACTTCTCTTAGAATCTGACAATCTGTAGCCTTTGACCCAAAGACAACTTTGCTGTTTTCAAACTGTGAGTGTCCCTTACCATCCATAATCAGCACTAGCTGCAAAGGTGTTAAACATTGCTGGAGGAAGTTAGAGATCAATACTGATTGGTTCTGGAGAGGCCTTTAGGTTTTTCTTTTTTTTTTCAATGTTTATTTATTTTTGAGAGAGAGAAAGATGGAATGCAAGCAGGGTAAGTGCAGAGAGAGAGGGAGACACAGAATCCTAAGCAGGCTCCAGGCTCTGAGCTGTCAGTACAGAGCCCTATGTAGGGCTCAAACTCACAGAAGGCAACATCATGACCTGAGCAGAACTCAGAGGCTCAACCGACTGAGCCACCCAGGTGCCCCAAGGCCTTTAGTTTTTTCAACTATAAATTTGGAATTTGGACAAAATGGTGCACGCTGGACTTTCCAAATCTAAATGTCATGATATTATCTCCTAAAAATTGTAACAATGGTTCATAAAGTACCTTCTGTTTGTTTAGTTTGAAACTCTAAAAACCTTAAAGAACATGCTGGAATTTGCAACTCAAAAAGGTTAAAGGGATCACATCCTAACCCTGAATAAAATATAAGGAGTTGAATAGGTATATAAACCAATAACCATGAGGCAAAAGGGAAAAGGCCATCAGAAAAGTGTTTTTTTTAATGTTTATTTATTTTTGTACTAGAGAGAGCATGAGCTAGGAAGAGTCAGAGAGAGGGAGACAGAGGATCTGGAGTGGGCTCTTCACTGACAGGAGAGAGCCTGATGTGGGGCTCAAACTCATGAAATGCTATGTCATGACCTGAGCTGAAGTCAGATGCTTAACTGACTGAGTCACCCAGACTCCCCAGAAAAGTGTTTTTAAACAAATTACTGAAAAAAGAAAAGCAGACGAAGTAATGGTATCTGATGAAATGTGGTAGAACGAGCCACAGACTAGTTATTGTTGTAAGACATAGCAGCAGAGAGCCCTCTCCGCTGCTGAGCCCTAGAAATTCTGATACTTGGCAAATGTCAAGCCAAATGGAGGGCAGGAGTGAGACGGGAGCTGAAAAGTATAAGAACAGAGTGAATTCTTATCATTCCCAGTAGTTATGTTCTATAAATTTCCTGAGAACATGGAATTAATAAATGTTGAATCACTGCTCCTAGGGGAAATACAAAGTTTGGTTCCTACAAGCCTCTGGTTTTATTTATGCTTCTATTTAAAGACATTTTATTGAATATTTATTGTAAATATGATTACTACATGTTGTATATATATATATTATTGTGTCCAATCCATTTGGGCTTCTGTAACAAAATATCACAGATTGGGTAGCTTATGAAAAGCCAAAATTTATTTCTCCCAGTTCTCCCAGCTGGTAGTTCAGGCAGGTGCCAGCATGGTTGCACCATGCAAAAGAGGGCCATCTTTGGATTACAGACTTCTTGTGTTTTTACATGGCAGAAGGGGCTAGAGAGCTCTGCAGGGTTCTTTTTAGCATTTTGAACAGCACTGGTCCTTTTTATGAGGACTCCATCCTCAGGAGTTAAGCAGCTCCCAAAGACCATCACAGTGAGCACAGGATTTCAACATATAAGATTGGACAGGACAACACAAACAATCAAACAATAGCATGTTGATTCATAAACATTGAACTCACGGCCAAGGGTACTCATGCCTGAATGAACCCTACTGAACAGGTATTTTTTTAGTAAGACACATCTCAGTAAAAGCAGAACTTCAAGCACTATACTTGGAGGCCATTTTAAATAGTGAAATCAGCAACAAATGGCACCAAAAATGCAAAAAAGAGAAAAAGACACTAAATAAACTGCAAAAAGGACATTCATTTACAGTATAAGAGCCAAAATAAGAATGCAGAGCACAGCTTTGTTCAATCGTAGATGGGAATCCGGGCTGTCAGGCAACTCAAATTTTTCACATCTCTGCACATTTCTGTGAATTACTTGTGAAACATCTCTTGTATTGATTTTCAAATTACAAGTAAATTTTAGCGAGTAAGCAAATTTGCAAATACACTATTAGTGAATAAAGAGGACTGACTCAAGTTAAATGCATACTGATTTTCACAATGTCTTTCTCACACACTGTCTCATGCAAAATGATGTGTGTGTGTGTGTGTGTGTGTATGTGTATATAATGTATGTATATATATGTATATATGTATATATGTACATATATATATAATTCTTTTCTAATGTGTGTGTGTGTGTGTGTGTATATATATATATATATATATATATATATATATATATATATAAAATTCTTTCCTAAAAAAATATATGGGGTGCCTGGGTGGCTCAGCTGGTTAAGCATCCGACTCTAGATTTCAGCTCAGATCATGATCTCATGGTTTGTGAGTTACGGGCCACATCAGGGTCCACACTGGTAGAGACTCTCTCTCCCTCTCTCCCTCTCTCTGCACCTCCACAGCTCACTCTTTCTCTCTCTCCCCAAGTAAATAAATAAAATTTGAAAAAAAAAAGTAGATCATCTGGGCTAAATTGGGGACACTAATGTTGACATTACTATCCTAAAACAAAGACCACACATAAACATACATATAAAATCTAGCATCATCTCCAGCAAAATGGCAGTGTTCCGTTTGTTCAGTTTAAAGGGAAGCTCGTCCGTGGACAAGCCAAAAGGTGTCTTCATATGTACAACTTTCAATCAACTTATTAATTCCTAAATATTAATGTCAAGCAAGGATCATAAAACATTTGAAAACAACTGCAATATGAAATAGATCAAGATGAACTAAGGAAAAAATACAAAAGGTAATGTGAGAAAATAAGACTTAAAAATTCTAAGGATTAACGTGTGAGAAGTCAAAGCTACTTTATATGTTAAAAGGGAAAAAAAGACTTAGAAAGCACAGAGTTAAAGGGATGGTAAAAGAAACCCACTTAGACACATATTGTGAAATTTGAAAACATTAAAAATAAAGTTCCCAAAATTTCAAAGCATGAACAAGCAACCTTCAAGCAAATAAGAACAAACATCCATTGGATTTCTTTTCAGGTGACTGAATGCCAGAGTACAATCAATTAATGCTAATGAAGTTCTGAGGTAAATGATTTTTGAACTAGAGGTTTATAATTAGCCAACTTATTCCTGAAATATGAAGTTAGAACAAATATATTTTCATAAATAGAAAGAATGATGAAGTCTAACTCCACATACCCTTCTTTTGGTAGTTACTTGAGGATATGCTCAGGCAATATAGGAAACTAAGAGACTAGAACACATGAGATCCAAGAATTTGTAGATCTGACCCAGATGAGTGGGTGATGAAGAAAGTGCCAAAAATAGCATAGAAAAGAAAGGGCTCTGGGAGGGAAGACCTTAGGCAGGAAATTAGTAGGAGTTTGGAGATTTGCCTCTAAAGACAGGAGTTCAGATTTTAAATAGCCAACAAAGATAAAATGAAGAAAAAAAATCTAAGAAAGTAATCACTCAAATGAAAAACCTGAGAAAAAGGCCCTCAATAAACCATATCCTAATACTTTGTTGTTCAGTGAAAAATATTCATAGTAATAAAAGTATAAGCACATTTATAGATTTTCATCCTATAGAATCAGCTTTTAGCCAAGGCATGAAAGGTTTATTTATGGTTACAGAGTAGAATATATATGCTCTTAACACACCCAATATAAAAGTAAAGTAATAGGGAGGAAGAAAAGTGAGAGAGCTATGAAGTGACTTCAGGGACACCATGCCTTTTCCACAGCAGGTACAGTGGAGTAAAGGTGAGAAGAGATTGTGAATATGGGCGAAGTCAATGAACTAAGTCTTCATTTATAACAGCAAAAATGAAATAGGTAGATGATAAAATAATAAGTCAACTAGTAATACTCACCAGAGTAAGTAGAAATGGGGAAAAAAGCTAAGAGTGACTTCATCTATTAATGAAATATTATATAACCATTAAAAATTATAAAGAGCACTTCATAGATCTCAATGGAATGAGCTCTTAGATGTTACTAAGTAACAACAATTCAGGCACATATGTAGCAAACCACTATTTGTGTAATAAAACGTGAAAAGGTGTATGTATGATATGTATATGTATATGTATATGTATATGTATATGTATATGTATATGTATATGTGTATACCTGGAATGCAACACAAGACACATTTTTTTTCCTTTGAGAGGATAATTGGGTGTTTGAGAAACAGTAGCAGAAGGTTATCCTTCTGAAATTTTTAAATGTTGAATCATGTGAATGTGTATTCTAAAACTAAAAATGAAATTTTAAAAATTAATTCATTCTGGAAATAATTAATGGAGACAGAAAAAGGTAGACTAAGGGACTCCTGCTTTTTTAATTACAAAATATTCACGTTTTATTTTTAAAACTGTCTGTATATCACAGACACACAGACGTAAACACTGAATTGTTTGCCTTTCATTGTCTGCCTAATGAATTCTTAACAATTTTGCACAATTCTGGTAAAGCAAATTATCTGTGAAATTTTTCCTGCCAAACACCAGCTCCCTGCAGAGTTTCTCAGTTCTACCATAGGAACCATTTACTCATCACTGTTACAGCATTTTTCTTTCATATTTTATTATTTAGTTACAAGCTTGCCTCCTCCACTAGATCAAGTGGTCCTCTAAGTCAAGAACTATTCTTTGTATCTCCAGACCTTTGATGCCGCATGCCTTCTAAATTCCATGCTGCTTGCCTTTTGAATTAATTGTTTCTAGTACTGAAGGGCCAGTCTATTTCCCTAAGTGGGGAAATGCTCCTAGAACACATAGGGGAGCAGAAGCAAGCTGAGAGGTGTTTGAATACAGTTAATTGAAAATGGGAGCCACTCTAGAGGTCAAAGGACAGTATAGCTAGTTTAGGATGGGTAAGGTGGGTAGGTTAACATTCTTCCTGTCATTGAGGCTATAGAAGAAACAGTACAGTTTGGAGACATAAAATCAGTGATTGTGAAAGAAAAGTGAGTGGGGGGAGAAAAGTGGTGTCTGGGTAGAGGAAAGAAGAGAGGTCTCAGGAAAATCACAAAAACATATATATTTTATACGCTTGGGAACAAAGTTGGAAAGAGATGATTATAAGTATCAAAGTTCAAAGTCAAGGATAGGGGACCGTGGTCAGAATACTAGCAAAGATCATGATTTGGCAAAAGCACTGATCCTCTTGTCCCTCTTCTTAGCCCGTTACTTCTGACTGCTTGGTAAATATATATGAACTGTTACCTGACATTAGTAGGCCTTTGCCATCTGGTTTACATCCATGATTTACATAGTGTGTGTCACTTCTCTTTTCTGTGTATCCTACTTTGAATCTATACAAAAAACTACTTGCTTTATTCTGAGCATACAATCAAGGACTATGTCTTTACACATCTTGACATTCTTTTCAGTTCATCAAGTAATTTTTGAGCACCTGCTGTGATTCGGAACGTACTATATGCTAGAAAAAAATGACCTACAACTTACCATGTCTTAAGTACTTACTAGGTGCCATCCCAAATCCCCCTTTAAGGCATAATACAGGATGTCTCATTATATTACAAATTTAATTCTCATTTTATGACAAAACAGAGGTTCAGAAATGTTAAGTAATTTGCCAACCCCACATGACTAGAAAGTGGCTGAGATGGACTTGTATCTGTCTGTTGAATATCACACTTCTTTTGTGAATTCCTACTAATGATAATAAGTCCAATTCTAATGTGTCTTCTCAATGAGCCTTCCTGATGTCCACAACCCCCAACCAAAGATGACCATAGATGCTTCTGCCTCATTTATTATAATTTTAAGATTCTAATTTATGCTATATGTCTTTGTGTATCTGTCTTAAATTTTCTACCAGATTTTGTGTTTCTTGAAGGAAAAAAAAACAACTCCTGTAAGATTGGAAATATTCTCTCTTGTGGAAACATTTCATTGTTCAATGAGACTCTCTGAGTAATTTGATAGATTAGAAAAGGTCAATATTCTACACATGTCCTTAACTGCATAACAAAGTTCTCTATTAAAATGTTAAAAAATGGCATTATTGATAGTTTTCCAAAAGTTTTATTCTTCTTAGTGATTTATATTCTGCTTCAGTTCCTTCATACCAATTATATTATAGAGTGTCAAAGAATTTCTAGCACATTCCTAATTTGGAGGCTTTATAGCAGCACTTTGAGAGCTAAAGAAAGCTTACTAGAGAAGTGAGGAAAAAAGTATTAGTCAAATAGTCACCAAAATTAAAAACACTGATAATAAAACCCAGGTGAAAGTATGTACTGTCATGACCAGTTCTCGCACTACATAAAAATAAAAACGTGAAGTAGGCAAAATGACAATAATCCTGTCAGGGCAATAGCAAGCATTTTAGAACATAAAGATGTCATACCAATCATTAAAAAGTCTTAATTGTATTTACAAAGTGTTGGAACTTCTAGCCAAATGAACAGACACAATTAAAATTTTGAAGATGCGGCATCATAAAATGTACAATGGCCATCACTTTGTAGAGCTTCAGACAGTTTTAATTATTTGTCTTTGTACAGAGTTCACAGAAGTAAATCTGCTCTATGTTTCTGTAAAACATAGGCTATGTTCTGGCAATAATAGCCTGATTGAAGTATATCTTTTCTCAGAGGTACTATTCTGACTTGCAGAAATTTAAGGATTGGTTAGAGAATTTAGAGAATTTATTCTTGAACATGTTAAAGTAATTCAGGGTCAACAACACTTTTGAACTCCCATGAGATTTCTTAAAATCGTCCTGGCTGTGTGCTTAAGTACATAAAAACAAACATTCTCAGCAATTAACTGGACAGTGTGGGATAAATGCAATGAGCAAGAAATTCAGTGCCACTTCCATTAGTGCTAATGAGAATTGGGTAGTTAATTCTCCAGCACTTCTCTGAATTTTCAACTTGTCTGTTAGGTCTATTCCAAAGCATTTACTTCTTCACCTATCCCTACCCCATGACAATTGTCACTTACCTCAGTAATGAAGGATTTGGCAGTAGCAGGATTCATAACAAGGATGGCTCGCCTAAGAGTGTCTCGATAGCGATTCAATTCTTCTATTCTCAAGGTGTCAAAGAGAGTGGTGATCATTTTATTGATGTTGTTTTCTACCTTCTGCAGTGCAACATCCATTCCCTGCTGAGATACTTTGTCCAAAAACTCCTGTATTCCACGGATATCTAGGAACATCAAAAGCACATCGAAATGTGAATTAGAACACAAAAGGTAGATAAAAGCTATTTCACTCAAACCAAAATGCAGTTTATTGTTCCATATTGTAGACTATTTAAAACTACTAATTGAGTAGCTGATAGAGCTCTCAAATGTATTTTAGGTTTAGTATAATATAATGTGTTTATGTGAAAAATGCAGGCATTATTATTTTTAATTTTTTGTTTATTCATTTTTGAAACAGAGAGAGACAGAGAGAGCAGGGAAAGGGGAGAGAGAGAGAGGGAGAAAAAGAATTTGAAGCAGGCTCTAGGCTCTGAGCTTTCAGCACGGATCCCAATGGAGGGCTCCAACCCACAAACCGTGAGATCATGACCTGAGTCGAAGTGGGCCGCTTAACCGACTGAGCCACCCAGGCGCCCCAGGAATTATTTTTTAAATGAATTTCTTTGTCTCCACTGGGCATTTTAAATTATCTCACCTCTACCAAAATCTTAGGACTGGGTAGAGGGAAGTAGTTGAGGAAGACTGTCATTTGTCTATTTATTTTGCTCAGCATTCAAGAGTGATATTAACTTTAGATAATATATGAATATCATTAATGGCAGATGACTCTAAATCAAAATTACTACCAGTTCTAGAAACAGACAATAATATTACTAAGACTTGACATTGACAATCTAAATAGAAAGAGGGTTTTGAGAGGTTATCTTCTAAGCGTTACAGGTCATTTAGACCACAAATAAAGTAGCCATTCTTTTGTCATTTTATGAGTACCACTTCCTTAGCTCAAATACTGCAAACCTGGTAGGAGATAGTTCTCTTTTCAGGAGTATGAGGGATGTACTTTGTCTATAAGATATATTTTAACAAAATATTCACACACCAAGTCCAAAATAAGCAAAGTTCTAAAAGATTATCAAATGAAAACTATCTCTATTTCATATTTAAATAAAAGGATCAAATCCATTCTAAAAAAAAAGTGCTTAAAGATTGTATTTTGATGTATATTTAAGTAACAATAAGTGTCTGAAATGCTACAAATATTTCTTCATACCACATTGGCTGTTTATAGAAGGGATCTGAACTTTACAATCTTAATATAGCAGATTTGCTTTAATGATATAATAAACTATATTTTTTCTCTATATATCTATGGCTTAGAGTGTTTTGAGGGAATAAAAAACTGGTGAAAGATAAGAAGTAAATAGAATTGTAGGTTGCTTATTATGAATGGACTATACTTCAATATTCCCAATTGTACATGTTTGCATGCACGTAAAATTTGTCTCTCAAGGGCAATAATTAGCTCGTGTGTTTTTCATACATTAACAATTAAAACAATATGTAAGCCCGTAGAATTAGAAAACAAATAGCTACAAATTTGGAAACCAATATTTGCTCATACTGAAAGTTTATATTTGCAGGGTTACAAATTAATAAAAATAACTTACTTTCTTTTTATGATTAGTTTTATTTTAAAACAATTCTATAAATAGTATATGCTATCTAGTGAATCTAAAACTCTTAAAATAGATTACTGTATAAATTCTGCATTATATATCTCATTCCTTGTTATATTATAAATCCAGGATATCAGAATCATAAAGCTTGACAGAACAAAGCCTCATCTAGAGCACAAGAGATGTAAAAGCAAGAATAATATATTAATAATTAATTATGTACTCATTAAGTGTCCAAGTCAGGAAGTACCTGAGGGTTTAAAATACTCAAGTATGGATTAAACAAAAGGTTAGATCTAATGAGATTTACAGATATAGGTAGACATATAATAGGACCATGTACACATTCAACAGGTGTTCTCAAACCTTGGTATGAATTAGAATCACCTCGGGAATCTTATTAAAAATACAGAAGCCTCGGACCCATCCCAGAACCAAATACCTTTACAATTTGCACCAAAGCAGATCCTTGATTTTGAATTGTAAGTAGTTGTTTCTTTATATTGAATCACTTAAACGTGCAGTTAAATGTAATACAAACCAAACAAGAAATACATTGAAATAAACAAAGATGCCCAGAAAACAGTGTGGCCAAAGCTTAAGGTTCCAGATCAATTACGCTCTAGGAAATCTTCTGTTCACAGATATAACATATTGGTGCAATTTCATATCTTAACTTTGAGGGAAAAAAATGTTCCAAAATGCATTTATTGAATACAGATACAATGCTGTGTTCAAGGAACACAACAATGAATACCATTCCCCACAATGAAACAGACAGTAAGCAAGTAAACAAACTAATAAATACAAATCACACTAAGTTCTTGGGAAGCAACAATAAGGGTGATCTGGTAGATAATGACAGGGTGGCGAGGAGAATCGAGTTTAGTTATAATAGTCAAGGAAGGTTTCGCTGGAAAACTGGTACTTAAACTGATCTAAAACATGAGAAGCCATTACTCAAGCAAAGACGTAGGAAGAGATGACAGCATGATAAATGCCCAAGGCAGAGAAGAGTTTGTGTTTGAAGAACATAAAGGCTTCCGGTGTGGATGCACCCAAGTTAGTGAGGGGAGAACAGAGTGGGGTGCAGATATATGGAGAGGGAGAGGCAGATTATGTGGTTCCTGGCGAGACACAGAAAGAAGCTTTGATTTTATTCTAAATACAGTTTTAATCTCTTAAAAGTTTAAGTAGAGGATCTAACTGGATGACAGCCTATGTGTGAAAAATGAAAAGCAGTCTAAGTCTGAGAGTGACTTGTTTGATAGTATAACTCAAACGAGCTTATAAATAGTTTTCTCTTGATTTAAAACCGTATGGCATTTTTTAGCTTTTATTTTGGCCAGAAATTAAGTAATATGGCATATTGTTGTATAGCCCCAAAAGTGATGTGATACAAGATCGCTATTACAACTTTGCTTCCTTAGTCTGGAATTCCGGTTATCACTACCTAGATAATCTCTTCGTAAAATTTTCAAGTATTTTTTCTGATCTACTGTGTGTAAATTACAGCGGAGGGTCTAAAACACACCAGTTACTATTATTAACAATAATAGTACATAATCACTTATTAGGAGATCACCCTTCCCATGCGATAGAACCTAATTGTCTAAAATTTACTGTTGGCTAGTTACCCAAAATAGCAAGCATAATGTTTTAGACTCTTGAAATGCAGGAATTAAATAGTAACAGCTTTCCTTATTTAAGAATAATACCAAACACCCACGACATGTGGCAACTGGTAAGCTTAATATGATAAGAATCTGAATCATGCTGTCTATTAGTTGCTGTATGGAAGCGTTATTAAAAGAGAGAGTGGGCCTTTGGTTTTAATAATTCATGAACATAATTAACCATCACAATTGTTCAGCTGTGTGTCTATTCCTTGACAAGAAATAAAAATAAAAGTCATAGAAAGAAAGAAGACAAGACATAGTGCCTTACTTCAAGAACTTCTAGGCCTGTGGGTGTGACTAAGTGCTATTCATTAACAATAGGAAGTTAAATATAGTTTCAGTTCAGTAATTCCAGTGATTACTGATTCTACTGACCAGATAATTCTAAAACAGCAAGTGGTAGAAGGCTCATTAACTAAGTTATTAAACATAAGATTAGGGAAAAAATTGCTTTTTTTCCCAGGCACTGTAAAGGAACTTGTGCTACGTGAAATAATGACCTTCCAAAGAAGCCCAAATCCTAATCCCTGGAATCTGTGAATAAGTTATTCAGCAAAGATGTTTAATTCTCTTGGTGGCATTAAGGTTGTTCATCCCCTGATCTTAAGATGGGGAGTATCTTGTATTATTGGGGTGGATCTGGTGATAACAGAGTCCTTAAAATTAGAAGAAAAAGGCAAAAGAGAGAGTCAAAGGGAGATCTGACTACTGAAGAATGAGTTGACCTTGGGGAAAGTTCAAAGAGATGTAACACTGTTGGCTTTGATGAAGGGGGAAGGAGAACTTCAGCAAAGAAATGTGGATGGTCTCTAGAAGCTAGAAAAGGCATAGAAGGTTCTCCCCAAGAGCCTCCAGAAAGGGACACAGACCAGCTGATATCTTGATTTTAACCCAATGGGCTTCCATGTCAGCCTTCCAACCTATAGAACTGTAAAATAATAATTTGTGTTGTTAAAGCCTCTAAATTTGTGGTCATCTGTTACAGCAGGAATAGAAAACTAGTAGAGAAGTATACTTGAGTCTAGTCCTTAGGTCAGCACTTTTCAAATGGTGGTCCACTCAATTTAATTTTGTAAACATCTGGAAAACTTGTTGAAAAAGAAGTTTTCTGAGCCCCACCCCACTACAATAAAATAAAAACTCTAATGACAAAGCCCAGATATTTTCTCAGCTGAAGATTCTTAGGAAACCAGTTTGAGAACGAATGCTCCAATTTCTTACCCTTTCTTTCATAGGCTCCTATGAAAAAGCCATGAAGATTATGGATCCTCCTTTTCCCCATATATGTAGATACCAAAAACATTATGCATACTGCCTAGATTATGGTCTCTTAGTCTGATCTGCTTGCTCCCCTTAAAGGTAGTTATTGGAGAACCTGGATTAGCATATTGTCACTGCTCTTAATGATTTTCTTTCTATTCATGCTACACTGAAAGAATAGATGTTCACATGTTAACTAGTAGTGTGTATTACATTTTGTTTAAATAGAGGCAAATTTTATTTATTTATTTATTTATTTATTTATTTATTTATTTATAAATGTTTATTTTCGAGAGAGAGGGACAGAGTGTGAGTTGGGGAGGGGCAGAGAGAGAGGGAGACACAGAGTCCGAAGCAGGCTCCAGGCTCTGAGCTGTCAGTACAGAGCTTGACGCAGGGCTTGAACCCATGAACCGTGAGATCATGACCTGAGCTGAAGTCTGGCGTTTAACCGACTGAGCCACCCAGGTGCCCCTAAATACAGGCAAATTTTAAATAAAAATATCAAGAAATATAACAGACATGAATACCCTTCCCAATAACACTGAATTGGTTTCAGTTATTAATTAATCTAACTAGCTGTCTTTCAGGCCTAAGAAAAACCTACTAAGCTATAGAAGATTGAGTTTTCCAGGGAAGCAAACTCTGAGGTAAAGATGGAAGAACAGGATGTTTATTAAGAACAGCCTGCAGGAATAATGCTTCTGTAGCCAGTAAAGGGAGCAAGAGTCAGCAGAGGGAGAGTGGGGATACTGCTCAACCGAATCTGCCCAGACCCCTGGAAGTGGGATGCCCTCAGAGTTCTCTCACGTTAGGGCCAGTGGAAGGAGAAACTTGATCATCCTTCATGGGCTTCGGTTTGGTGGTTCTCCTCAGCTGAGGGCAATTCCTGGGAGGGTACTGAGCTGTCAGTGCTCTCACAGATTGGGGAATAAGTGCTTCAGTTCTGAAGGGGTGGGGGGGTGTTGGATGGCACAGGACAGAATGTATCCAGGAATTTTCCTTGCATTTATTGTTTTGGTTTTCAGGCTAATTTGACATTATAAGTAATTTGCCCTTATAAACCATTGCATCTTTCTTCTTTGAAACAATTATCTATGGAAAACACAGTACACTTGATGTCAGACAACCAGGTTCGGATCCTTACTTTTATGCCCACCTACCCTATGGACTTGGAACTAATTTCATAGTTGATGTCTGTTGTTTTTAGCTTCCCAGTATTTCTTCTCCTTTATTACAAATAACAAGACTTTATTTTTCATTTAAGAAACAAACCTGTCCCCATCCCTTGTATTCAACAATCTATTGTGTTCTATATTTTATTACTGGATGGTCATGTATCCCAGGATGGTCAATTTGAACTCACCACATCCCTGGATAGTCACAGGATTCAAACGAGGACTGAGATTTGATATATGGATAATGAAAAAAAAATCTCTTTTTTATATCACACGTGGTATGATGTACTTTTGGGACTGCGCAGCCAGTGTTGTTTAGAGAGAAGCTGAGAAAGAAGCCAATGTGTGAGGTAAAACAGAGGCAAGGCAGCTGTTCCTTAGACTTCTCAACTACATGAGTCAACGAAAAAAAAAATTTTTTGTCTTTTTGCTCACTTAGTTTGAAGTGAATTCTTGTCCCTTTCAAGAGAAAGGGTATTGACTAATACAAAACCTTTTTTGTAAATATATGATAGTTTGGTGATGAAGGTAAAAACACAGTTCCTATCCGTGATATACATCCAGTTTAGTGGAGCAAAGGATAACTTACATAGGTAATTAGGATTCAGTGTAATTAATGCCAATAAAAGAAATGGAAGCCAGGAATGGAAACATAGGGTTAATAGCAACTAACTACACCTTACTGATGAAAAGAAACATGTTTAAACAAATCACTGGGTTGTTCTGATAAAAGGAAATAGGGCTTTGTGAAATATTAAAGCAGTTTATTAAGCACAAATTTCTTTTTTTTTTTTTTTCAACGTTTATTTATTTTTGGGACAGAGAGAGGCAGAGCATGAACGGGGGAGGGGCAGAGAGAGAGGGAGACACAGAATCGGAAACAGGCTCCAGGCTCTGAGCCATCAGCCCAGAGCCCGACGCGGGGCTCGAACTCACGGAGCGCGAGATCGTGACCTGGCTGAAGTCGGACGTTTAACCGACTGCGCCACCCAGGCGCCCCATTAAGCACAAATTTCTAAGCAAGGTACATTTTCATTATCAAGACTTTATTAACCCAGTCAAAAGTCCCATTTGTTCTTAACTTTCTTCTGCTATCTTTTTCTGTGAAAAAAAATGAAAAAAGGAAATCTTTATAAGGACTAAAAGTTGACCGAGGTAACATCCTCAGAAGTTGACATTATAGCAACTGTCAACTTCTCTGACATCTGAATTGTGTAACCTATTCAGACCATTTCCCACAAAAAACTCTCCAAGAGGTAGTGGCTGATTGAAGCTCAATTATTTATTTTATTAAATTATGTAAAATAATGGCTTTATCATTGTTACTAATGTGAGATTAAATGTAATCTCTATATTAAAAATGGTTTAAATTTAATTAGATTAGGATAGAGAAATCCCAGGCTATATTAGAATCTAATGTATAAATACATGTCCAAACTGACCCCCAAACCATTAGTATGATATCCTGTTGTACATTGCAAACCAGTGGTCAGCATCCAAATAGATCCCTTTTAGAATCAATTCTTATGTGTCAAGCACTTTGAAAGAATGTTTGAGCAAGACAAAAAACAGTCCTTGCTCTCAAGGAGTTTGTTATTATACCATCTGATGATAACACAGGCCCTACAGTAGATAGAAGAATCTCACTTGACTACTCATTTTCCAAACTATAGTTGCAATTTAACTAAATTTAGTGACATTATCTGGAATATATCAGATGGTATTCCTCAAGATCATTATACTCAAATATCCAATTTAAAATACTGAATTTGGTAGGAAAAGAGATTTGTCACTAAGTCTCTGATTTTTTTTTTTCTCCTCTACTCATCTCTCTCCCTCATTTGAGTAGATTAGGCATATTTAATCATTTTGACCACTTAATGCATTGAAGACCTCACTTGGAGCAGGAGACTAGCACTGCATTCAGCCAATCCTGGAGTTTCTTAAATGATGACAGAATTCTGAGCATTAAAATTACTATGTAGAATCTTGTGACTTTTTTTTTTAGATAAAAAGGAATATGTCATGTCGCCAGATATGCGAGCTACATCATTGAGCTGAATGCCTTTTCCCAACATATGAATAGATAGCAAAGCATACTGTACAAAATGCCTCATTTCCTGAGAAAATAAGTCTTTCAACCACTGAGTGATCTAAAAATTTTTATTTAGAAGAACCCTTACTTCAAAGGGAGTTTAAGTCTCCACTGAGTATTTCCTTGCCATTTGTAGTGTATTTAGGAACAAAAAAGATAATATGCCGTCTTAGATTTTGAGGTGACAGTCTAGCAACAGTGGCCCATCACTAAGATTTTCTATTTAATGAGAACTTACTATTTTAGCATTAGAACATAGTGTTTTAGTATGAGAGTCATCTTTACAGTAATGCTGATCAATAAGGACATTTGACTAAGAACAAATCCAAAGTAGTTCAATATATCATTTTTAACTACTCGGCATAATACGTACTAAAGGAAAAGAAATAGTTCAATAAGATGCTTGGATTAATTATACGCTTATTGACGCACATTGAAGTAAATGAGAGAACTGAAAGTTGGAAAGTGGCCAAATGAGCAATAAACAGCTTTAAGACTGTCTAGAGAGATAGTTAATAATATTATAGTCATTAGACATTTGGAAAAAAAAAACTCTCAGGGTAATTATAAACATTTGCAATCAATTAAGAGGAATGTGTCCATTTTACGGGCCTTGATTAAGCCTACATCAAGATGCATGGAATAAATGTTATTCCTTGGAATGCATTCATGAGGATGATCAGCCAGTGTTCATTTCAAAGGGGCTTAACATATGGCAATGTAATTGTAAGGAAAGGGTGATACACTGATGTACTTAATGGTAGTGTGTAAGTACCTCAGGTCACTCGATTATGTATTGACCCTTAATTTGGAATCATTAAACTAATGTTTTCAGAATTCAGGAGAGCCCATAAGTAACTCATTTAGTAATCCTTAGAGTTGAGTTTTGTTTTTCTTTTTTTTTTTCTTTGCTTTTGTGTCGACGGGTGTTAAAATATTTTATTTCTATATAAAGAGAAAAATGTATATTTCATTTAATCATTTCCATACTGAGATATTTTATCAACACCTATTATGCACTTTAAGGTCTCTGATTTTCAGAAGTACTCAGTTTAACAAATTAGAGCAGAAATTTACATATGGCCAAAAAACTTATTGTAAAAGAGAATATACTATCCTGGCACTAAGGAAAATGTCCGAAAGGTTGAAAACATAAATAAGTTCCAGCTAACCAAAATCAACAAACAAAAACAAATTCAAAGTAGAATTAATAGGTGTGTGTTTTAGAAATAATTTTAAATGTTGAATTATAAAGACAAGTACTTATAGTTTTAAAATATTTCATATATGTCAATTTAATATTAAATTAAAATTTAAAATTTAACTTAATTAAAATAAAATGATCTAATTAATGCTTAACTAAGCATTTTTTTTTTTTTTTCTTGTAAGCAAGGTTCCCTTAACTGGAAAAAGAAGAACATGGGTCCATATATGCCTACCCTTCACCCAGAGGTAATTCACCCATCACATAATTCAGGTTGGTGACTGAGAGTCCACCAAGTGCCTGACCAAGTTATTTGATTAAGGGAATAGCAAAGGACCCAAAC
Source organism: Felis catus (assembly GCF_018350175.1). Taxonomy (NCBI): domain Eukaryota; kingdom Metazoa; phylum Chordata; class Mammalia; order Carnivora; family Felidae; genus Felis; species Felis catus. The sequence continues at coordinate 127,845,242 of NC_058371.1, forward strand.
ATGGCCTGAGATTTGATGCATCGATACATACCTACATGTATGATATTTGCTATACAGACAAAGCAAGGAAAGGGTCTTTCTTTAGTGTAATAATCTGTAAGGATATGCTTGGAGTCACTAATGCCATCTCTCTTGCTTAAGAATGAAACCAATACATAAACTGAAGTAGAGATTATGTAGTAGATTATGGTAAAATATCTAATTACTTTCAATAAATTCATGTCTCCATGTCATTACTGTAAAAAGCTGCTTAGATCCCTGTCATTGTATTACACCTCTAGTCTTCATAACTTGATCCATCTAATAGATCTATCAATAGATCAAATCCAGTATTGGGCTGTGGGACCAATATTGTTTTAGGTAAAGGATATTAAGGAACTCAAGTAGTTCATTCACTGAAGCACCCTTCAATTTCACTCCATATGTCACTCTGGTAAATCAGTTCTATTCAGTCCTCCCGGCTATGAAATTCAACTTTTCTCTCATCAATACTCTCAGAATGGAATCCTCCCATTAAAGCAATATATCTGCTTTTATTCTACTTTAAGAACTACCTACTTCTATAGCTTTCTATAACTTTCTGGTTTCTGTATATTGTCAGTTCCTTGATTTTGGAATCTAGCCATTGGCTAGTGCATTCAACTAATTCCTTGCATACACCTCTCTGATAGTGAGCCTACCCTGGACTACTACCAATTGCTTTTAATGAGCCTTCCTTAATATCATATTCCACCTAATTGACCAAACTTCCTCCTGGAGATTTGGCTGAAATCTAAGCAAATTGAGATGCAAAATTAGAAGGGTAATTTGCTGCAAAACATTTATCAATAAGTGAAGAAAATGAAAAGTGATACAATTATCTTTAAGTGATAAAGATTAAATTTTTTTTTTAAAACAGAAATTATTAAAAAACCACAAAGTACAAGTGTGTGTTTTGTTTTGTTTTATTTTCCTAAAAAGAGAGGATTCACTCCGCTCTCTTAGGCAATAAGATAGCAGTTGGTGTATTGTATAAAAAGTAAATGTATCAGAGCATATACAAAGGTATTAAAAAACAAAATAGATAGGGATAAAGACATTTAGAAAAGTGGAATATTTGAAAAGCACAACACATTGAAATTGGGAAATTGCTCATGTTGAAAATGGTACTTATGCAGTAGAATACTAAGAAGGGTTCAGGGGGCATATTCATTTTCTTCACTTATTGATAAATGATTTTCAGCAAAATCATTCTCATTTTATATTATCCAAAATGGATCATTTTGTCCAATATTAGTGTTTTAAGTTTCACATAAAGAAAGTTTCTTTGACAGCTAGAAATACCCATTGTACAAATGTGAAATAGGCTCCTTCAAAATATAATGCGTTCTTTCTCCCTTGGAATATTCTGGAAGGGGAAACAATGCTATGAATCAAAGATGCTGAAGAAGAGGTCTACTGAAATTTCTTGTTTCCAAATGCCTTCTAGAGGAACAAAGCTGACAGTATTGGAACCTCCTGGAGAGTGTTAAAATACTTATGTTGCTGATGCATACCTTGCAAAAAAATTTTTTTTTTTTTTTTAGTGTTTATATATTTTTGGGAGGGGGTAGTCAGAGGATCTGAAGTGGACTCTGTGCTGGCAGCAGAAATCCCAATATGGGGCTTGAACCCATGAGCAATGAGATCATGACCGAGCCAAAGTCAGACATCTAATCAACTGAGCCACCCAGGCACCCTGCAACAATTCTGATTCCAGGAGCCTGTGATGGGACTCAGGTTTTCTGATGATTAAAAAGCTCTTCTAGTCATTTTGATCTATTATAAAATTCAGGTTCTAGGAGTCTACTACATTCAATTCTAAATGAATTTTTTCTATGACTCCATAATCTCTAAATGACCATGATTCAGTTACGCTGTTTAGTTTAAAACTGTTGCTTTTACCCCTTTTTCCTTTTTTCTTCTTCAAATATCTGATGAATTAGTGTGTCTTCTAAGTTTTGGTTGAGATATAATTTACATACAATAAAACAAACAGACCTTACCTGTGTAGTTCAAAGAGAATTTATTGTATTGCCCTGTAACTACCACTAAAAACAAGATATTGAATATTTGTGTTATCATGAAAGGTTATCTTGTGTTCTTTTCCAGTCTACCCTGATTCAGAGATGCACCTACTTTCTAATTTGTATCCTCAATATGAGTTTTAATGCCATAGAACAGAGATTGGTAAACAATTTCGTAAAAGGGCCAGATTGTAGTATTTTAGGCTTTTGGGTTTTGTTTCTATTGCAACTGCTCAACTCTGCTATTGTAGCTCAAAAGCAGACATAGAGAACATGTAAACAAATGAACATGTTGTGTTCCAATAAAACTTTATTTACAAAAAGAAGTTTCAGGCCCAATAGTAGGTTCCTAACCCTTGAGATAGACAATAAAGACAGAATATATTGACTGCCCTCAGGCTGTGCCTCCTAAACCAGAGCTGGACTCAAATATTGTATATGAATTGAGAACTCAGAACTACTAGTTGGCAAGAAGTCATATTGAAGGCCCTACTGATGTATGTCTCACTCAGGGGTCCCAGCAATGTAAGTAACACTTCCTTCCTCTCTTTTCTAACCTCCATCTCTCCATCCCTACTCCCACACCAGGAACGTCATATACACTTCCAGAACTATTGTTCTTATATGAACATTACCTCCTTCCTGAAGACATGAGTCACTCATTAGGGGTGGCAATGAGAACTTGTTTAAGTAAATGCCAGCAGCAGAAAATGTCGTACTTTATTGAGATATCTCTAAAGTGAGGCTACTTTTAGTAATATGGGGGAGGCATATGGAGCCATACCGGACTTGTTACTGAAGTATACCTACAGGTAGTTTTCCCTATGATCAGAGCCGTCCAATTAGAATTTTTTTCCCCTAAATTTCACTGAAGTGATCAATGGTACCACTTCATCCTTAGAAGTCAGTCAGGTCAGCCTAAACCACTGGCCACGGTAGTTATACATGACAGAATTTCTCCTTGTGAGACAGGCAGACTCTTTGCAATCACAAATAAATCCTATTTACTTGGATCAAAGCCTCTGGCCAAGTAAAATGGTTTATGCAGAAATTTAAGGAGGAAGCTCTGTGACTTTTTAAAGTAGAGTCTTGACAGTTCATGGGATTTATTTAAGTCCAGGACCCTGAGGGGCATAGTTGAGATCAATCTTGCTCATTAAAATCTTGTTTATAGTATCTTTAAATAAATGCAGAGGAGACAAATTGAATAGATTTGATCCTATTTCCTGTCAGTAAGATTAACCAGAGTGGTCTTAGGACTGGCATATTTAGGGGGAAATTTGCCAGAAGTCAACAATGTTGTAGAAGCAAAGAATGAATATTTTCGGGAGACAATTTCCATAGGTTTCATGTCTTATTGTGCATTATGGAAGAAGCAGCTCTCCCTAGATAAGACAGGTTTATTTACAATGAAGATAGTGCCTTTTTTTGGGACATATACCGAGCATGTTTACTCAGAAGCCCATCATAAAAGACACATATTGGGGTTTCTTAGCTGTCATATGAGCCTGTTTCATGTATAGCATCCGCCTGAGTGGCTCCACATAGCCCTGTGAGACATGAGGTCAAGAGGAACCAACATTAACTTGAGGCTCATGCTGCCTGCTGCACTATGAGTATTAAAGTCCTCTTTCTCTCTAAAGGAGTATAGTGCTTACTGCCAGTACCCATGAAATTGATGCAAGCTCACACAAGTTAGCTTGTCAGTAGGGTAAAATCTCAGATGCCTTGTAGTTCTTGACGATATTATATAACAGCCCCAAGAGGTAAGAGAGCCTGAAAAATGTAGTTTTTCAACTGGAAGTATTGGTCTCTCAAATAAACTTGGCATTTTGTTGGCAAATCTGAAAGGAAGGAAGGTTATTTTGCAGGCAAGTATCTGCAACTTTGGCCCAATGGCTGTCCTGTTTCCATACTTCCAATGATAACCAAATCTTCCAAACTGACATACAGTATTTTTTCCTTGAATGATACTAATATGTGAAAGATCTGCAGGCTTGATGTCATTGTCTCTCTTTAATAACGATGATTCTATGTATTTCTTTTGTAATTTTTAAAAAAATTTAGTTTGTCAGAAATTAATCTTATCCTTATTTCTACAGCATCAAAATACTCTTAACGGTTGAAAGCAAGGACTACGTATGAGACTATCATTGTTTGAATTCAGGCTTCTCGACTTATTTGCAAGTTACCTGATGTTCTTTTCATTTGCAAAAATCATCATCATCATCACCATCACCGTCATTATCTACCGCAGCAGGCTGCTGGGCAGCTATGAGGCTTAAATGAGATGATACATGCAAGGCACTTGGAATAGACCCTGGGTATAATAAATGCTCTCTGTAAGATTAGCCCTATTAATCATATTCTTGGGTAATAGTTCATTAAATTTCAGCTCAGATACTACCTTAGTTGTGTTTTGTGAGCAAGTTACTCAGTTTTTCCCCCCTGTTTTCCTATTTGTAAAATTGTGATAATAGTATTACCAACTTCATAGAGCTTTTGAGATTACATGAGCTAATGTAAAATACTTAAGTTTAGGGCCTGGCCAATTAAACACTCAGAGATAATATTTTTAATATTTTTCTTGCTGGAATACTTGTTCACACTTTCTGTTTGAGTGACTGTCTCTTATACACTGTGAAAGTTAGCTAGGATTTTGAGGCAACATTCAAGGTTAAAGTCCACCTGTAAAGCATTCTTTGATCACTGCTACCAAAAATTCAACACCTTCTTCATTACACATCATTTGCATTCACTTTACACCATTCACGAGACTTAACACACTATTTTTTCGATTAAAAGGATCATAAATATTTTACCTCTTTTGTTAATTGTAAGCTTCTTAAAGGCTAAGACTACATTCTGTAAAACTTTTTATCTCATATTTTGCATTGCACTAAGCAAGTGAGCAATGAATATTTCTTAAATGACACAGTTTTTAAAAAGCTCAACACTTCCTAAACTCTTTCAAGCCTTTTAAAAATGTCTTGAATCAATCCATTCAAATAAAGTTTCCACATTTTTTTTTTCCGGTTTCATCCATTTACTTAGAATCAAAGACTTGAATTTTCTTTGTTAAGGAATTTAAAGTAGCCTTTTATACTGTGCCCTTAATCATAATTAACTGCTTTTGAAAAAAGTGTTTCTCTAATTAACTGGATATAGAAGCCTATTCTTTTTTTTCTTATTTTTCAAGTATATTTTTATAAGCAAAATACATCTTCAATAACATTTGGCTCCAGTAGGCTGACTTATTTCATCCACAGATGATGCTTAATCCATTCCTTAATGAAAGCAATTCCTGATAACCAAGATAAAAGTCAAGTATAATTCCAATGTTTGAACTTAAAATGATGACATTGATGAATGGATATGTAAATACATGTAGCCCTCTTCAAGGTAGAAGGTATTTGGATAGCTTGATGTTTATTTTGGACTCTAGCCCAGTTCTTTACCAGCAAGATTTATTGTGATTATCAAAGTGAAATTTTCTTTTATTAAACAAGAGTATTACTGGAAATAATTTTAAGGATACAAGCAGGGTGATTTTTCATGAATTATTAAATTAAAAAGTAAGTCAAAAGCAAGTGTATCATCAGAGTAAAAGAAAATACTTTTTTTTTTTAGTATTATTATTTCTAAAACAAACCTGCTTCTAACAGAGGATTCAGTCATACATTGCATTTATAGCCATCTTATTTATTTAAAGGAAAATAGTGGAAAAGAGAATAAGGGACTTCAAATGTGTGTAAACGATTCTCTATGACTATGAATTTAGTGTACATTTTCAAAAACATTTACCTTATCAGTAATAAAAATGTCTTCTAAGAATTTCCTAACTGTAATCCATGTAAGGACTTGGAAACAAGATGGCAGGGGATATTCTTTCCCCATGGATATTTATAATGAGAGAGTAAAAATCTCATTTTAATGTTGTAAAAAACTTTCATCAAAAATCACTTTTCTGTTCTTTATATTATTGAACTATTCTGACAGGACTAACTAAAAAATGTCCCCCACGCCCTGTGCCAAGAAAGATTCACAGTTTAAAAATTAATTATTTCAAGTTATGCTTGAACGGAGATCATAAGAACACCATTTGAAAGGTCATAAAAAGAATAGATAACCTGACTGGAAAAAAACCGACAAAGGCATACTCAACATATTGTTTCCAGAGGTAGAGTTTACTGTGTCCACTAAGGAATCCTGTCAGGGAATTTCAAACTTGTGTCCCATCTTTACTTTTACTGATGAGCCAATTGTGTTTTATTTTCTTTTTGTTTATTTTATTCATTTCAGTTTTGGTCTTTGTTCTGTGATCCCTAAATAATATGAACTAAGCAACAAAAATAAGGATTTCCGTCCTGGAGACAAGTCTGCTTCTAGAGAGTGCCATAGACTTCTGGCTGAAATCTACCCGTCAAGTTTAATTCTGCTCTGGCTGCCAAAACCCCATGAGACCTTTGAATATTTAGGGCTAAATGTAACTGCCACTTGCTCTTCCTCCACAGGAGCTTTATTTGATGCTTTCCAGATTTCTGCCATCCTGTTTGTGCACATTTCTATTGATGCCACTTTCTGGCTTGCTCTTGTTTAACTTCTCCAATATCGTTGACAATTCTGGGTAGATGATGACAAGAAAACCATTATTTTTAAGTGTTTATTTATTTATTTGCTAAGAAAAAATAAGTTGCGCTATAGAGGGTGAAATCGCCTTGATTTTTTAACATAAAAAAAAATAAAAACTAGATCCATCCACACTGAATGGAAGACAATCTTCCGAGACTCTTCTTTAAGGCAAATCTCTAAAGAAACATGTTTCAAACATATATTCTTCGTGAAGACCTGCTAGCTTTATCTCATTTGATTATATCCATCTCTATTCCCCCTAATGACAAAAATTGGAGAGAAACTACATTTGAACACCCTTGGGTTCAGTCAGTTAGAAAACATTCATTCAGGGAAAAAAAATATAGCTATCATTTTTACTGACTTTTCTTAATGTAACACAAGTAAAAATACTGAGACAAAGTATCTTCTCCTTGAATTGCAGGAAATTTAGTGCAAATGCTTTGTTTCATCTTGGGAGGTTATATAAATTGTCTTTATACCACTGGGCATTTTGTGGAATTTCATATCGTAGACAATATGCCATGAGAACTATAAAGCAATACAGTCTCAGTGACTCCAAAGAGTGTAAGCATGTAAGCAAGATGTGTCAGATTTGGGATTTTTTGGAACCAAGAAATACAAACAGGCATTTATTTTCAATGTTCCAGGATCTGTCCAAAATGGTGTTTTATTATTACATAAAGATATAAATGTTTTTTGTAAAGGGAGAAAGACATTATTGTCTTTATGACTTCTCATTATTTGAAAAAATCAAGATATATTAGAGTTAGACTGCCTTTAGAAACATTTAGAAACATTTATAAACTGAGCATTAGGAAGAGGTATTTTTTAATTTGACTTCAAAGTGATTTAATATAAACGACTGAACTGAAAGCCTTAAGAAAACTTTTTGTTCTTCCTGCTAGATTTTTTAAGATTATGACAGAACAACAACAACAACTACTAAAAACCAGGTAACAATGGATAAGTTCCTTGAAGTTTTTCAAGATTTAATTAAGTTGCTTGCCATGCAAATACCAGCATACAAAACTCACGCAAATCCCAATCACTTACCGTATTCACTATCATAGAATATGATGAATTTCTGCCAGGCATATTCTGTGACCACTCTCAGGATAACGTCATTTAAGTAGACAGGTGGGCGAACAGAGAGAGTGTAGTCATCATTCCTGTTGCTCCGGGTGAGTCCACAGCCACTCCTCGGGGTCCCAGCTGTTGAGCGCTGTATGAAGAGGTGGGGGATATGCATGGCATCTGCCAGAGACTGGAGGGAACCTGCCGATGTGCAGCCAATGGAGCTGACCAGGGCCAAGATGCCTTGATTCATAAGTTCACAGGCTGTAAGAAATCACAGTAATATTTAAATGTCTCTGGGTTTCATATAACTTCCCTTTGGGAATAACTGTGAATAAAATTTATGGACTTATTACACAACTATGGATTTTTTTTTTTTTTTTTTAGTGAACATGTCCATGAAGAAATCCTCAAATTAAAAAGTGCTATCGGGATTCAGCTAACAAACTGCCCTTATTAGCTATTTGACCTTGTACAAATTAGTTAGCTTTTCCTGGTCTCAGTTTTGTCATCTGTAAAGGGGGCAAAATAGCATGAATCTTGCAGGATTATTGCTAGGATTGGAGAAAATTCAATGCCTGCTATTTGCCTTTCACATAATAGGCACTCAAATTAGTGACAGCTATACTTTTATAATTATCAATGTATAATTCAGGGAAAAGATAATTCCTCACTGAGTAAATAATACAAGGTTTTCAAAAAGCTGATAATATGTAAATTGGCAAATGAGTGAAAAAGAATATGAAAGGCCTACATATGGAATTTCTGGCCACAGAAAAGAGCTATTCTGATATCTAAAGCTTTGATAGCACTTTGTCTCTTATTACACTGGAAAAGTGAAAATGTTTTTGTTCTTTTCCTCGACAGTCAGAAAACTCCTGGTCAAATCAAATACTAAGTTTCAGCAATTATTTCATTCACTAAATTTCATTCTGGTTTCTAGCTGTACAATTTCTAATCTCTACTATATGATTTATGATCTCTGTTGTTTTAATTTCATTTTAACTACATTGTGTATGCATATATGCTTACTTCAAAAAATATTTAAAACTGGATCAAATATAAATTATAAGCACATATAAAGACACACCATATAAAGCAAAAAAGTTAATAACTCTTAACTCCTTCTTGTTTTTAAGTAATCTTTACATCCAATGTGGAGCACGAACTCATGATCCTGAGACCAAGAATCATGTGTTCTACTAACCAAGCCAGCCAGGTGCCCAATTTTTTCTTTTGTTTTTCTTTTCTTTTTTTTTTTTTTAGCTTTTTAAATTTTTTATTTAAATTTTAATTTTTATATATTTATTTTTAAAGTAAGGCTCTATGCCCAATGTGGGGCTTGAACTAACAACCCTGAGAATAAGGGTCAGATGCTCTACTGACTGAGCCAGTAGAGCTCATTTAATAAGTCTTTTTAATTCATTTAGTAAGTAACTCATTTAATAAGTCTTACTAAGAGTTAAGAGATCTGAGAGATCTTATATGTTAGTCTTTAAGAGCAAGAGATTAGAAATAAAATCAAAAGTAAATTCAGGAGGAATCGAGGTAAAATAAATTCCATTTGAGAAGGTCAGTAATTATAATTGGTCCAGGTATTATTCTAGATTTTAGACATTCTAGGTATAATATTCTCAATACTTATACATTATTATAATCTGTTTTACAGAGTGTTTGAAACATAGATGATAAGTACCTCTATGTAATTAATTGTCCAGTTAATGAAGGCTGACAAAGTGTAAGTTTAGAAGTACTATACTAATGACATGCACATAAACACCAAATACATTTAATTATGATTAATTTTAAGCCAACCAGCACATACAAAATAAATTAATAATTAGCAGGGACATTATTTTCAAGCATAAGACAGGTAATATGATTTCAAATAAATCTGAAAGATAGCATCAGGGATGAATGTTTCTTAGACCATAACAGATTGAGATTGAAGTTTCAGAAAAATGATAGAACCTACTCACGTTTGTGAATTCAACATTTATAAAAGCTATATGAATTTATAGTTACGCTTCCAATGGATTTAGGCATAAACATTGGTCAGAAGTTTGTTTCATTATTGTAGGAAATAAGGCCACTATTGATTGATCTATCACAAAAGTTATAAAGTTACATATAACAGAAGTTGAGATAAAAAATTCAGTTTAAGTATTACATTTGTCAAATATGAAAATTGTCTTTTAATCTTCGTTATTTAGAAATAAAGCTTTGAAGTCATATATAAATCATTATTTAGCATATAGATTTGTTTTCGTATATACTCTGTGATTTCCTCAAACCAACTATGTTACTTCCTATTAACCTCTGTTAGTAACAACACAAACTAATCAAGTATTAGAAACAGTTGTTATTATTATACATGCAAATGTGTTATTTTTAGATTATTTATCATTTGGTATTATCCATCCTACTACACATATAAGCAAGAATAACTGAAAATTCCCTATAAAATAAAAACAGGAATCATCAGAATTTGCAATAAAAGCCACACAAGGGACGCCTGGGTGACTCAGTCAGTTAAGTGGCCAGGTTGGGCTCAGATCATGATCTTACGGTTCATGAGTTCAAGTCTTGTGTCGGGCTCTGTGCTGATAGCTCAGAGCCTGAAGCCTGTTCAGAGTCCATGTCTCCCTCCCTCTCTGCCCCTTCCCTGTTCACCCTCTGTCTCTCTCTCTCAAATAAATAAATTATATTTGAGAACAAAATCAGCTTTAACTGCTATGCCAATTATGACTGGTTGGTAAGCTGGCATCCTGGAACTCTATTTTGAGAAAGATTTTGAGACTTAGCAAGAAAGAGTACCAAAATCATTGCGTTAATTTTCTCAAGGAAGAGACTGGGAGAGCAGCAGCCTGGAAGTCTTAGACATGCATCCCACTTATCATATGAAACCCTCTATTGTTCACAGTTGTCAAGAAAGCTTACACCACTCCCTTAAAAAAATATAAGTCCCAGGTCTCTAACTCAATGTCTAATATGCTTTTCACCATAGTGAGCAAATGATATTGGTACCCTTAAAATTTTGCTTGACAAAGGAAAGATAGACATAGATTTCCATAGGGAAAAGCTTAATTGGAGACTATCTACTGCCAACATTTGGCAAAAATAGGTTGATCCACTAAAGAGGGAAGGAACAGTCCACACACCTAAAAGAAACTGAAGCTGGTTGAGTCAAAACACAACCATGGTTGGGTACATAAGAGAATGGGCTTACAATGCAACCTATCAAGGCTATATTTGACATCCATTTTGTCAATATAAAATGTTGGTTGAATAAAAGAAGATACAAATTTATTTGCCTTGGAGAGTGACCATTCATAGAGTCCTATATAAATGTTAGCATAAAAAATAAATTAAAATCCTTCCTTCCTCCTTCCTCCACCCCTCTTCCTTCCTTCCTTCCTTCCTTCCTTCCTTCCTTCCTTCCTTCCTTCCTTCCTTCCTTCCTTGTTTTAATAACTGGAATTAAAAACACTTTCACACTTTCAGGTCACTCAGCAGTTACAAAAATGAAGTTCTCTGTAAAAATGTATAAATTTAAGTTAAATGATATTCTTTATGATATTCTAAATGATTTTTTTTATCTCTGAAACTAATCAGTTTGAGTCTTATTTTTCTTATTAAGTAAAATGGGATTAAAAGTAAAATCTACATAGGGCCTTGAAATCAGTTACCTCAAGGAGAACTCAGTGAAATATTTTTGGATACCACCATCTTTCTTTATTCCCTATGATATATTTTCTAACTTATGTATATTGACCAAATTGCCTCAATTTATACTGAGGAATTTTATAACCTCTTCCAGTGATTCTAAATCACATAAGGACTTTAGCACACTCCATTCATATATTTATTCTTCAACACACATTTACCAACTTTAAACATGAGCCAGGACTTCTCTGGAGATAAGAGAATGCATAGGCAGATTCCATTCTCAAAGATCTCCCAATCTATTCACCATAGTGTTTGTAAGATCTCCCCTGTGTCAGAGTTCAAAGTGGAGATTTAAAAAAATACACATATCCACTCCTAGAAGTTCTACTTTATTCATTACAGGCTAATGTATTTGCATTATGATGTATCATCTCAGTAGTTCTGATGTGTAACCCTTTCTGTAAAACATGAGTCTGGTGGGTTGTAACTGCAATACTCTTTGATGTGATTGTTGGAGAAATTCTAATATTTGTTGGTTTTCTTTTACCTTTTTCCCAATAATACTGCTGACAATATGACTGTAACTGGGGAGTGGAATTTTCCTATTTTTCTAATTCTGTTAATTTGCAAATGGGGGTGAAGTACAGCGAAAGAAGATACGTGGAGTTAGTAAGAATCATTGTACCCCAAAAGTGATCCGTATCTTCATTTTATTCCCAATAATAAACTAAGAAGTTTATTCTTGGAATGAATTTCATTCTTTCAAGTTCCTCCAGTTCAGATACAATGTACCATATTTCTACAATTTTAAAATGTATGTAGCTTCTATATTTTACTATTGTCTGAAGTCAGGGCATATTTTAAAGTTGATCAATACATTTAATATGATGGATTATTTTTCTTGAAAAAAATCACTAATCAATATTGAATTTTATAATTAGTGAACTCATAATTAACCAAATAAGGTAGGCTTCCATTGCAGATAAGAAAGATTTGATTGTTTCTACAAAAGCTGAATTTAATTTAACTTTTTTTCTTATTTAATTTATTAATGAATCACAAGTCCAGTATTGATAACTGCTTTCTCCTCAAATTTTTTTTTTGTTTGCCAAAAGGCACATGACGTTTGCTTCCATACTTGTAAGAATATAGTAACACAAGGCATTTTCAGCCTATCCAGACATTTAGCATTCTTTGCAAACATGATTTTCAGCAATCATCTGAGAGGTGGTATATAAAAAGTATTTTTTTGTATTTGACTCATCATCAATGTAGTTTGCCAAAAATATCATCATTTGCAACAAATTCTTCTATATAAAGATGGTCTTTATATTTAAACACTGTTACAAGGTCCAGTCTAATTATAATTACCTACTTAGGAATTGAAACTATAGAAAAAATTCATTTAATTATAATAAAAAAACAGTAAGATGTAATTTCTTCTTAAAAAGAATATAATGGCGGGGCGCCTGGGTGGCGCAGTCGGTTAAACGTCCGACTTCAGCCAGGTCACGATCTCGCGGTCTGTGAGTTCGAGCCCCGCGTCAGGCTCTGGGCTGATGGCTCGGAGCCTGCAGCCTGTTTTCGATTCTGTGTCTCCCTCTCTCTCTGCCCCTCGCCCGTTCATGCTCTGTCTGTCTCTGTCCCCCAAAAAATAAAAAAAATAAACGTTGAAAAAAAAAAGAATATAATGGCTAAAATGGTTGATTAGCAGCCATCAAATGAATTCAACTGAGTAATTTTCAGTCAACTATTTTTTTAATCATCTAAAGCCAGTATGAGCCTCTCATTTGTGATCTAAGCCTGACATGGACCTAACATTTAATCTAGCACCTGTTATAAGTCATTTTATTTTTGCAATCCCATTTCATAACAACACTGTACAGAAGAGCTATTATGATTCTCATTTTCAATTAAGAAACTGGTTAAGTGAAATTAAATGCATTGCTCAAATTCATACTATTAGTAAATGACAGAGGTAGGATTCATATCTGGCATAGACTTGACTGCCAGGGCCACAGAAAACCAAAAACTCACAGTTTTCAAACACAAAGGCACACATAAAAAAAAAAAAAAAAACTGTAAGTCATTTAAATCACTACAAGATCCAGGAAATTTCAGTCTCTTAGATGCAAAAGAGAAAGGAATAATAATAATTTTGATACCATTCTTTTTTTTTCTTTTCTCTCTCTCTTTGGTTTTCGGATTAAGGCAACGATTCTGTATAGTTTCAATTCCAAATAGAAAGAATATATACATAAAATTTCAACAATGGTGAAAAAAGCTATTAAGAAGAACCTACAAAATATTGGGTATACTCTCAATCCATTCCTAAATTGGTTCCACTAACAATGATGTGATAAAAATGATATAAATAATAACCAAAGATTTCTTTATCTTTGTACAGTTGTTTGGAATTTATAAAATGTTTTCATTTGCATTTATTACTTTATCAGAATGTGGCTATATTTGGATAAAATTCTTATTTTCATTCATGTGACATTAAATTGAAGCTCATTCTTACATTTCCAATAAGTAGTTGCGACAGTCTTAGAACACAGGTTTTATGACGCTTACTTTACAACTTTCCAATTACATATTTTCATAGTCTTCTATTTATGGAAATTTGGATTAGTCTCCTCTCTTTGTTTTTAAATTTTTAATGTTTATTTATTTTTGAGAGAGAGAGAGACAGAGCATGAGTGGGGGAGGGGCAGGGAGCAAGGGAGACACAGAATCTGAAGCAAGCTCCAGGCTCTGAGCTGTCAGCACAGAGCCTTATGTGGGGCTCAAACTCATGAACTGTGAGATCATGACCTGAGCTGAAATAGGGTGTTCAACCAACTGAGCCACCCAGCTGCCCCTAATCTCCTCCCTTTTAATGTTAGTAACAATTCTGTAATGAACACGCTTATGTATGTACATATATATCTATATGTTACAAATATAAAATATACATACTATACTAGGCAAGCACCAGATATTTTAGGATGCAAGGTAATCAAGAATAGGCCAATGGGAAAGACAGAACATATTCAAATGAGCGTACAATGACGTACTGAGTAATTGCCAGGCCAAAAAAGGGACCTTATGCTGATGGCTCAAAAGCGTTTTCCTAGACTGTGAGTTGGGAAAGCCTTTTATGCAGAAGTGAATCTGCAGTGGAAACCTGAAGGGTAATAAGCAGGAACTAATTAAGTGAAGGGAAGTTGCCTTGATGAAAAAGTGTAAGAAAAATACTTCCAAAAAGAAGAAATAGAATGTGCAAAGATTCTGTGGCAGAAAAACTATGGGATACTTGAGAAGGAGAAAGAAGAGCCAGGTAGCTGAAATGCAGAGACCATGCTAGCGAGTGGAGCAAGGTGAGGACAGAGGGCAGGCAAGCAATGTGGACTCTGACTGGGTTTATTTGAAGGAGAGCTTTATGTATTTTCAGTATCAACCCTTCATCTGTTATCTATACAGTAAATAAGTGTCTTTATTCTTCTTGCTTTTTAAATTTATGCATAATTTATACAGCTCTTTATAAGTTTTAAAATTATTACATCAAATTTATCAGTCTTTTACTGCCAGAAATAGTTGGCTTCATACCATGTTTAAAAAGGCCTTCTTCTCACAGCCTACAGACTTATAAGATGTCTAAAACGACATCTTCCTCATCCTCTACCCTGTAGCTGATCATCAGCTGATGAAAGATACAGCAATAACACTTTAAGAAGCCAGGTAAGTGTAGAATATTATCTTCGGTTGATACAGGTAAAATTTGATCTTTATCTCCATAATCTCAGCTGCCAAGAGTGAGGATTAAACATTGTGAAGAGAGTGATAATCCATATCATACTGTATGTTTGTCTTCAAATTTTTTCCACCATTTTGTGGAAATTTTAGTTATTAAAATGATTATTCTTTTATAATATGGCACATCCTGGAATTAGAACTGATTATTTCAAGATAAGTAACAGAATATTTAATGTATTCCAGCAAAGTATATCTTATAAGAATAGGAATAAGATCATGGTAACAAGGTATGAAGAAATGTGTGTTTATGTTTGTGTAAGAGGAAGACAGAAAATGACAAAAAATAATATCTTATATTGCTTTTGCAGTTATTGCCACTTTTCTAGAATATCAGAGCCAAAAATCAGAAGTCATCTTCAATTATTTCCCCTCTCTCATACCCCATACTCCTTCACATCAACTATGGTTGACCCATATTGTTAATTCTACCTCCTGTATATTTCTCAAAACTATTCTCTTCTTGAAATAGTCACTGTCAATCCTTTGGTTCAATCTGTATCACCACTAACTCAATTACTGAAACTGTCTCCAAGCTACTATGATTTCATAGCCCCCAGCTTAAACTTCCCCCACTCTTCTTCATTGTAAATAAGGATATCTATTTTTAAAACTTCTCATTATGTTATTTCTGTGCATTAAAGGCGATCGATGAAAAACTGAGAAACTATTACAGAATGGTGGAACCAAAGAAAAAATGACAAGTACATGCAATATGGGATCCCACATAAGATCCTGGAACAGAAAAAACAAACACACAACCATTGTTAATGAAAGCTGGTGAGTTTTGAATAAGGTCTGTAGTTCGGTTAATAATATTGTACTGATGTTAACTGACTGTGCTCAATAACTGTACTATGGTTATGTAAGATGTTAATATTAGGAGAAGTGGGATGAGGAGTATAAGGAAACTGTTATTTTTGCCATTGTTCTATAAATCTAAAACTACTTCAAAATTAAAAGTTGAAAACAGATAAAACTATTAATAACTTCCAACTTCTACTAGAAATAAGCCCAAACCCTCCACATGGCATACAAAATCCTTAATGTCCTAGCCCCAATCTACATTTTCCTGCCTACCTCCAACTCTTATCCCTTGCCCTCACATTTCCTGCCATTCCACACACTCCCCTACCACCATGCTATATATTATTTTTTCAGCAGCCTAGGCATTTATACAAAGTATTTATTTATTTTTTTAAATATAACTTATTGTCCAATTATTTTCCATACAACATCCAGTGCTCATCCCAACAGGTGTCCTCCTCCATGCCCATCACCCACTTTCCCCCCTCACCCACACCCATCAACCCTCAGTTTGTTCGCAGTCCTTAAGAGTCTCTTATGGTTTAACTCTCCCCCTCTCTGTAACTTTTTTTTTTCCCTCCCTCTTCCCCATGGTCTTCTGTTAAGTTTCTCAAGATCTACATATGAGTGAAAACATATGGTATCTGTCTTTCTCTGCCTGGCTTATTTCACTTAGCATAATACCCTCCAGTTCCATCCATGTTGCTGCAAATGGCCAGATTTCATTCTTTCTCATTGCCAAGTAGTATTCCAAAATATTTATTTTTGACACCTTAACAAAATATTTATTTTTGACACCTGCTTTTTCTGACTTATGAGTGTGATATGTATCTTCATTTAACACAGTCTCTTTAAAATTTTCTAAGCAATGTTTTATAGTACTCAGTGAAATTAGATTTTGCACTTATTTTGTCATATTTATTACTAAATATTTACATATCTATATTCTATTGTTAATGATATTTAATTTCCGATTTTTATTGCTACAATATAGAAAATACATCAGATCTTGAATATTGATTTTGTATTTGAAATGTTATTAAACATGCTTGCTAGTTCTAGTTTCCATTTTTGTAGATTCTAGAGGATTTTCTACATAAACAATCATATATTTAAAAAAAAATGGCAGTTGCACTTCTTCCTTTCCAATCTGTATGACTTTCCACACCTTATGGCACTGGCTAGTACAGTACAATGCTGGGCAGGCATGGTAAGAGTAGTCACCCTGCCTTTGACCCTGATCTTAGAGGGAAAACATTCAATCTTCGACAATTAGATATGACCTAATCTGTAAATTTTTTTGGACAAAGTTCTTTATGAAGTCAAGAAAGTTCCCTTCTATTCCTAGTTCACCGAGAGTTTTTGTCAGGGAGGGACAGTGGATTTTGTCAAAAGTGTTCTGCATCTATTGAAATGTTCACACGGATTTTTTTTCTTGTTTTTTCTTATGCCAAAAATTAATTAATTGATTTATAAATGCTAAACCATCCTAGCAAAGGTAAGGCTAGCTTCATTAGATAAGTTGGAATGTGCTCACATTTATTCAGTTTTCTGGAAGAGTTTGCATATAAATAGTGTTATTTCTCCCTTAAGTCTTTGGTAGAACTCACCAGTAAGACTTTTAGGGAGTGGAGTTTCAGTTGTGAGAAGATGTTTAACTATAAAATCAATTTTATAAATTGAAGCAGGGATATTTAGTGTATTTAAATTCTTTTCAGTGAACTTTGGTAGTTTGTATCTTCCAAGGAGTTTGCCTTTGCATCTAAATTGCCAAATTTATTGGCATACAGGTGTTCTTGAATATCCCTTGTAATTCTTTTAATATCTGTAGAATCTGTAATGATGTTGCCTCTCTCATGCTTGATACTGGTAATTTGTATCATCTCTTGTTCCTAATCAGTCTGGCTACAGGTTTATCAATTTTATTAACTTTCTCAAAGAAACAGCTCTTGGTTTCATTGACTTTTGTTATTGCTTTTTTGTTTCGTATTCCATTGATTTCGACTCTGCTCTTTGTAATTTCCTTTCTTCTGCTTAATTTAGGTTTAGTTCACTCTTTTTTTTAAGGCAGAAGCTGTGATTATCAATGTTAGACCTTTATATTTTTTTCTAATATAAGCATTTAGTCCTATAAATTTCCCTTTATGTACTTTAGTAGTCTACTCTTTAAAAAAATTTTTAATGTTTTATTTCATTTCTGAGAGAGAGAGAGAGAGAGAGAGAGAGAGAGAGAGAGAGAGAGACTGTGAGTGGGGGAGAGGCAGAGAGAGAGAGACTGTGAGTGGGGGAGAGGCAGAGAGAGAGAGACTGTGAGTGGGGGAGAGGCAGAGAGAGAGAGAGACTGTGAGTGGGGGAGAGGCAGAGAGAGAGAGAGAGAGAGAGAGTGTGAGTGGGGGAGAGGCAGACAGAGAGAGAGAGAGAGTGGGGGAGAGGCAGAGAGAGAGAGAGAGAGAGAGAGAGAGAGAGAGAGAGAGACTGTGAGTGGGGGAGAGGCAGAGAGAGAGAGACTGTGAGTGGGGGAGAGGCAGAGAGAGAGAGAGAGAGAGAGTGTGAGTGGGGGAGAGGCAGACAGAGAGAGAGAGAGAGTGGGGGAGAGGCAGAGAGAGAGAGAGAGAGAGACTGTGAGTGGGGGAGAGGCAGAGAGAGAGAGAGAGCGTGAGTGGGGGAGAGGCAGACAGAGAGAGAGAGAGAGTGGGGGAGAGGCAGAGAGAGAGAGAGAGAGAGAGAGAGAGAGAGAGAGAGAGAGAGAGAGAGAGAATCCGAAGCAGGATCCAGGCTCTTAGCTGTGAGAACAGAACACGATGCAGGGCTTGAACTCATGAACCATGAGACCATGACCTGAGCCCAAGCTGGCCGCATAACTGCCTGAGCTACCCAGGTGCTTTTCATTTATGTTATTCTCCTTTTCAACAGGTATATTTAACCATATTTTTCTAGTTTTTGCTTGATAGTTCCAACATTTGGATATAGTTCAGTCTATTTTTATCACATTGAGGTAAATATGACATATTGAGACATTTCTCTTCCAAACAGGCTGGTAGTGTGTGGGTGAGTGAATCTAGTCAGGAGTTGATCTGCATATGCATTTTGTTGTTGTTGTTGTCATCACTATGTGCAAGGAACCATGAGCTTCACATTCTTCTAGCAGCAGGTTGCTAATACTTTGTATTTAGAATGGGGCCTATGTAGTCAGATTTTCTTCAGTGTTCCTGCTCCTCCTTTAGCTTTCATCCGCTCCTTCCCAGACATACCACAGTGGAAATCCCTGTGTGTCCCGGACCCAGGCCCCAGGGTAGACTGCTAGGTTACTCAACAGTAGGTCTTTGTGGGTCTGGGCCAACCTTGGCCTCCATCTCAGGCAGACCTTGTGTGCATGGGTCTTGCCCAATGTTGCTGCCCCTCATGTCTATGATAGCTCAACACTACCTTTTATCTTTTTCATGGTGGGTCAGGAGAGAGTTTTCTGCTTCCCTGAATGAGCACACCTCTGCTTGATATCTGTAAAAGATCCTGGACCCAAGATGTTTGTTGATAGAGGGGTAGAGGCTTCTGCTTTGACCTATTCACCAGCAGCAATGGTTCCTAGCAAGCACCCCATTGGTCAGAGGGTTTTTTGCCCTTTCCTCAGCACCTTAAGATTTTTACTTTGTACATGATAAAGGCTGGATATGTGGGTGAGGTATTGTGCCTGGTCCCCTATAGCCAGGCAGCTAGCCTGCAGCACTCCTACACCACTGAGGGGAACTCTATCTGATATCATGCTGACCCCAATGTTCTTATGAGCACTCAATGGAGGTCCATGGCAATAGCTCACAAATGAGTATGAATTCCCCCTTGTGTCTGGGATCCCCAGCTATTCTAAACAAGCACAGTAACTCACACTTGGCCCTTATAACTTCATAAAAAAATCTAAGTGATTCCCTCCAGTCTGTGTGGAGGGTAGTAAACTCTTTCTCCTGTATTTTGTCAAAGGCCAGAGTGTTTCTGTGTTTTGCTTGTCATTGAAGGAACTCCCCTCAAACTTTGGTTTCCTTGTTTACTTTGAGAAATGATGTGGCATGAAAAAAATCATGATTTTGATGATTGTTTAGCTTCCCTCCCCTCATTTTTAGGGTGGAACAACGTTCTTTGCACCTTTTCACATCTCAAGCAGAGCTGGATGTCCAGCCACTCCTTGATCATTCCTATAACATTCTGTAAGTGCCAACCACATTGTAATTAACTGTTTACATGCCAGACTTCTGGATTAAACACTGTCTTCTCCAGTGCTCTGTTTCTGAACATCACCACGAATAATTTTATTTAGTTTCCTAATATTTTATTTCTTGGCAGCAATGTCATTTGGGCATATACATAAGAAGAGAAATCACTCTTCATGGGAACTTTTTTACCATGGCTGATAGACCCTCTATAAGCTCCTGCCTGGCCATAATTCTGTAAACTATCACCCTCAGCCTTGCTCAGTTTACTTTAGCCATATTGGTCTTGTTTTTCCATGCAGCCTCTTTTCTCTGTATTTCTTCTGCCTGGGTGTTTTTAACCCATATATCCCTTCATCCCTTTCCATCACGCAAGGTTTCAGCTCTTGTAGCCTCTCTCTCCCACAGCATCTCTGCTACTTCTTATCTCATGACCTACTTATCTTTTCTTCAAAATTTATCATTCTCTGACTATATTTTATGTATCTGTTTGTTTCTATAATTTTAGTCTTTCTTCCCCACTAAAATACAAACAACATCAGAGCAGGAATTTTGTCTGTTTCATTCAATGCTTTATACCCAAAACAGAACAGAGACTGGTCTATTGCAGGCATTCAATGAATATACACTGAATAAGTGGATAATTGAATAAACATTGTAGCCGCAGTCTATCTCCAAAGCAGGACATGGTACAACATAGCTTAGGTGCACTACAAATGGTCTTTTGGCCTTAGTAGTTCACTTTAACATTGCTCAAAGTGTGCTTGTTTCACAGAAACCATTTACTCCTGTGGATAAAGAAGAATCCTAAATGGTGTTGACAATAGTAAGATGGGCAAAGTGAGAAGAATCAGTCCTTCAAAACAAAAGTATTTTAGCATTTCCTATGGGCACTGGTTAGAAATACTGATACTCCTTTGTGATAGGACTAGCATACATATATAAGCTCCATGAAAGTAGAGATGTTGTGCATCTTTTAAAACTCAGAACTCAGTAAATATTTCTTAAAAGCATAAACATAACATGATATGTAATAGATTAGAACATTTAATTTATCTTCGGAAACAATATTTTTCAGGGATGCTTTTCTGGTAGTAATATATCAAATGTAGTGTTACCTCTTTAGTCTGTAAATATTCATTTAAAAATATCTGATTTTTATTTGATCAAAATAATCTTTTAATACCAGGTACGTTTTAGATAATTTTAAACTAAGCAGAAGAATTCACTTTGGTTTTTACATGAGCTAAAATGGCTATTTCTATGATTTATTACAGCAACCATGAAAATTCATATGATTTTCTAATGTAGTATATTCCAATTCATTGTAAGATAATTTAATTTTTTTCTCAATCTTTAATCTGTGATTTCATTTTGATCTGATTAAGACATATGGTTGGCAGCAGAAGCTAGATCACAGTTATCCATTTGTGAATCGATCACCACTATCACAATTTATGGATAATCACATTTCACTTAGCATAAAATGCACTTGGATTTATTCTTTGCCAGGAAGTAATCTTTTACCATCTGCAGTTTGTTATTATATTCTAATTTCACTAATAATGCCTTTCAACATAGTATCAGAAGCATTTCTATTTCTGGGGAAAAAAATTCTCTACATACTTTACAGAGCTATGGAACAGTGCATAAGGTCAGAAACACTATTTAATAGTTAGCTTGGCCACTGCTAGCAGCAATTATGAAGTGAAAGGAGATAATTCCTGAAAAGTACAGCATAAGTCACGTGGACTCCTTTCTCTTCTGTTTTTTAAAGCAGCACTACGCAAGCTGTTGAAAAGCCTGTATTTAAATCTCTGACACTAATTCTCTTTGTATACAATTCACTTAAACATATGAAGATAATGTTTCTTCCAAGGGAAGATATAAAATCGGAACACTAGGCTAACACAGCAATCTTCCAACCATTGACACGGGCATGGAAAAGAAAAAAATGACCCCCCAAACCCCCAACCAACCAAGCCTCCCCTACTCCTGGTTTTGATACTGCTTCTTTCAGAGGAAAAGCATGGGGAAATGTGTTGTCTTATAATAGAGACCTAGGTTGTATGTGAGGAATCCTGATTTCTAGTCTTGGTTCAGATATGAATCATTGTTGGGCCTTGGGCAAGAATCACTTTTTCTCTTTGGGTTTCAGTTTCTTCATGTATTAAAGGAGGTTATTAGACTGGATGGTTTCCTGGGAGACACCATACCAACATTTCCTTCTCTCTTCTTGTTTCTATTATTGACCAGTCTCTTGTCTAGTTGGCACATTCTAACTTAATTGGTTACATTTTGGCCTAGAAATAGAAATAGGTTTTCTACGTTTTTAAGATGGCTTTCTATGCCTCTGGTTTGATTCATTATAAGGACATTTTTATTTTCCTGTTTCCATGTGAGCTGGGTGCTACTGGGGAATTAGTGTACTTTTTTGAATTTACAATGAAAAAAAGTATGATGGACTTTACTTACAATATACCTGTTTTAAAATGTCCGAGAATTTTGGATTTTTCTTTTTCACTGTGTAAGGGTTTATGGCCCTTTCAAAGGAAAGTTTATTTATTTGGAATGAAACATTTTCTTCTAACGTGCCATATAGATAGATATAGATAGATATAGATAGATATAGATATAGATATAGATATAGATATAGATATATATACATATACATATATATCTATCTCACTAAGTTTAATGCCTTTTCTCCCATCTCCAGCACCCCCCCCCCCCATGGAGAAAAAGGAAAACTTTAACATAATTTCTGAATACTGATAGTTTTCCTTTTTATTGGTAAGACACAAGACAAAGAAATTAGTATTCATGTGGATTACTATCAAAGAAGCAATCTCTAGAAACAGCATTTCTTATGGTAACATTTTCTTCCCTATGTCTTTTGGCGAAACACTGCAAAGTTTTATAATTCACAGCACCTTCTATGTCATGCCATCCCGAACTCTTCCTATAAATGATATCCATGAAAATTGTTTTAATGAGAGTTAGATGCTTCAGTTGCAAAGAAATGTTTTATCCCCAGTAGTAATAACATAATGATATGTTCCCTAATTTTAAGGATTTCATTTCAAAGCCTTTCTTATCTCTTTTTTACCACCACAAATACCTATGAAGTAAACAGTGATCATTATACCCTATTTGCCTCATACAGCTTTTGCTAATCGCAAATGAAAACATGTATGCAAAAGTCCCTTTTCAACAGCAAAGTTATGCTATATTGTGATTTGTATTGCCCTTATTCACATGACTCTACCCTTTTACTTAGATCATCCTGAAGTATAGTTTGAGTTCATGGATTGCCAATGTTTATAATCATTTAGAGATTAAGCTCTATAATTAGTGACTCAATCAACTACTAAGGACATGCCCAAAGGGATACAAAAACAGTGTGGTACAAGGTGTCCACACTCTTTAGTAGCTTACAGTTGACTTAGTCTAAGTAACTCAATATTAATCAAATATAGGCAAGATATTTATTTAAAAGAAAAAATGACTACATATGCAAATATCATTAAATTTAAATAAGGCACACATTTAAATGTGAGTTGGATCAATCTGGCCTGAAGTATTTCAAGAATTTTTTGCCAAAGAAGCACATTCACACTTAATTCCCTTAAAAAGGTTACCATTTTAAAAATATATGTTTATTGGCACAGAATCCATGCTTAAGTAATATCTGATGAAACAAAAATAAAGTAGATCATAAAGGAGAGTTTGATTTTGATAACTGAGGTGGAGGGAGAAGGGTATTCTGGAAAGTGGATGAAAAACGTAAATAAACAAGCTCTTCTTTCCTTTAGAAAATACAGTAAACACTCACACTAACTCACAGACCACTGTGAGACAATCTTGCTCTTATTTTCAGGTTGAGCTGAAACAGGGCTTCCATAAGTAACTCAGCAAAAGAGATCGCTGCACAACTAATGGAACTTTAATTTCAAAACATGTATACTATCACTAGATTCCCAGACTCCTCATTGAGAATAGTTCATTTTATAGTGCAGCAATCAGAGAAGGGCTTGACATATTGTTAGCTTAAGAGGAGAAATTTTAGAGAGTATTAGGAATTAGAAATCGCATAGAAGAGTAGTCATTTATGTGTCAGGCAGAGAGAACTGTTGATTAAGTAACAATTTTTCCAGACACATGTTTACCCTAGAGTGGTGATTACAATCACTCTCATCCTCTTCAGATATTGGCCTGTTTACTGAGTAAAGATTTAATAGTAATGAGATAAAACAAATGTAGTCAAGTTACTATGTTACTCTTCTGCCATATCTTGGTACCACTGCATGTTGATTTTCTATAGGGTCTATAATATAAAGAGAGAGAGGAACAGAGGGAGGGAGGGAAAAAGAGAGGGAGAGAGCAAGAAGAGAGTGAGGAAGAACAAATACCATTTCAAAGATATTTAGGACAGAATGAAATCTAAACTCAAGTACCTTGATTCAATGTGTGTGCTCTGCAACTGGATGCCTGGGTTTTCATCCCAGTTCCTGTGCTTCTAGCGTACGACTTCAGGAAAGTTATTTAACCTGTATGGGTCTTATTTCCTTACTACTAAAGAGGAAATGATACTAATATACACCACTGAGGACTATCATAAGAACTAAATGGATTAACACATCTTAGGGCAGTGCCTAATACACAGGGAGTGCTCAATAAATGTAATCCAGTGTTTCTAAATTTGAATTTTTAAGCAAATAAGCTTCAGGAAGCGAAGCTCTCTACTAGTACATTCAGTAGGCAGATGGGATACAGCTAGACAGGAGCTTAAAGAACAGAAGGAAAATGAATTGTTAAGGTAGTAGCGGAAATTTTGAACCACTATTCATGCAGCAAATGACTGCTGAATATCTATTATGTACAAATCTGTGTTTGGTGCTTATGTAATTCAAGAAAATTATGAGTTCAATAAAAGTTACTTCTTGCCTCTCAAGCTATAGTTATGAATTTTAGGTTTTTAACTCTTCTCAATATGTTCATATCTTCTATTTCTCACATGTCTTCTTTTACTTGCATTTTCTGAAGGAGATTAAACTAGTTTTTCGAGCTGCGCATGCCTCAAAGCTACATGTAAGTTATGCCTGGGAGTGATTAACCACAGACAGTAAGTCACCTCTTTTGGCCCTTCCATAAATGCAATCACAGGAATCAGCTAAAATAATTAAAGCTATCAGCTTGAAATGTTCTCTCACTGTGAGTAAATAAACTTGTACAAACCGCATATGTCCCTGAAACATCTTGCTAAGACAGTGTGATTGCACTAAAAAGAAACCAATATCAATGCGCCACAATGACAGCTGTTTTTTTTTTTTTTTATCAGAACTTAAATAAGATCTTCTTCTTTAAGTTTTATACATTTTTGAGAGAGAAAGGCACAGACAGAGAGAGAATTCCCAAATAGGGTCCGCTCTGTCAGTGTAGAACCCACAGGGCTCTGTCTCATGGGCTGTGAGATCATGACCTGAGCTGAAACCAAGACTCAGATGCTTGACCCACTGAGCCACCCAGGAGCTCCTAAATGGGATCTTCTTTAAATATATCCTCTTGTTTTATTATTTTATTTATTTAATTATTTTATTTTATTTTTATTTATTTTTTCCAAGTAACATCTTTTTTTTAAAACTTTTTATTGAAATTCAAGTGAGTAAACATATGGTGTAATATTAGTTTCAGGTGTACATTATAGTGATTCAACACTTCATACAACACCCGGTGCTCATCATAACAAGTGCATTCCTTAATCCCCATGACCTATTTTGAAACTAGTTTCAGATTCTCTCATGATTCCAAGAATTCATTGGGTTCTTTCTCCACTTATTGGTTAAGTTAAAAATGCAAATAAAATTTACTATCTCAAAATATCTTTTAAAAAACTGTCAAATTTATCTTTCTTATATCGCCCCCTTTTAATTTTGTATTAAATAATCTATGCTAGTAAGGAATGGAATCATTTACTAAATCTACAATAAAATAAATAACAAAATCAACTTGGAATAAGCTTATTCTCCAATTGATTCATTATAGAAATTCTTAAAACAATGATAACTAGCCCAAATACAAATTTAGGTAAATCATTAAAATGAAATGCGTTTAAATGCTTGCTCCTGTATTTAGAAGAATGACACCAAAGATTTAGGAATACAGAAAATGTCTGGAAAATGATACTGATTTCACTCCCTTTCAAGCTTTAGATGTAAACCTTTGGTTCAGAGAAGAAAGATCTGGAAGTCTGGGTAAACCCAATCTTTAATTAGTAATTCTCCAGGGTGCCTTCTACCTTGCTCAAACCAATGTAGCCTCAATCTTAATCCAGGTTCTGTGTTTGTAGTCAGGGATACTGGACTTGGAAGGAAGAGCATGGGCAAATGCAGCTGGGTATGGGAAGAAAATGTAACAATTCCAGTGTTTGGAGCTCTTGAATTTAACTAGCATAAGCTTCAGCAAGAAGCTAGTGAATGCTGGTATAAAATCAGCTTACTTTTTAAAAATTATAATATTACCATAATTTATAAAAATATGAGATTTGTATACATTTCCAAATCCTAAAACATTCTGGTGGCATCTTATATTACTATTCCAAGGTAGAAAAGAGAAATGCATAGAAAAGATTTACATAGAAAAATGTAATTTTGATTTTATTCTCTATAAGCATTGATGGGAAAAATACAGGAAGAAAAATATGTGAATAGGTAGTATTATACTATTTTAATATTATAATAGAGTTATCATATTATACTATTATACAATGTATACTGTTCTGTATAATATGTTAAATATATGCTATATATGTATATGTCACAAATTATATATATGTTATATAGTAGGCATACACATATTACTTTTGTAATAAGTTATACTATGGACTTCAGTGAATAAAATATGATTCTTACATTTATAGATTTTACAAAAGGGAAAAAGGCAGCCTGGGTATTTAACTTCCAAAATAAAATCAGCAAGTCTCAGTTTATTCATCTGGAAAATGGAGGTACTAATACATATTTATAGGCATTAATCTTGGAAACAGTAAAGTATTTGAAAACTGCAAGCTGTTATTGCAGCTATTAGAAGATAGTTATTGGTTTCAGAAATGCAAAACTATATAAAATTGTATTTATTTTCAAACAGGAAAGTACTTTTTAGAATAATGAACAACTATCATCTGCAATTTTCACAACTGTCTTCATAATGGAAAACCACTAATTTATTGTAAACATCAGTCAAGATCATTCTTGTATGCTTCACTCTATACATTTGAATATATTAGTATTTGAGTTGTCTAAGTGGGTAGAAAATTAGATTTGTTCGCAAGGAGTTAAGAGAAATTTCAGATTAGCTGTCCTGAGTAAATAATCTTAAAGTTTACTGTAAAACTTGATTGTTATCAAGTATATATCTCCTGCATAAAATTCCCTATGGAATATTCGTTAAGGATTGGGCTAAAGTGGGTCAACTTATGCACTGTAACAGAATTCTTGGTTTAAAATATTAATTATCAGATGTGAGTGGAAAAAAAAAAAAAACCCATACTGCTTAGTGCTAATCTCGTTTACTTAAGGTTAAGATGAGACCATCATAATTCCAAACTGCAAATTCCTCTCACATGTTGAATTTTATTGTAGTGCTATTTTTTTTTCAATTTCTCCTGTCATGAAATAGAACTTTTCTTTTTCAAAGTGAAAGGAATATCAAAATGCCAAAATATCACTGCTGACAGATAAGAGCTTAGAAACACAATGCTGTTATCTCACTACAGTAACACTGGGGTTTGTTCATTTTGAATAGTAATGTCTTCAACATGATTGATAATGTTGTATTAGGATAAACTCTTTCCCAGTGACCTGTTTCATTGATCGTTACATGGAATTTTAATATGCCCTTTTAAAGATAGTGGTGATCTCCATGTAGATAAAGTAAGTCAGAAACAACCACTCTATTAATACATAGCACTGATACAGAAATGGCCTCTGTTTCTGAATAAGGGAAATATATATATTTTTTAAGTTTATTTTGAGACAGAGAGAGAGCGTGCATGTGCACAAGCAGGGGAGGGACAGAGAGAGAGAGGGAGAGAGAATCCCAAGGAGGCTCTGGGCTATCAGCATAGACTCCAATGCAGGGCTGGATCCCAAAAATCACGAGTCATGACTTTAGCTTATACCAAGAGTCAGACGCTTAACTGACTGAGCCACCCAGGTACCCCAATAAGAAAAATATTTGTTTCAATTTTGTTTTTTAAAGTCTATTTATTTATTTTGAGAGACAGAGGCAGAGAGAGAAAGGGAGAGAGAGAATCTCAAGCAGGCTCTGAGCTGTCAGCACAGAGCTCTACTCAGGGCTTGATTTCATGAATGGTGACATCATGACCTGAGCTGAAATCTATAGTCTGATGAGAAACAGACTGAGCCACCCAACTGCCCCAGGAAAATATTTTTATAGAGTCAAGGCTGGGTGTTTTTTCTTGAAAGAATACAAAAATGTTAAACTGACTCTGAAACTACCTAAAGGCTTATTTTAAAATATTCATGATAGAAATACATTTTTTATTAAAAAAAATACACTGTCTCTCTTTTTGATCCTGAAGTGACTTTGACAGACTACAGTTGCACTCTGAAGAATATGAATGAAGTGATTAGAACAATGAGTAAAATATCTGGAGGAATTAGAAACAAAGAAGATATGTGACATTTGTGTTTTGATTGTGCTTACATCAGAGGGAGTATACCTACTGGCAATCTTATATTTATCCCTAATCATGATCTTTGGTAAATATACCAACTGCTATCTTCAGTTTGTAGCCAGAAATATATTATATCCTTATGTCTGTGTATGGTTCCAAGGATAGTTTCATCCATAATTGGTAGATTATGTAGATTCCTCTTTTTTACCTCCTTCCCTTTGTTTAATTTTGATAAATACAAAACGTGAAAAGAAAATAATCACTCCAATTCCCACCACTAATTTGACACATTATCTAATTATACTGTCAAATTGAAGGTAGCATTTATTTTATTTTATTTTATTTTATTTTATTTTATTTTATTTTATTGATATTTATTTTTATTTATTTTGAGAGAGAAAGACAGAAAGAGCACAAGCAGAGGAGGAGCAGAGAGAAAGGGAGAAAGAGAATCCCAAACATACTCTCCACTGGCATTGTGGAGCCCCACTCAGGGCTTGATCTCACTAAGTGTGAGATCATAACCTGAGCCAAAATCAAGAGTTGGATGCTCAACTGATGGAGGCACTCAGGTGCCCCTATATTTTATATTTCAGTATGTAAGATTTAGATGTTATATAATGAGAAATTCATATACCAAAACCCTATTAAAAAAATAGGGCTCCGGGGTGGCTCAGTCAGTTAAGTGTCATACTCTTGATTTTGGCTTTGGTCATGATTTGATGTTCATGATGTTGAGTCTTCCATTGGGCTCTGTGCAGACATCAAGAAGTCTGCTTGGGATTCTTTCTCTTCCTCTCTGTCTGCCCCTCCTCAACTTGTGTGTGCTCTTTCTCCCCCCCAAAATAAATTAATTAGAAAATATATAATATTGGACTTGTGGTTTCTGCAAGAAAGTAGCTTGGAAGTCACCTTGCTGTCCTAACTACAGGTTAAAAGCAGAAGAGACTGAAAAACTAACAACTCTTCTTGAATCCATAAGACAGGAGGACACATGGCAAAGTGTTGCCCCCACAGAGAAAGACAAGCAAATACAGGTCATCATGGCTTACCATCTTACCAGAGTAGAGACTCACAAATCACAACCACCAGAAACCAGTACCAGAGTAGGAAAAACTGAACTGTAATTGATAAATTGCTAGGGGTTCAGTGCAATCAACTCTGAGAGCTAAAAATCCCAGGGACACCTGTCCAGAGGAGTTCCCACAATATTATGAGATTTATTTCCAGGAGTTTGACCATTTTCTCACTGTTAACCTTAGGGAAAAAAAAAAAACCCTTGGCTGTTGGCAGAGAGAGGAGAGCAGGAATCATTTTGAAATATACCCAAACGTTCTCTTCTTAAAGAGGCTCGCCATAGGAGAAACTACTTAGCAAGAGCTTAATTGGTCCAGTATTATCATAGCTTAACTTAGCTGGGGAAGAAAAAATACACAATTCCAACACCCTAGCCATCTTGTCCCACCTAAGTGGGGAGAAAACAAAAACATAAATGCCTGTGAAGTTCACAGACCAGAGGCACAGGCTCACTAAAAGACTGAGACCTAATTATAGAACCATAGAATTCCCCTCCTCCCACACCACCACTATTACTACATTACTAAAGGGCTATTGACAGCAGTTCCTATCACCCAGTATATCATGTTTGGTTATCAGTAAAAAATGATAAGCCATGCCAGAATGATAAGGCATGAAAAACATAGTCTGAAGAGGTGTATGTTAGAATTATTAAGTCAGGAATTCAAAACAACTATGATTAATATGCTAAGAGCTCTAATCAATAAAATAGAATGCAAGAATGGATGGGCAAGGCAGAGATGGAAATCATAAGAAGAAACAAAATGAAATGCTGAAGATAAAAGAACAAAACAAAACAAACAAAACTGTAACCACAATGAAGAATGGGTTTGAGGGGCTTATCAGTAGATTGGACACGCCTGAGTAAATATCTCTAAGCTGGATGATATATCAGCAGAATCCTCAAGAACCAAAAAGCAAAGAGAAGAAAAAATGAAAACTAATGCAGCGAAATATCCAAGGACTGTAGGACAACTATGTATTGTGTAACCTAAGTGTAATGGGAAGTGAATACTAGAAGAGGAAGAAAGAAAAAAAAATAAAGAGAATAACTTGAAACAATAATGGCTGAGAATTTCCCCCAAATTAATGTCAGACACCAAATAATAGATCCAGGAAGCTCAGAGAACATCAAACAAGATAAATGACAATGACACCTAGACATATAATTTTCAAATTACAGAAAGTCAAATATAAAGAAAAAAATCTGAAAAGAGCCAGAGGGGAAAAATACCTTACCTATAGACGATCAAAGATAAGAATTACATCCCACTTCTCAGAAACCATGAAGGCTAGATGAGAACAGAGTATTTAAAGTATCGTGAGAAAGAAATAAAATGAAACGACCAGCCTAGAATTCTGCACCCTGAGAAATCATCCTTCAAAAGTGAAGAAATAGACTTTAACAGATAATCAAAAATTGAGGGAATTTTTTGCCAATAGTCTTGTATTATAAGAAATGTTAAAACAAATTCTTTAGAGAGTAGGAAAATGACAGGTCAGAAACTCAGTTCTATATTTAAAAAAAAAAGTAGAGCATCAGGAAAACAAAGGGTGAAAGTAAAAAATAAATTATTTTTCTTATTCTTAATTGATCTCAGAGATAAAAGGTTTTTTTCAAAATAATAGCAGCAGTTTTTGATTACATATCTTACATATATCTCTTATGTATGTATGTGTATACACACACACACACACACACACACACACACACATATATATATATATATATATATATATATATATATATATCTTATGAATGTTTATAAAGAAGTAAAATGATTGGCCATAATGATAGAAGGGACAGGAGGAAGGATTAAGAATTATTCTGGTATGATAAAGAATTCATGTTACCCATGTTGTGGTACAGTGTTATTTAAAGTTAACTCAGAGCACCTGGGTGGTTCAGTCAGTTAACCAACTGACTCTCGATTTCATATCAGGTCATGATCTCACGGTGGTTGGATACAGGACATAGTGGGGCTCTGCGCTGAGCATGGAGCCTGCTTGGGATTCTCTCTCCCTCCTTCTCCCCTCCCCTGCTTGTGCACACACATGCTCTTTCTTTCTCAAAAACTAAAAATAAATTTAAAAAAGAAGAAAAAATATAAAGTTAACTTGGATTAGTTGTAAGTGGATATTGCAAAATCTAGGAAAACCACTGAAAAAAGTAAAATGAATAAATAAATATAACTCATCTGCTAAAAAAGGATAGAAAATTTAAATATATAAAATACTGAGTGAAAACCATAAAACGCAAAGAAAAAAAATGGAAGACAAAAGTTGGAACAAAGGACAAAAGTAACAAATAGAACCAATATGTTAGATACCAATCCAGTTATGTCAATAATTACTTTGAATATCAATGGTCTAGATCCACCAATGAAAGTATAGAGACCATCAAAGTGTATCAAAAAACAGCACCCGGGAAACTCACTTTAAATATAAAGTCACATACAGGTTAAAAGTAAGCGGAGAAAATCATATCATGCTAACACTAATCAAAATAAAGCAGGAGTCATTATATTAATTTCAAACTGAGCAGACTTTAAAGTAAGGAAAACTTCAATGATAAAAGAAACTACACAATTATAAAGCAGTCAATTCTCCAAGAAGTCATAATGACCCTTACTGCATACGTACCTAACAACACAATGCTAAACTAGATGAGGCAAAAACTGATGAAAGAAACAGATGAATGCACTATCATAGTTGGAGACTTCAACACCCCTCTCTCAGAAATGGACAGATTCAGCAGGAAGAAAATCAGTAAGAATATAGTTGAACCCAATAATACCATCAATACACTGGATATAATTGACATCTGTAACTACTTCATACAGCAACAGCAGAATACACATTCTTCTCAAACTCACATGTATCATTCACCAAAATAGACCACATTCTGGGACCTGAAACACATCTTAACAAGTTCAAAAGAATACAAATCATAAAGATTTGCTCTCAGACCACAGTGGAATTAAACTAGAAAAAAAATCAATAAGAGAAAGATAACTGGGAAAGCTCCAAATACATGGAGATTAAACAACATAGTTCTTTTTTTTTTTAATTTTTTTTTCAACGTTTATTTATTTTTGGGACAGAGAGAGACAGAGCATGAACGGGGGAGGGGCAGAGAGAGAGGGAGACACAGAATCGGAAACAGGCTCCAGGCTCTGAGCCATCAGCCCAGAGCCTGACGCGGGGCTCGAACTCACAGACCGAGAGATCATGACCTGGCTGAAGTTGGACGCTTAACCGACTGCGCCACCCAGGCGCCCCTAAACAACATAGTTCTAATTAACATTCAGGTCAAAGAAGAAATCTGAAGAGAAATTTAAAAAAAATATTAAACTAAATGAAAAATATAACTTATCAAAATCTGTGAGGGGGGATGAAAACTGTATTTAGAGGAAAATTATTAGCACTGAATGTATACATTAGAAAGGAAGAATCTATTGATCAAAAATCAATAATCTAGGTCTCCATGTGTCTCTCTCTTTCAGTGTGGTTATCAAAGTATCTAAAAAGATTTATAAGTTGTGGGTGGTTAGCGGCAACTTCAAAACCAAAATGTGTTCCACTGTAGGGAAAAGTGCTCTCAGAAGTTGCATCTGACAGGTTGGGAGACCATTCTAGAAAGGACTGCTATTTCTGTGCCTAGTTTTGGTTTGTATCCATTACCAGTAAAGATGGGCTTTGAGTAGTATTTGTGAGCTGGTAAGTCTGCTTTGACAATTCAGCCCTTGTGGTAGAAGCAGTTCCCAATCCTTCATTCTCTTCCTTAACTGTGCATCCATACCACTGATGTTAATTGACATCACACTGCCCATCGCTGGAATTGCTGCAGTTTATTTCCCTGCCCATTGATGTGACTTGTTATAACCAATGGAATGGCAGTAGCCACAATTTGGCCTAGTCCCTGGTGCTTCCGATATCTCTCCTAAGAAGAGCCTGTAATATAGCCTCAATCAGAACCACTCTAGTCCACTCACAGACCTAAGTAAGAAAAATGCTTTTGTTGTAAGTCCCTGAAATGTCAAGGTATTTCTTAGACATCATCAAAAAACAAACAACAAACAAACAAACAAACAAACAAACAGGAGAAATCTGACAAACACATAGCATTAAAAGAGTTATTTCTAAACTGGCATTTCACTTTGTAGCATACCACAGTATCTTCAGACTTGCACTTAACTAACTCACCACAATGGTTTCTGTGAAATTCTGTAAATTTATTTATGGCTAGGGGCGCCTGGGTGGCTCAGTCGGTTGAGCGGCCGACTTCGGCTCAGGTCACCATCTCGCAGTCTGTGAGTTCGAGCCCCGTGTGGGGCTCTGTGCTGACAGCCTGGAGCCTGTTTCGGATACTGTGTCTCCCTCTCTCTCTGACCCTCCCCCGTTCATGCTCTGTCTCTCTCTGTCTCAAAAATAAAGAAACGTTAAAAAAAAAAGTTTTAAAATTTATTTATGGCTAAACTAAACCAAACTAAACTAAATATGTTTGAAAAAAATAATTATTGCATGGGTGAAATTACGTCCGTTAAAAAAACCATGTATTGTAGAGGCGCCTAGATGGCTCAGTCGGTTGAGCGTCTGACTTCAGCTCAGGTCATGATCTCGAGGTTTGTGAGATCCAGCCCCGCGTTGGGCTCTGTGCTGACAGCCTGGAGCCTGTTTCGGATTCTGTGTCTCCCTCTCTCTGCCCCTCCCCCGCTCATGCGCGCGCGCGCGCGCGCGCGCGCGCTCTCTCTCTGTCAAAAATAAAATAAAAACACTAAAAAAATTGGAAAAAAAAACATGCATTGTAGATTTAATAAGGATCTAATCTTTCTTGCCTCCTCTGGTTCCTCGTATGAGCACTTATGGTCTTGTATAATTACAATTATCATCAAGTTAACATAAATGCTGCTCCATTTCATAATATTATTATGTTTTTATATAGAGGTTGATACTAGCATTGAAAATATGTGACTTCTGAAATGAAACAGATCTGTCCAAATATCCAGATCATTCAAAAGGAAATGCCAATTAATGCTTCCATCTATTCAACATATTGCTTCGTAGAGATGTAGCAAGTAGTCAGAAATCTACTATCTGAATAAATGGGGGAAACTGAAGGAGGATAAACAAGACAACATAAACAATCTGATTCTTATTTCCCAATAAAGTAAATGAAGTCACCGCAGCTATGACAACCTATGTGGAGACAGTATCAGATTCACTAAGCCCAGGGGATAGAGGCTGCTGCAAACTCATTAACTGGGGAGTCTAAAATGCTGTGAAATTACATACACAGGGAGGATTACAAATAAACAGCAGCGTTTCATGCCAAAGCAAACTCTCTCCATCAAAACATCTAACTGTGCTTTGACTAAACATACACTTCCGACCGGTCTTAATTTAAAGTATGGGCAAGCAAAGAAAAATCTCTGAGATAAGAAAACCGTTTGTGGACCCTTAGAGTTCCATGTAAAAAATGTTAAAGATAGGAGTGGCTTAGATAATTTGAAAAAAAGAAAGTATCACTGTAATAGGTAGAATTATCAGGTTCACACACTTAGTGATCTTGTTTTGTCCAGTAATGAGGTAATACCTTAGAAACGCACTTCTAAGAATACTTTTTAAATCATTCTATTTGGAGAACAGCACGAGAAAAGTTTAAGTACTTTGTATTACAACTATTTCTGTCATTTATATGTGGTGGAGAATGCACGCTTAATTAACCTGTTTTCCCTGACAAACAAACGTTAACTATTATTTGTCAGATCCATACTACTGAAAACATATCATTCTTAACAAGTGTCCAAGTTGGCCAACAAAACATTTAAATGATTTGATTAATCATTAGTTCTTAATTGGAGGCAGTTTTATTCCCCAGATGATATTTGGCAATGTGTAAAGACATTTTTTTTTAATATCAGGCCTGGGAGGATATTACTGACAACTAATGGGTATGCTAGAGATGCTGTTAAATATCCTACATTGCACAGGATGCACCACCCCCTTCCCTGAAAACAATGAAAGACCTAGTCCAAAATGGCAACTGTGATGAATTTAAGAAACCTTGCCTTTGTATAAAATGAAACAACTCATTTGTCCAGACAATATCACTTTCATTTCAGTCATTAGTAAAAGTTGGAGAAATCTGCAAAACTTTTCCTATTCTGGATTGGAATATTAACATACTACACTCATTTGCCTTAATTATGTTTCTGCATTTCAGACATGAATTTCAAATGTTATCAAATAGAAGGATGTTCCTTGCATTAACCTAATTGATGTACTTACATTGTATGTGCTTGCCCCTCAGCAACTCAAATTACTCAGAGCTTCTAGCATGCTTCTGGAGACACAAAGTATTTTTCAGTGAAATTTTATAAGGTGACGGTCTTTCTACTAAGTGATCGAGTGCAATGCAAATGATTGAACAGTGGCAGAACAGATTGAATACGCTGCCTTTTTGCTTCAACGAGTATTACTAACATGATACCAAAGTGAACTGAGCACCAGCAATTTCTTTTATAACACAATTATTTTAATATATTGAAGCTGCATTAAATTCATTGAGTTAGAAAAGCACCTACTTGTAATGAGCCAAATGAAAGGTAATATTAATTATTATTCATTATTATTCATTATTACCATACAGGGC
The DNA here is from genome assembly GCF_018350175.1 of Felis catus. Taxonomy (NCBI): domain Eukaryota; kingdom Metazoa; phylum Chordata; class Mammalia; order Carnivora; family Felidae; genus Felis; species Felis catus. Next base: position 127,881,896 of record NC_058371.1, read on the forward strand.
ACTGGGTGGCTCAGTCAGTTAAGCTTCTGACTCTTGGTTTCGGCTCAGTTCATGAGCTCACGATTTCGTGAACTCCAGCCCCACACTGGGCTCTGCATTGGCAGCATGGAGCCTGCTTGAGATCCTCTCCCTCTCTCCCTGTCCCTCCTTCAGTTGCACTGTCTCTTTCCCTCTCAAAATAAATAAATAAACTTAAAAAAAAAGAGAAACCAATATGTACTAGCAAAAAAATGTGTACAATAAAAAATTTGAGAGATTTTGGGGAGTCTTCTATTTCCCAAGGTTAAACAAATAGGTCATGATTTCAGCAATGATGACCTATTGGTCTACAAAATAGAGGGCTGCTGGTTACCAACTCCAATGAAATTGAAGAATAAGTCTTAAAAAATGTTGGGGGGTGTGCCTGGGTGGCTCAGTTGGTTAAGCGTCCCACTTCTGCTCAGGTCATGATCCCATGGTTCGTGGATTCTAGCCCTGCATGGTCTCTGGGCTGACAGCTCAGAGCCTGGAACCTGCTTCAGATTCTGTGCCTCCCTCTCTCTGACTCTCCCCAACTCTCTCTCTCTCTCTCTCTCTCTCTCTGTCTCTGTCTCTCTGTCTCTTTCAAGAATAAATAAACAATAAAAAATTTAAAAAAAAGAGCCCAGATGGCATTGGCAAATCCACTGCCTCTCAGTAGTTGAATTATTCTATTTTATTTTATACAAATATAAACAAGTGTTTACAAATATAGAAACAGCCCAATTTTAGAGGTGAATAAGAAGGAAAATAGTGGATAGGAAATGAGTAGAAAAAATTAACATAAAACATTTCCACAAAAGTTATTACTGAGAAAAGTGTAGTAAACATATTCACTTTTCTGTGAAGTATAGCTATGACCTTCAGTAATTTATTCATAACACTCGATCAGAAAATACTTTAAAAAATTGGCTTCTGGTCATAAAACCACTTTTATTAATGTACTTCAAGTTAACAGTGCTTGAGAAAAAACTCAGTTAAACCTAGCATTTGTTGTTAGCTGATAACTCCAGATATTCATATTGTTAAATTTAAAATTTCACATAGAATTTCAGGTAAACTTTATGTGAGAACAGACTGGAAATTCAGCGTACTAGCTTCATTGCAGTACACTAACAACCTTTTTCTTATGATGGAAAATATTGTAGAGAATAAAACTGAAGGTGGAACAGGCAAAATTACAGAGAAAGAAAAAAATGAGCAAAATCTGAATTTTATAACATGCTATGATATCAACTTTCAGTGTAATTTATTTACTAAAAATAGAAAAGAAGGTGAACTGAATAAAACTCAACTCTGAGCATGCCTATCTGACAAAAAGTAAAACCTTAATGAGATTGCCTAGCCATCTCTCATAAGTGCTCTGCATAGGTGAAACATAAAATTAATATTAAATGCAGATAAGTTTGGGGGGCAGATCATGATCATTGGATATTATGGTGCCTTCCCTACTACTTTTCTTACTTATCCATTTTCTACATTGGAGGCAAAAAAAAAAACAAAAACAAAAAACAAACAAACAAAAAAAAAAAACAAACAACCAAAAACAAAAAACAAACCCAGATACTCTTCTTCCCAGATGACTTTGAAGCTAGGGAAGTTCAAGGACACAATTCTAGTCAATGAGACTGAAGGAAGACTTCTGGAAGGTTAGTGACACTTACAAAGAAATAAGGCATGCATAGAAATGTTTTGCTTTATTTCCTTGTTTCTTCCCTAGACCCTTTCTCATCCCCTTCCTGCATTAAAACATACTCATATGAGGAAATGAGGTCTGATGCTGTAGCAGCCAAACTGTGACTGTGAGAACAAAAAAATTCAAGCAAATTCTGGAATCAAGCATCTTGAGACTTTTTGCTCTCAACAGGGCATCTCCTTGTACTTTATATCACTATAGGTCAAACATTCTGTCTCTTGTCAAAACCTTCACTAACTAAAATAGGAACACTGATATATGTGCTATCAAGCACAAATAATCCTTCCTACATTAAGAAGCAATAAATCTATCAAAAAACATATGCTAAGATCTCTCTCTCTCTCTCTCTCTCTCTCTCTCTCTCTCACACACACACACACACACACACACACACCCCTTTCCAGTGTCAATCAATTTTCCAGTTTCCTCTGATATCTTCCTAAGGTTCTCTTGAGTTTTATAGAACTGTACCTTCTGAAATTTCTTGTTTTTATTTACATTCTTATTCTTGCTACCAATATTTCATAAAACTGAAATATGTTTTTCAAGGATATTTTTAGGATTTATCAAATAATGTTCCATATGTTAAACCAAGAAAAATTTTCAGTTGCAATAATCAATCCTAGTGGCAGATAGGTGTGTTTTATGTGACATAATTTAAAAGGAAGAAAAGTTATGATTCTAATTATTACACTATAGAATACTTGAATTTCAACTATTGCAAACATAGCAAGACTCAGTAGCTAGGCAACCAATGAGAAATTTGAGGGCAATAAATTATGCACTTCTTTACTATATTCCTATTTGACTCCAGAAAAGTAAATTTACCTAATACTTAGAGGTCAATGACAAAAATGTAGTCATCATATACAAATATAGTTTTTGTAAGATTGAAAATTTCTTCTCTCCATGCTCCTTTGACACCCATTCTGTGTTCTTAGCTTACTATGTTTGTTAAATGGATGTGGATGATAATAATTTAAAAAGTGTTTTATTATTGGCCTGTTCTAATGAGCTTGGTACTAGAACTACAGCTTGAAAACTAGTAGTATGGAGCTGTGAAACCCGATCATCTTTCTTCTCTGCCCCCCCCCACTTTTTTTCCTAACTCAGATTACTTTGAGCTATATACATAATTGAATCTTCAAACTCCATCACAAATTACATACTAGTCATGGGTGATATTGGTTCTCAGTTCCCAATTCAGTTTATTCTAATGAAGTTCTAACTTATAGACTGGAACTTCTGAAAATGAATAGACCCTTCACAATGAATAACATATTAAGAATACATAGTCATTATATGCCAGGGTATTTAGAAATTGAGAGTGGTGGGGGCGCCTGGGTGGCTCAGTAGGTTGAGCGTCCAACAGTCCCCCATCGGGCTCTGCGTGAACAGCTCAGAGCCTGGAACTTGCTTCGGATTCTGTCTCCTTCTCTTTCTGCCCCTCCCCCATTTGCGTGCTCTCTCTCTCTCTCTCTCTCTCTCTCTCTCTCTCTCTCAAAAGTAAACATTAAAAAAAAAACCCAGAAATTGAGAGTTGTGGAATCTAGGTTGCTTTTCTCATTGTTTATTTTGAAAGTTCAGTTTATTCCATTTAGAAGATCTTGATTCAGTTTTAGTGAAATCTTCAGATATGCTACTCTTTCGTTTGGTGCTTTTTGTCTTATTTTGTTTCAGTCCACTCAGCATCATAATAATTCATTTTCCTTCATTTATATGATTATATTTCAATAAAACATTGGCTGATTCTAATATTTGTGCTATTTTCTTTAAGAACGAAGGCTTGCAATCAAGTAAATGATCAACACCATTCTTTCAGATCTCTTAAAGCTGTAAGTAAATACTTATGATCAGCTACCTTTAAGCTGCTAATAGAAAACAATCAGTGTGCAGATCCTACCTCCATAAACCAATATCTATGGCTGGAACATATGTCTCTTTTACCTTCCAGAATATGTTTCCTTTTCAAAGTTTGGGGAGGCTTGATATACTCAGTTTTGCATAACGATCCATCTGTAGCAATTCTATACCCCTGCAGGTTTCCAAACTGCTCTGAGAGATAAAGATGTCACTGCAACACATATAAACCTATGTGGGACCTTAATGAGTTCAGAAGATGATGGCATCATTATAGCAGCAAAAAATTCAAAAAAGCAGCATGTTGTAAATTAAGAGTGTGAATTCAAAAGGTGACTGTTGCATATGAGGGGAGCCTGAAGAGGGCTCTTTCATGATCCCACCTAATAGGCATTGATCCTGCAAATGAATTACAAGGGCAGCCTATAGTTAGACACAAGCAAGAAATTTCAGTGAACACTTATGATATTTGTCTTCTTTAATAAATGAAACTATGAAGTCTTAAAACCTTATTACCCAAAAAGGATGTAAGTTTTTGTTTGTTGTCTGTTAACTCCCTGGGACAAATATAACACTAAAAATAAATTCATTTAATAAAATTATATCAGTTGTCATGTGTCTAATGTATAATATTTTTCTTTGTGGAAAAAAAGTACAAAAATACTGTTTTAAATTGGGTAATATCAAATTTATTACCAATTTTTCGGTTTTTCATACTCTTTCATGGGTAACCTTAGAAGGATCTATGCTTAGAAAATCGTAGTGTGGAAAACTCCAGCACTGTTTCATCAACACTAACAATCTCAGTACTCCTGGACCATGTGGGAGGGTAGAGCCTAGAACCATCTAGTTTTAAATGAGAAGCAACCTCTTACTAATTTAATGCAATAGTTGAATTGATAAAGATATTATGATCCCAGGTAATGCTTTTGTCTATGGTTAAAACCCTTATTCCACTTTGCTGAAATAGCCAACAAGAAAAACAAAAAGGAATAGTAAAACTATAAAACTACATGTTAAATGTAAATAAAGGATTAACATATATATCAAAACCCATGAACGTATCAAACCATACGATAGATGCATGGTTAAAACCCACCATTAGTAAGAAACATTATCCCAGTATAAGGTAATGATAAAAGAATAGACCCTCTGTTTCTAGATGATGACGTAGGAGGCTCCTGAACTCACTTCTCCCATGCACACACCAAACCTACAGCTACACAGGGAACAGTTACCTCTGAAAGAAATCCAGAAACTAGCTGAGCAATTCCTCTAGACCCAGAGAATGAGAAAATAACCACACTGAAGTAGGTAGGGAAGGCCCAGACACACTCTCATCAACCACCCACCCCCGCCTGCCTCCCGCACAGTAACACATAATGGAGGAAACATACAATTCCCAGCTTTTCCCTGAGAAGCAGATCTGGATCCACTATCTAGAGCCCCAACTTTTAAGCTCTCCACCACAGAGATAGGCCCCCAAAACACTTAGTTGTGAAAGCCAGTGGAATTTAAGAACATGAGGCTCAAAGAATGTAGCAAACAAAAGATAGAGTTCTAACTGGCTTGCAAGGACTTGCTGTGACTAACTCCTCAGTGCTCAGTGCAGTGGCTGCACTAACCTGATTCAAAAATGAACAGATTGTATGAAGACATTTGTCCAAAGAAAACATACAAATGGGCAACCAGGATATGAAAAGGTGTTTGACATCACTAATCATCAGGGAAGTGCAAATCAAAACCACAGTGAAATATTCCCTTATAGCTATTAGAATGGTTATCATCAAAAAAGACAAGAGACAAGCACAGTAAAATCTTGGATTGCAAATAACTTGTTCTGAAGGTCTTCCGCAAGATGAGCAAACATTTCTAATAACTTTTAACTTAATAAACAAGCGACATCTTGCAATATGAGTAGCACGTGATACCAAATGTCACATGATCACAACTGAGCCAATGGTTCTTGAAATTCGTTTTGATATACAAGTGCTTTGGATTACAAGCATGTTTCTGCAACGAATTATGCATGCAAACCAAGGCTTTACTGTCTTTTTAATATAATGATTCAATTCCAAAGAAATAAAACTATCCTGCAAATAGTAAGACAACAGCTATAAGCATAAACTGCTTAAAAGTATTATAAAAGTATTGAATGAATTTCCATGTAGGTAAAAGAAAAATAATTATTTGCCTTCATTAATACCACTGGCAAACTGAACCAGTGAGAACAAAATGAATTTATGATGATTGCTTGAGACACATCAGGAAAAGAGATTGACACAACAATAAAGTACATTGCAAAATGACAAGACAGGAAAAACTGAACCAATAAGTAAAAGAAAGCTTAAAAAAAGTGCAAATAAATTGCTAATCACATTCTCTTTCTTCCTTTGTTAGCTGAAACACAAAGTATGGTTTTAATGAAATATTTTAGGTTTCAACCAGATAGGAATGTTATTTCTATATTCCACTAACAACAATCAGTAAATTTCTTGCCAACCTCCTAGACTTAATTCCAAATTTATCAAGTCAAGAAAACAGTAAAACCTTCTTTAAAAGTCACTCCATTCAGAAGTAAATTCTAATTTCTCCCCTGTCAATAACTTGTTCACCCATCTTAGACAAGTCACTGAACCTTCTACACTTATGTTTTCTCAGCTGTAAAGCTTAGAGAATCACAATGACCTATCTTGCATGGGTCACTAAAGGGAGCACCTGATAAAAAAAGAGTCACCTTCTAGGCAGGAGGTGATACGTACAAAAAGAATGGTCGCAGCTTTGCCTCTTGGCAAAGGGAACAGAGAGGAAAGATGAACATTTTTCCAATGCCTTTGGCAAGTGGTATATGATTTGCCCACACGTCCCATACTTAAATTCAGATTCTCCACCAGCAAAGACAACTGCTTTCACTTTTTTATTAAGCAGGAATATGTTTCTGTTCCAAGGTATTTACAATACAGAACAAAACTAAAGCCACGTAATTCAACTATTTCTTTATTTTTATACAGACTTATTAATAAGTTAATAAAGTCCTTCTAACACTTGGATTTTAATAATATTATCGTCAGCAACAGCCATTTCTCATGCCAAATTAAGATACTCAAACATTGTGGCAGTGAGTTTAAAACTACATTTGTTGCATAAGAGTAATGTGGAGCACTATTTCCTCTGAATTGTTTACTCACAGCTGAAAATCCCTCAGTGGTGTGACCTTTATATTCAACATTTTAAAAGCTTAGCAATACTTTCCTCCAGCAGCTCAGGGTAGGAAATAATTTTTTCCCAAGAGAAAATAAAATTAAAAGGCTGCAATGCCTGTTGAAGAAGTGAAGGCAAGGATAATTGACAGCAATAACAGGCCAGATGATTGCATTAATTGTTTATTTGTTTGCAAAGGAAAGCATTTGATACTTACTGTGTTCAGTTCTGGTCTCAGAGTACCATTTTAATACCTGTAGCTTCACCCAGGATAGAACCATCTAGTTTTAAATGAAAAGAAGCCTCTCACTAATTTCATGCAATAGTTGAATTTACTCATTCACCTTTAACCTAAATATCTAAAAGTGAACAATGTAGTTTGGGGGAAAACCTTGACATATCTTCAGTTGTTCTTTATAAATTGTTTTTAAGCATCTGCACACATACCATATACACACACCAGGTATTATTCTTTGTCTGGTCAAGGACTGACTTCACGGTTTCCATGGCAACCCAGTTTGCTCAGTGCTCTCTTTCAGCAGCTGCTGATTACACTTTGAATTTTATTTGCATTCATGATTAAGGAAGAGTATAAAAGACTGAGGTAAATTTTTTTTTTAAAAAGCAATAAGAGGATAAAAGACATTTCAATCAATGATTCTCTGCAACTTTAATTAAAAATAAAAGAATAAGAGGAGATACCAGGATTTCAGAAACTTGTATTTAATGGTTGACTGGCTATTGCAAAAATATTAAATGAAGATGCCACTACCATCTTGAACTTTTGCAATTTGCAAAGCTGTACACTATTAGTTACAAAGACCACACAGGCAAGTTTTGTTTTCTAGTAATGGTCTCTCTGCTTTCAGAAAATAATAAATACATATTTCTCTTCCAGCAACAGTATTAGTTTAAAAAAACAAACATATTTAATACAGTATAATTTGTTGAAATCATGTAATGTATTTTCAGGAAGGATGCTCTTTGCTATTACATGTCACTTGTCCTTTTTATGTTCACAGGAATTTATTTTACCAACTGTAATATACAGAGAAAGTACAATAATTATTAGTGATCATCAGAGCATAAACAGAAAACAAGAACTATGTGGAAACATGAAACTTTACCAGTTAAAACCAAACAATTTTGAAACATTCCCTTTGGCCACTTATGTATCTTCTTAGTTAAGAAAATATAAAATAATTAAAAGAATCATATTATCTTTATATTAGCGAGCAAAGAAACTTTGGAAGAAAATATTTTTATATTTTATTCTACTTAATATTCATAAATATGTGTAAATATATTTCTATACAAAATATATGATTTATTATTCTACTTAAAATTCATATGTTTGTGTGTGTGTGTGTATACACACACGCACACCAAACATATATATATTTTCCAGGGTTCCATTAAAGGATAGAATTCTAAGAAGATAAATACTTTATTTTTTGTGCAATGGTAAAAGATAAATATTTAATTACTTTATTCTTCTGGGGACTTTTGCCTGTGGGTAAACTTTGTGCACTAAAGGTCAAATTAATGTATTAATGTGTTTTAGAAAATGATTTCAGATCCTCATTTGTTAAGTTTATACCAATGAAGTACAAATTACTAAAATCACATTTTAAATTGCAATTAATAAAAATCAGGGAAAACATGGCATCAAAATAAAACGTATAAAAATTTTTACCTTTTGTTATTTTGGGTGTGACTGAATCTGCATGTGTACATCATAAAAAGTTTGATATTTAATTACTTTTATGAGACTTTGATATTTTTATTTGTTATAGAACTAAATGAGAATACTATTAGGTGTCAAAACTATGCCATTCAAGTATTATTCTGTAATTCTCTGCACTTTTAAGTTTTCCACTTAAAAAAATATGGCTTATTTAAAGCAATAAGTTTATATATTACTCTAAATACAGAGTTAAAAAGAAATCATTCCACAAGTAGTATGGAGAGCCCTTAATTTCCACTATTTTAGTGTTTTAATAATTTCCTATTATTAGAGATGCTGCTCTGTTTAAATTGTCCTTGGCATAGCGAGATCTTCAGCCAGATGTGTTCTGCTTTAGAAAGCTACATCTTGCTCTGAAGCTGGCAGCTACCAAGGAGTTCAAGGCCTTTTAATAAACCCAAACCCCTCTCTTGATTAGTTTGGGTTTTCCCCCATCATATCAGGGTGTAGTGGACCAAAACTTTCTTCCTGTTTGTTTCTTAACTGTATTCAGATAAAACTGTGCTCCAGAAAAGAAAATGTCAAGGCCTTAGGCCCATGACACTCTTTCTCAACAACAACAACAACAACAACAACAACAACAACAACAACAACAAAATAGAGTCTGAGTCTCCTTCAAGATAGTGAGGGATTTGCTTTCTCTCCCCTTGCCTATCTAGTTATAATTGATTTTTCCTGTGTCCCTCTCAGCTGTAAAGGTTTGTAATAAGTGGCCAATTTTTTTTTTCCTGAAGATTTTCACACAGATATTTTTGGGGGTTAGGGGGAAGGGAGGTATTTCTGAAACATTCACCTTTCATTTTTAAGCATTATGTCAAATAATTTTGATTTCCAGGAGCCAATGTCTTGTCACATATCAGAATTAGTTCAGTAATTCTCACAGAGAAAGGACCAAACACCTAACTGAGAAAGTCCCTCTAGGCAGACTGATAGACTCAACTGAGAAGCAAAGGGAAAACTAAGAAAACTTAAAAGACATAGCTATGCTATAAAACAGAAGAGTGCTGGATACAAGGAGGATACACATCTGTCTTACATGAACAATAATGATAAGTGCTTCTTGTATGGGCCAAAATTTCAGAATACTAGAGACTGGCAGATAGTGAATCTTGACATGGGCTTCTAGCTAGTTGAGAGGGGTGCACACGTGACTTACTAGAAATAACAGGGGCACCATCATCCTGAGTGGGGCACCCACCGTATTCAGCAAAGACCCCTTACTGGAAAACCCACATTGTTTAACCTGTTAGCTTAGGATCATCAGTATGTTTGCACACTTTGATTTCCAGTTTAAAAATTTTTACTCCATTTCTTTCCCTGGGGAAACTTCTAGAACTATGATCTCTGAGCTGGATTGAAAAAGTCTTAGTCTCCGAGTTTTATTTTCTCTTTAAGACATACAAGTTTTTTTTGTGTGTGTATCTGTTGGTTTACTTTTAGTTTAAAGTACACCTGAGTGTTCCAGGGGAGAAATTACAATGGCCAATGTCATCCATAAGGTGTGTTTGGTATTAGAAATCATTGGGAAAGATGGTTCCTTTGTCATCTAGCTGATTCAAACAAGGGTTTGGCCATCTGAGCAAAAGTGAATTTTCTTGCTTCCTCTAATGACACTAAAGTAATGTTAAATATTGTTTTCTATTGTTCAAATTTATTATTATAACTCCATGTTAAGTACAATAAACTAATTTGGGGGGGGGGCAGATTTAGTGAATTACTGCCAGCAATGCCATTGTTCCTTGTAAGAGTGCACTAAAATAGATGTACAAAAGCACTGTAGTCCAAATATGTTACATAAGCAATTAAATATCCTTTATTTTTTAAGGCTTCAGTAAAAAAACAAAACAAAAATCAGCCTTTGACTTGGAACTTGAAGATAGTATAGAGAGCTCCCATATATCTCATACTCAGTTTCACCGAGTGGTGTTTATTAACATCTTACATTAGTATGACACATCTATAATAAAAATTAATCAACAATATTGGTCCATTATTATCAAATAACGTCCATAGTTTATTTATATTTCCTTAGATTTTACTTAATGCCCTTTTTCTGCAACAGGATCCCAGCCAAAACACCACATTATATTTAACTGCCATATATCTCTTTAGTTTCCTCTTGGGTATGGCAGTTTCCCAGACATTCCTTATTTTTTATAACCTTCACAGTTTTGAGGAGCACTGGTCAGTAATTTTGTAGGATACCTCACTACTGAAATTTATCTAGTGTTCTTCTCATGAGAAGACTGACGTAATTAGTTACTGGAAGGAAGACAACAGAGGTGAAGTGCCCTTTCTACCACACCGTGACATCATATTAAGTGTACGTACTATTACCACGATTATGACTGTGGATGCTGGCCTTGATCACTTGACTGAGAATGTGTTTTGTCAAGTTTCTATCTTGTAGAGTTATGCTTTCCCCCTCATTTACACACTTTAGACTTTTTAAGGAAGGCACCATGTGCAGTCCACAGAAGAAGTGGGGGTCATGTTCCCTCTGCATGAAGGTAGAGTAGCTACAACATTTGGTATTCTTCTCCTTGGGGAATTTGTCTCATCTCCAATTTATTAATTTATTCAATTATGTACTTAGTCCAGTATAGAAGCAAGGCGTCTTTGTTTTTGAGAGAGAGAGAGAGAGAGAGAGAGAGAGAGAGAGAGAGAGAGAGAGAGAGTTCACACGGGTGAGTGGGGGGAGGGGCAGAGGGAGAGAGAGACTCTTAAGTAGGTATCGAATGGGAAGCATGAAGCCAAATGTGGGGCTTGAATCCAGGAATGTGAGACCATGATCTGGGCCAAAATCAAGAGTCAGACACTTCATTAGCTGAGCCACCCAGGCTCCCTAAGAAGTTTTTGAAAGATTCCATTATAAGACATATGGCATACATACAGACAAAGCTAAATGACTTGAGTTAGTGTGCACTGTACATTCGAAATGAGTATGATTTGGAAATATCACTTGTCAGTGACAGGTGGGCCTGGGAGATGAGGAGGTGGTTCCTTATAGGAAGAATGAAGAAAATCAGGGGATTGTTCTTATTGAATGCTACTCTGATTAAAATAGTAGCATAGGGTAATTCTTCAGAATACTCTTTCAGATACCAAAAGAGATCCTGAACAAATTTTATAAAATTGTTTTTATAAATATTTAAATCTGTTGCTGTAAGCTTTCTACACCCTTTAACACATATACGAAGGTGGCTAAGATGATTGTGAAAGTATCATGTTGAAATCCCTTCAGCATTCATTTTTATCTTAGAATCTTTCACTGCTTCTCTCCTTCTACATTGCCCTTTAGGTAAAAGGAAAATGTGAACTTTAAAAGAAATTCTGTTGGGAATCCTGGCATTTTTATTACAAAAGCTAGATACCTAAAGAATGACTGGCAGAAATTGTTATTGGTCATCATTGGTCATGGCTTAAATGTGCAAAAGATGTAATATCGTGAGGATAAGAGAGAAACGTATGAAACTTCAACTGTTAGAAGAGCACTTGACAGTTATAGGAAAATGTAATTTACTTATATAAAGGTCATGACAATGGCTGTTTACTACATGGATTCAAATACATACCAAACATGCAGTGACTTTTCTATTACCTATCTTACATTCAATGAGACTTGCAAGCATTCTACATGTGTTTGTATCTTTGATTGTCATTTTTAATCAATTAAAACATTTTTCTTTTCTGGGACATTGGGGAATTATTCCTGCTTTATTCAAACAATTCTTTTATTTTACTGGTGTCATACTAACTTTTAAGACATTGAGATATTATGCAGTGCCCAGAACAACTTGGCTTAGGAAATGACTACTAATGGCCTGGAATTCATTTTAATGGTCTTTATTTCTTCTCTCTCTCTCTCTCTCTCTCTCTCTCTCTCTCTCTCTCTCTCTCTCTCTCTTTTTCTCTCTCTCTCTGTGTGTGTGTGTGTCTATCTATACCTCTCCACATATAGAGAAGGTGGAAAGCCAAAGTATAAAAGGATAATATTTCAGATTAGAAACTGATAGGCAGAAACCATTTATAGAATTGTTGCCTCAGCTGTAAGGTTAGAGTGAGAAATAAGGAAACCCCAGGATAGGGCACAGTGCACAGCAGAAGATTCGAAGGCCAAAGTGAAGTTAATAAATAGAAGTTTTGAACCCTTGTGATATATTGCAGGAGTCAAGCCATGAACTTGTGAGAAACAAGACTGGTACCATGTAACAGGACACTAAAACTAGAGGTACTAGGAGCAAAAACCATTAAGACAAAGGTAAAGAGGGCACATAGACAAAGGACCACTAGATACATATCTGAAGCATCATAGCCACCTTTTTAGTTTTATGTATTTCTGTGGCGCTGTATGTGAGGCTTTAGGGTTATAGCAGATATCTAAAAACATGCATAGGAATTAAACACAAAGTCTACAATTTGTCGGATATTTTTTAGCTTATGCGTATTGCCTTATGAGCAGCAGCATCACAGATATCACTAGACAACATCACTAACAATATCACTATGGTACTACCTTCATGGCCTGCAAAGAAAAGCCAACCCAGGAAACTGGAAGGAACAAATGTAGTCTTTCAGTAACTATAAAGAAAGTACATTTGCTTAAATTATTGCCTATTTTCTTTCCATCGTCATTAGCATTTCCTTAATTAAAATTCTTTTTGGAGTATCCTAAAGACACAACATAATTGGTGCCCAGGAAGCTATTAATGTGAATCTTTAGGATACATGCTTCATATTCTAACTTTTCAAGACACTAATGATATCTTGCAGTGATCAGAAATGCCCTAGAGCACACATGAGCTTGGCATAAGCTCTTTCGGGTCACAAAGTTATCATTTACATGATTATGGCTTGAATACATTTAAATGATCACTAATGCACCTTGTAAAAAATGACCACATTATTCTCAAAAAGTGAGGTATATACAAAAAGCAATAAGTTAATTAACCAGGATGATTAAAATTGCTTAAGCAACAGCAACAACAACAAAACCCCCAACTTTCTCTTTGAGTTTTAAACACTACTGTAGATGACAGAAAACCAAATGTCACTTTAGATTCACCGTAGATCAGTTTGAACATCTATGCCCTACAATGCCTATTCTACATAATTTTCAAAATATTTCTTATTTCCTTTAGTTGCAAGAGGCTTTGAAAGGTCTTTTCCAAAGCAAAATAGTGACCTTTCACTAAGTATTTTTGCTGAGAAAAATGGTAATTTCTTAACTAAAACAATTCTATCTCATCTACCTTTAAATGTAATATACAAATAAAGTACAATATACAAGCTTGATACTATCCAAAGACATACCAACATTTATTTCTAAGTTTTGTTCTAGAAAATTGTACAATGCCTAGAAATAGATAAACCAAAGAGGTTGAGTTCAGAAACTTCATCTGAATTCAACAAAATTTTTTCCATGTTGAAAAGAAAAGGCTCATTTTAGGAGGCAAGTTCTAAGGACTGAGGTTTAAATAGAGGAAATACCTACTGGTTTTATGAAGTTATCTAAACAGCTCTGGGAATTAAGAAGAATGCTCCCCCAATGCTATCACTTTTATCACCCATTTTTCTGTAAGGTTTTCTTCTCTAATAAAGCCTCACACATACACTATATTACTTAACAGCAGTGACAGTGGTCTGTGCTATCACTCGCATGATGAGCATATTCCAATTACATGTCTGGCCTTTTTTTCCTATCGCTCCTCATTTCAAATTTCATCTTCCAGAAAATACACCATGCTCTTTTAAGTGTGTGTCTTGTGAGTTCTGTAAACTGTTGTGACCATGCCTGGAATAAATGCTCTTGCAATCCTTATGTGAGAGGTAAGTTTGGAGTTTGCTTTTAGAGGGCTCAAGCAATAGTCTACAAGACTGTCCTGTACTCTCTTGGGAGGACTTATGTGTCCCTAACTCTTTGCTACCTTTTTTTTTTTTAATTTTAGAGAAAGAGAGAGTGAGGACGAGCCAGGGAGAGGGACTGAGGGGGAGAGACAGAGAGAGAGAGAGAGAGAGAGAGAGAGAGAGAGAGAGAGAGAGAGAGATTAAAAAAAAATTTAGTATGTATTTATTTTTGAGAGAGACAGAGACAGAATACAAGTGGGTTAGGGGCAGAGAGAGAGACACAGATTCCAAAGCAGGCTCCAGGCTCCGAGCTGTCAGCACAGAGCCCAACGCAGGGCTCGAACTCACCGGCTGTGAGATCGTGACCTGAGCCAAAGTCGGACACTCAACCAACTGAGCCACCCAGGCACCCTGAGAGAGAAAGAATCTTAAGCAGACTCTATGCACAGTGCAGAGCCTGACATAGGGCTCAATTCCATGACCTTGGGATTATGACCTGAGCGAAAATCAAAAGTCAGATGCTCAACTGACTGAGCCACTCAGGTGCCTTTCTTTGCTACATTTTCACCTTTTGTGTAATGCTTTTGTAGAATGTATTTCACTTCTGTGTGTCTGTCTTTTTCCCTTATGAACTATCAGTTTGCTACGAGCGTGGATTGTCTATGTTAACCATAGACAATGTCTGTTAACCATACCTAGCACATGTCAGAAATTCAATAAGTAAATACTGAATTTTTAAAATCACTTAACTCTGGACTCCAAAAACCGCAGTTTCATATTTGAATGATCTTGAATGTCACCAAAATGACACCGAACTGTCAAATCCATAACTCATTTTCAATAAATTCATGTAAAAGAAACTTATTCCTTACTGGAGTCTATTATATCTTGTCTACCAAAGAGAAAGGAATTGTCTGCTGGGATGAATGTTTATTATTATATTTTGTGTTCAAACACTTTAGAAGCATTGTTTCTTTTCTCATTCATCTAAAATATGTCCTTCCCTTTCTTTCATTTTTTTTCTTTTGGTACTTCCCTTTCTAATTAGCAGCCATAGCATAGGCCCTCATAATCCCATAACTGTACTGCAACAGTTAATAAAAATGGCCCCCTTATTGCCTACTTGTTCTTTCTCCAAGAGTGGCTACTTGGCCTAAGCTCTAGTGTAGTTTTGGGATAAATGTAAATTGAAATTATGCCATGAATCTTTCATGAGAAAAAAAAAATCAATGGTTTGTTCACAAAAGGCTTTGATGGGCTAAAATAATCACTAGATATGTGATTTATCCTAATATATATACACTTTCTCGTCATGAAAAAATTATATGAGCCTTTGAAAAGAACTTAAACAAGCATCATGTTCTCCCTAACAAACTGATGACATATATTTCTACATATGATAAATTTTTGTGAAATCATTTTATATGTACAAAAAGGGAGCATGGTATGGGAAAGATTCAGGTAAAAATAAGTTATAAACTCAAATAATTCTATATATTGCTTTCATCTCTGAAGACATAGAATCCTTTTAATTATCATTTATATCTTATTTATATTCTTTAAAAAATTTTTTTTAATGTTGCTTTTTGAGAGAGAGACAGACAAAGCACGAGTCGGGGAGGGACAGATACAGAGGGGGAGACACAGAACCGGAAACAGGCTCCACCCTCTGAGCCATCAGCACAGAGACCGACGCAGGGCTCGAACTCGGAAATGGTGACATCATGACCTGAGCCGAAGTTGTATGCTTAACCGACTGCCACCCAGGCGCCCCAATATCTTATTTATATTCTTAAGTTCTCATGAGTATATGTGCTTACGTTCTATTAAATATATAGTTATTCCTACTATCTAATTAAATTTTTCTTCATTTATTAGCTATCTTTTCTTGGGGAATTTCTAGGAACTCCCTTTTTTTTTTTTTTTTTAGGTTTCAAACTGAAATCATAATAATTGTCGGATTTGGTAGGCAAAATTTTTACATCTGCAAACTTTTCCATATAACATGTCTACTTTTTTGTCCCCCTTGACTTTAGTTATGTTTTAACTACGAAAAAAATCTTAGACATGTGTGGTCGAGTTAGACAAATAGAGATTTTAAAATTATAAATAATGTATAAAGTTTCTACCAATGGAGATGCTCCTTGCCACAATTCCATATGGAAGCTAAGACTCTTCCGAGCATAATTCTTAACACACTAGAACATTTAAAAAAAGAAATATCAACCTGGACATTTCATTATTGATTATGCAAAAATATGATCTTTTGATGAGTTTTGAAAACAATAATAGTTTTTATGAAAAAATATGTTTAGGTGGTCTTATGCCATCATTTAAAACATGAATTAGGTTTTTGTGTTCATACACAGTGACAGATATGTGGAGGAATCTTTCTAAGAACTATAAAGTTTCCCTAATGTAAGTTAAAATGGAAATAAACAGTTTAAATTCTAAATCTGTAATGTCAATTTCTAGAGCTAGAATGGCTCCTAAACCAGAGATATTTGACATTAATACAATTAATGATATTCACATATGCAAAGAAAAAATACATCAGTAAAAAGTGTAAGAGGTTTGTCATTCTGAATAATGTGGTTAGGAGAGAATCATGAGAAAATACCTTAGCAGTGCCTAACAAGTTACCCAAAAGAGAATTTTTACACTTTGATTCATACATCAGTCTCTCAGAGTTTAGTTAACTTGAGTCTCCCACTAGATAACACACTCTTGCGTATGCTGACATACCAAATCAGATTACTAATTTAAACCACCCTAAATTCATCAAGATAAATAGTTCATTCATTCAAAACTGAAAATCATCTATTATTTCAAACTTTTAGGTTTTATTGTGTTGAAGCCTGATTTTTGTTCTTAATTTTACAATCTCTACCAATAGCTTTCTACGCTATTTCACACTTTCAGGTTTTTCATATCATCTCTTACAGTGTTTCTCACCCCTGCCAGAAACCCTAATAAACTTAACCAGAAAAATATATAATGTGAAAATAAAAAGATACCACATATGCAGCCACTGGTAACTATGCCAACCTCAAATATCACTTACAACTTTGTAACAGATACAATGAACCTCTCTCTAATAACTATTGAATTAATCATAATGATTTTTTATTTCAAAAGAACTCATTTTCAGAAAAACTCTGCTCTGAATTTTTGTTGTAAAAATACACAAGTTGATTCAATCAAGTGAAAAAACA
Organism: Felis catus; assembly: GCF_018350175.1. NCBI lineage: Eukaryota > Metazoa > Chordata > Mammalia > Carnivora > Felidae > Felis > Felis catus. The sequence continues at coordinate 127,899,480 of NC_058371.1, forward strand.
CACAAAAAAAGCTTAAGTTACCAAAGTGAACCAGAATAGAATTAAAACTGTGTCCATTCTGATGCATTTTAGTCTAACAGTTCCTTCCAATAATAAGTGTGTCCTCTTTACTACATATGGTATGGAGAGGAAAAACAGGAAAGATGTTACTCATTAGAATCTTACCAAACTTTATGGAATGGGTTCACAAATGTACTTCTTTTGTTTTTTTCCCCTTTCCCCCAAAATGACTATTTAATATAAATATGGAATTCTGAAGGGAGTAGGGACTTGAAAGTTCATCAAATTCAATCCCTCCTTATATAAAAAGGAAGGTATGGCTGAAGAGAAATTTGGTGTTTTGTAGATGCCCAAAAAAGAGCTGATCTCCAAACTAAAATAAAAACATGATTTGAGTATCTATATTCTCTTTATCAACAGTGCTGAAAAACAGAAATACCCAAGCGTTATGAAATAGCTAGGAAAGCTACATAGCTTAGGGCCAACAATCCATAGACATAGTGCTTTGTACCTTTCCTACTGTGAATTCTTTACTCATTACTATCTTTAGTTAATTAAATTGTAAATTTATCCCATACTATCAAGTGTTTTGATAAACGAGAATTTATTTGTTTCCTTATACAAAATAAGAGCTATGTCCTTTTTGGTTTTCCACTATTATTTAGCATAAGTTCATGCCCATACTATGAACATGTTAAATCGCAGCACCACTACACAATAATTGGAGCCTAATGGAATGTAGAAATCCCCTCCAGTAGTGTGGGACTATAGAGAATTATGAAAGAAATATTGCTAGTAATAAATAAGGCAAAGTAAATTATACTTGATTTTGGTGATAGTTAAGGGCATTTAAAAACTAGGTTCACTATATATTTTGGACAATTTAGTGGCTTTATTGTCTAATTTCTTTATCTCATTATGACTATTAGTACAATAATTTTAAAAAATATTGTTTTCCTGGAGACAGTGATTATATTTAAATGATTTTGATTTCCATTACTATATGTATGTAACTGAATTTTCCTAGGGCATTTGTTTTTACGCTAAAACATGCTGTTTTGTTTTGTTTTGTTCTGAATAAGGGATTATTTCACCAAGTGACAAAAGAGTAAAGAGTGCACAAGTGGAGATGGGACAGTAGGAGTGTGGCATCTTATGTACATGTGCATCTTAATAGCATATATAGTAGGATATATAGTGCTGTGCTGGGGTCAATCCACACTTCTAACATTTAAAGAGATAAGGGATATAGAAGATTTTTTCGGTGCACAGATATGTGTGTGTGTGTGTGTGTGTGTGTGTGTGTGTCTATACACAATATATATATTGCTAGAAGGAGAGAAGGTGTTTTAGATTCTAAGAAGGCTCCTAAGGATATTTTGGCTAAGAGGCTAAGAGAAGAATCCAAATGACCACCTGTAATAGATTCATTGCTTAGGCAAGGCAACCACAGGTGATAGATCTCCAGTGACAGGAAACTTTCAAATGTCCACAAAAGTGCTCATGCAGTCAAAGAATCATCTTTTAAAAACTTCCTGGAGCAGGGGTGCCTGGGTGGCACCCAGTCAGTTTAGCATCCCACTCTTGATTTTGGCTCAGGTCATGATCCAATGCTTCATGAGATTAAGCCCCACATGGGGCTCTGTACTGACAGCGTGAAGCTTGCTTGGAATTCTCTCTCTCCCTCTCTCACTGTCTCCCTCCCCCTACTCACTCTCTCTCTTTCTCTATCTTCAAAATAAATAAATAAACTAAAAAAACCCTTCTTGGTGGAGAGGGATTTGTGGTAGGTAGGTAAGATGCTCCCCATTTCTCATCATCTTCTAGTATTTGTGTTCTCCTGTTATCCTCTACCCTTGAGAATACACTGAACCTAATACACAGATTACTGTAGAGTGTTGGGAAATCTGTCCCGCTCAAGATAAGATAAGGAGACCTTGGCTTCTGTTTTGGGCTCTTCTTTTTTATTTGTTTGAAAAGCCAGAGGCCACCTTGAGAGCTGCTCTATAGAAAAGCTAATGTGGCAAGGAACTGATCTCTCTGTTTCAGCCAGCAAGTAGTTGAGGCCTGCTAACAGTCATAAGAATGAACATGGAGGCAAATCCTCCCCATGCTGGGACTTCAGATGATAGTAGTCCAGCCAATATCCTGACTGCAGACTTGAGAGATCCTGATAGAAGACCAAATGAAGCCTTGCCCAATTTGCTGACCACAGATACTATGACACAATTAATGTTTGCTTTTTTTCTTTTCATCTGCTAAATATTGGGATAACATGTTCCATAAAAAATAAATAACTAATACAGAGTTAAAACCAAATTATGGAAACTACTTCAAGTGCTTGTCTTATACTCCATCACCCCTGTCCCCAAAAGATGCTGATGAGAAGAAGGGGGAAAATGCAGGCTTCCTTTCACACATCCACCAAGCTGGAGGGAGGAGAAATATTTCATGGCACATGTAGTTATGAATTTTTTACACAGTCTGGTATTGGAATTTTTTTAAATGAATGGCGACTACATTGATTCGTAAAATGACTGCAAGAATGTAGACTAAGAATAAACTGAAAAGGCATGGGGCCTGCCATGTCTTCATGGGGAGCCAGGGGAAGATAACCCCCCTGAATACATTTTATAGAGAGACTTTGAGACCAGAGTAAAGATATACTTTTCATTAAGTTCTAAGTTGAGTTCATTGAATATACCGTGTATACAGTGCTCTGGTGATCTTTTCCGTTGAAACATTGGACTGAGTGAGTTATGTGTCTTGGTATTCAATGGGATAGAGTTTTCCCAGGGAAGAAATAAGAAATGTAATGTAATGTCAAGCATGTAGCAAATACAGGTCACACATTTACTGGAACATGTTTGGCTATGTAAGGGAGCATAGTCAGGACAGAAAATAGTTCAAGTCCAACAGCCGGGCAGTATAAAAGTTGTGCTCAATGAGCAGGGCAACAACTGTGAAAGTTTTCCTAGGCAGAGTGAAATACTGCTGCATCGTGTGCCAATGACAGGGTTATGACTATTGCTGGCTTGTTTACTACTATTCTGAGTTTTTAATCCCTCAAGTTCGTAGCACAAAACATGGCTTTAGAAAAATACAGTGTTGACATACAGAGTTTAAATACAAACAACTCTAAAATAACACAGGACTGACTGACTGCCTTGCCAATGTTACTGCCTTCTATTATATTAAAAGTACTTTGTCTACAATCTGTATGAATCCACTTTGTTGTTAAATGCTACTGGAAATGTGTTATGTACTTCATTCTTCTTTCCCTATGCTGTTCCCCTGCCTGGATAACACTGCACACCTCCTCACAGATCAACCCAGAAGACTGCTAGACATTCTGCAAGACCAGATCAAAGGCAGCTCAAACACGTTCCTCTCAGTGAAACCAAGACTTCCAGAGAGAGATGATCATTTATCTTAGATAGGTATCTTGTGAGTATTGCCATTACAGTACTGATCATAATATTCGATGACTGTCTATGTCTAACATCAATCACAATAAGCAAGGACTTGGCACATAGTAACTGTCCCCCCACAATGTTTGCTGAGTCAATAAATGAATAAATAAATGACATTAAATCCAGATTTTTATCCAACTCCTTTGTTTTTCTTTTCCTAATGTATGGCAATTATGACTCTAGGTAGAGTCTTATCAATGAAAAATCAAAATAGAGTAAACATAAATCTTTTTGGCTTGTACTCAAGGAACTTACCCTGGTGATTTAAACTGATCTTTGGGGCTTTGTAGTAAATAATTTATCCTTTCTCAAAGTGAGATCTGGCCTTTGCCTTCAGCTGGTGGAGGTGAACACTAGATCCTAGTAATGTAATACCTTATTGGAATGTCTGACTTCCTCAGGTCCATGGGTCAGGATGGTTAGGCTAACAGTGTAATTTAGGGTGAGGGCTGGCCATACCAGAAATACAACAGTATGACTTATGGACAGGGGTTTGATACATGAAGCTATAAACCCTGAGATCAGCCACAGGAGCAATCAACCATACCTACATAATGGAGCCCCAGTAAAAATTCTGAAATTGAGGCTTGAGTGAGCTTTCTAGAATGGCAATACTCTGAGTATACTGTCTCATATTAAAGACAAGAAAGTAAAGCTATCCTGACTGAACAGGGAGAGGACAACAGAAGCTCCATGTTTGGTACATTCTTAGTCTCAGGCCTATGAGCTTCTTCCTTTGGTGGATTTTAATCTGAATCGATTTCCTGTAATAAAACATAATCATAACTATAACAGCTTTCAATGGACTCTACGAGACCATCTAGCAAATGATCAAACCTGAGGGTGGTTTTGGAAACATCCTGAGTTTGCAGTTGGTATCAGAAGTGAGAGTATCCATGTGCGGACCGTGCTCCCCTAGCTTCACAGTTGGCTCTAACTCTTCCCAGGGACAAATTAGTATGCACAAGTTGTTTCCACTGTGTGTGACAGTGGTATAGATATTTGGGAGACAACATCTCTATGGCAGATAACATTTTTTTTTTTCACTTGACACAAACCCTAGGGATTTGGTGATGTCAACTAATAGTAATGTCACATTTTATATAAAAAATAACACTCGTGGTGGTCTTTAGAATAGAAGGACCTGAATGGGGCACCTGGGTGGCTCAGTCAGTTAAGCATCTGACTCTTGATTTCGGCTCAGGTCATGATCTCACGGTTCGTGAGTTCCAGCCCCGCAGTGGGCTCTGTGTTGACAGCGTGGAGCCTGCTTGGAATTTTTCATCTCCCTCTCTCCCTCTGCCCTTTTCCCACTCATGCTCTCTCTCTCTCTCAAAATAAATAAGCCTAAAAAAATAAAAGAAAGACCTTAATGAGCTGTTGAAATCTGGAAGATGTTCTTCTTTAATAGAAAATGTGGTTACACCAGCTGTGCCTTAATCCATGGGTGCTAGCCTATTTTTATAGCATATTTTAAAAATCACTTCTGAGAAACAAAAGTCCATTTTCAAATTACATAAAGAATATATTCTATCTTTTCAGTTTAAGTATTATAAAACCTTTTCATCTTTGGACATCTACTTAATGAGAGAAAACAAAAATATGTACAAGAAAAGTGAACATTAAATATAGTGTTGTACTAGATTCTTCAAGGAAAGTTTTCAAGCAAAGTTAGTGTATTTTCATTCTGAGAGAAAAAATTAATAATTTCCAATAAGCTAAGAGTTTAAAAATATCCATTTTGTCCCTGAGGATAATAAGAGACAAGAGAAAATTACTCAAGAACAGTGTGTAAAAATGTTTTTAGGCTGCACTGCAAAAATTTGTGTCAATGTCATATTTTTTAAATTTCTTTACAAATCTGCTGTTGGTGTAAGTATCCAAATAAAGTACGTTTTATTAGTGTTTTACTATTCAAGTGTGTGATCCTGCCCAAGATAAGCCTAGGAGACCAGTTTAGCTGTATCTTCTCTCTTTTGCAAAAAACTCTTACAAACTAGCTCAAAATCATCTTTTCGTTTTGGCCCTGACCTCTGAATCTTCTGATTCCCACGCAACTTATAAATGAGATAAAATTACCAGGACTACTCTCTAGCTAAAAATAGCCCTACATTCATAATCATAAGCTACAATGTGACAGGGCTTATGAGGTAAGGTTGAATTATTTTTATCCAGGTGTTTTAGGAAGTTCTCCTAGCTTTCTGAGATTGTACTTTCTTTACTTCATCATTGAATTATAGAACTGAATTATCTTTTACTGAATTATCTAAGAATTCTAGGAACCCTTACAATGTCTATAATATAAACACTGTTTATATAATACTTGCTACTGTAATTATACCTAGATTGAAACATACAGAATCTGCTCATAAATTTTCAGGCAGAAGTCTTCATAACTATATAAATAGTAAAAAGCTATTTGTAGAGTTGAAGAAGTCAGTATTTTTCTCCCTAAAAGGAGTACAACCTTAGTCTACTTAAGGCCAAGATGTCTGGAAAATGTCCACGGCATCAGGTACTGACTATAGTTCCCAAGGGAAGACTTGTTGAGGGTTAAAGTCCTAAAGGACTGTGGATCCTAAAATATATCCACGGGAGAGTGGATGCTATAAAATCTTTTGTAGCAGAACTTTTCAAGTCATTAAAATTTTATAATAATAAGTGCTCATATGAGGAAATTCTGCAACCTTTCCTCTATCTCCCCAAATATCTAAGAGATGCAAAACAAACTACTCTTCTCCCTCCCCTCCCCTCTCCTTTTCTGTCTCTCTCTTATAGACTCTTTCTTCCATTCCTTTCTCTCATCTTGTGGTACAATTTTTTCATCTTATGAATGTCCATGTCTTTCATCAACAGGTCTGTTCGTAGATATTATTATGGCCTTGAAAGATAAAACTTTTGGCCACAAGACTATCAGCTCCAAGAGAGCAGTGACTTCAAGTGTTCAACACGTTGGCCACCGCATGCGGAATAAGGAGAAGGGCCTAACGATGCACTATCAGGAACAAGGTAGGAAGAATGGAAGAGAGGGAGGAAGGATAGAAGGAAGAAAGTAAAAAAAAAAAAAAACTGAGACACAAAAAATTCATGATTAAATGCCATAAAATCATTAGGTATTTTATAAGTTTCCTTCTAAAGAACCATTAAGGCATAGTTTAAAATGGGTGTCGGAAAAAAGAGAACAGAAACCGTACTTTGTCAATAGTTATGTTATTGCATACGCATTACTAAACCTCTTTCCAGTTTGTATTTGATTTAAAGATGAAATGGCTCTGCACATTTCTCCAGCTGTGTTCCCTTCGCAGACTGGGGCAGGCAGCATTCGAACAGCAGCTGTTAATTCACGTGCAGCCTGGTATATGAATAAAACATTATTTTTTACCATATCGTCCCAGTAGGTTACTTGTAGTTAAACTCCTTTATAGAGTAGGCAGAAAAATGAGGTAAGTTTTTAAATGTTTATTTGTTTATTTTGAGAGAGACAGAGAGTGAGAACAGGGGAGTGGGAGAGAGAGGGAGAGAGAGAATCCCAAGCAGGCTCCACACTATCAGTGGAGAGCCTGATATGGGGCTCCATTCCATGACTGTGAGATCATGACCTGAGCCAAAATCAAGAGTTGGATGCTTAACTGACTGAACCACTCATGTGCCCCTGAGGTAACTTTTTAAAACAATATTTCCAATAATTCACTTTTTGTCATATCAATGATAACCTGAGGTTAATAGAGCCTCCATTAAAAATTTAAAAATATTATGGGGTGCCTGGGTGGCTCAGTTGGTTGAGCGACCGACTTCGGCTCAGTTCATGATCTCACAGTTCATGAGTTCGAGCCCCATGTCAGGCTCTGTGCTGACAGCTCAGAGCCTGGAGCCTGCTTCGGACTCTGTGTCTCCCTCTCTCTCTGCCCCTAACCCACTCACATTCTGTCTCTGTCCCTCTCAAAAATAAATAAACATTAAATTTTTTTTCTAAATATTGATAAACAGTGACCTATTGTATACAATAATTATCCATGGATTGGTATTCCTGTTTTATTATTTTCCCTGTGATTCTAATAATCACAGTTTTCATTAATCCTTTGTCTTCATCTTGAAATAGAAATAATTGTGGCTTTTAAAGATGACTTATTTTTGGTATAAAAAAGTACTGTTGTGCATTTCTTTATAGCTATAGAGGACAATTTTTAAAAATACAGCTTAATATTAACACCATCACAGTACACTTATTATATGTAATATTATGATATACTATTATTACATAGTGCCACTAAAAAGGAAAAAATCATATTATCTAAGAAACCCACATTTTGAAATGTTCACTGTTTTCAAATTCATAATCAACACATATTAGCAAATCTACTGTATTAAACTATTAGTTAAAATGTATTTATAAAAGATATAACATATAAAAAAGGATAGATTTTAATCTAAGAAACAAACTAAAGATAATAAATCTTAAATTACATCTTGAAGTTTAAAGAACAACAAAGTTTCTCTTTGTTTCTATTTGTCCTTTCTTATTTTAAAACTGTGAGTTAGTCCTTCCTTGGAAAGTTTATAATTTATTTGCTTTATGTGTCATTTTAATCATCTGTAAATGCTTCCCTTTCCACCTAATGGGAATGCAGGATGTGATATTTATGAAGATTAATAGTGCAATGTTAATTTAAAATTTTGAGAAATTTGACTCATCTCAGTTAATCTCTTCACAAAATAAGATCACTGTATTAGCTCATTATTCTCCTGCTTAATTATATTTATGTGCATGAAAATTTTCCTTAAATAATGGCTTCATAATTTTTCTGGGCTTCGGAAATTGAAAGTCACTCTTTTTTAACTACATCATTTTTACATATGCTATTCTTCCTGGAGATTTTCTAAGTGGAAGCAGACAGCAGGACAAGCTACAAAATTTTAAGGCCCACTGAAAAATACAAATGCAGACTTGTTTTTCTTACAAATTGTTAAGAATTTCAAGACAGTAACAGTAAAGTACAAAATGAAACATGAGGCCTTCTAAACGTGGGATTCAGTGAGACTGCACAGGTCACACACCTACTTTCAGCCAAAGCAGAGAGTAAAGAACAAAGAAAGAAAAAGGAGAGGGGAGAAAAGAAGTCATATCACACAGCTCCTGACGGACTGTAGGAAGGTACTGAATAGTTTATATGACTATATGCGTGTGTATTTTACTCACAAATTACATAATAAAACTGTAGAATTTTGAAGGATTTCTGTGGTTTTCTCTCAATTATTTGTAAGTGACTTATCAGTAAAGACTCTGTGTTCATCACCAGTGCTAGTCACTTGACACCTGCCTAGGATATACTCCTTGGTTTCTTGTTTAGGCTAAAATATTTTGGAGGCCCAAGAGAATATGATGTTTCAGTCTGAAAATGGAAGTGGGAAACACTGAAGCTGGGATTAGAATATAATTTCATATGGCAGAAGTGAAGAAACAAAGATAAAGAAAATAATGAATATAAGATAATAAAAAGTAAGGTTATTTATCAAATGTAAAGCTCAGTCTCTATGGATTTTCTGTAGTCATTCTGTAAGTACTGTTTAAGCATCCATTATATATTAGCCCCTACTCTAAGTGCTGGGGATATTACAATGAACAAAAGATACTCATATTTTTGGCTTCATGGATCATATACCCTAGCGGGAGAGGTGCAAGGTTTGAGATAGGCAATGAACAAATAAGTAAAATAAGTGTCTTCCAGGTGAAAAAGTATTACAAAAAAAAATAAAGTATGGAAAGAAGAAAAAGAGTTTTGAAGTCAGGTAAGGATTGCTATTTTGCCTAAGTACAAAGGAGGGTCTCACTTAAAGACCCCCTTGAAGCAGAGTCCTAAAGGAGGAGATAAAACCTATAGGGATAAGCTGCAAGTTCAACAAGCAGAGCACAAAGTTTAAAAGCAATGGAGCAGGAGAGCACTTGGCTTACTGGAGGAACAACTGGGAAGCTTCTATGGCTAGAAAGTTAGGATCAAAACAGAGAACACTGGGAGATCAGAAAGTTAAAGGCGTCAAATCACTTACTGTCTTAGAGGCATTATGGGCATTTTGGCTATTAGAGTAAATAGTGAAGCCACTGGAGGATTTTAGGGCAGATGACTGCAGGTGACAGAGACCTAACTTACATCTTATTAAGCTGGTTCTGGTTGCCATATTTTACATAGCATAGGAAGACAAAGAAAGATGAAATAATAACAGATAAGAGGCTAACAGCTTTTATACAGGAAGGAGAGGATGGAATCTTTGATCTGGGAATTCGAAGTGGAGGTTTGGGAAATAATCAGATTCTGGGTAACATTTCTAAAGGGCCATGATATATGATATTTGGATGTGGAATGTGCAGAGAAAGAAAACTCTGGGATGACTTCAAGAATTATTATTATTATTATTATTATTATTATTATTATTATTATTTTTGGAGAAGCAGTAGAATGTAGTTACCTTTACTGAAACTGATCGGAGAAGACCAAGTTTAAAAGGTACAGATCAGATATTCAGTTTAGGACTTCAAAAGTTTAGATTTCGAGTAGGCATGTGGAGATTTAGAACAGGCATAGGAATCTGGAATTTTGGGGTCATGGTTGAGGTTTGCGTCGTAAATGTAAGATGCATATTCAAACACTACCATCAAAATGTACTCTTAGTATATGATGGTATTCAAAACTGTGAAGCTGAAGTCTATCCAGGGGTGAGTTTAAGTAGAAAACACCACAGTGTTGAGAGGTCAGGGAAAACCAGCAAAGGTGATTGAGAAAGGGAGATGGGTTCGGTAGATGAAAACTGGGAAAATGTAGATCATAGATGCTAATTTAAAAAAAAGTGGGGGGGGGGAGTGCCTGAGTGGCTCAGCCGGTTAAGAGCCAACTCTGAATTTTGGCTGAGGTCATGATCTCACGGTTTGTGAGTTCGAGTTCCATGTGGGGCTCTGTGCTGACAGTGTGGAGTCTGTGTGGGATTCTTTCTCTCTTCCCCTCGCTCTGTCCATCCCCTGCTCACGCGCATGTGCTCCTCCCCCCACCAAAAAAAAAATAAATAAACACAAAAAAGAGAGAGATGGGGTGGTATGGAGGAGGAAGATATCAATCTGTTCAAATATTGCAGATAATTAAGATGAAGACTGAAAATTGATCACCAGAGTTGATAACATTGAAACACTTTTCAAGAGGACTTGAGAAGATTAGTTTTGATGGTAGTGTATGGAAGTTTGATTGAAGTGGGTTTGTAAGATCACAGAAGGGAAAATGAAAAGATCTGTTACAGATGGAAGGAGCAATGAGAAATGGAGTGATAGCTGCAGAGAGAGATGAGGTTAAGAAAGGGTTAAAGAGATGTCTATAATTCAAAATTCAAACACACACACACACACCCCACCAAAATTTATCTGGTAAAAGTTTCTCTGTCTTTGTTGTGTATGGTTTTGTTTTCTTTTGTTTTAACTGAATTAGGTCACAAAACATGTCACAATATGGTATATCATAATATTGGTAGGTGAGCAAGATGGCCCCAAGGTTCTGCTCATCTGAACTAAACTTCAAAGATATTTCTTCCAGACTATAGGCCTCTGACCTCCCTTTTCTTAGAGTATTTACTTGAGAATACTTGCAATTGTAAATTCTTTCTCTGCCTTTTTGAGATGTAAATCTCCCAGTCTCTTGCCAACTCAAGAATTTCTCTCTCCAAGAAATGTGAAACATTATTTTGAAATGTAATCATCTAAAAGATAAGGTCCCTTTCCTCCAGTCTCTGTGGGAAGACAGGGGACTAACTTCCATTAGCACCAATTAGCAAACACAGATAGCCTCATCACATGACCAACCTCCCAGCTAATGTAATTTTCCTTTCATTCACCCAATGTTTAAATATTATTCAGCCTTTTGTTTCAGTGAAGATCAGTACAGTCTCTCTCCCCTATTGCAATAATCTTGACTTCTATTGTAACAGTCTATTGTATGTGTAGAGAGATTTAGACAGATTTACTTTCGAAATCTAGATCTCTGACTTCCACATTCATTTGTCATATTATATGCATCATGAGCTCATGGACTTTGTCTAATTTATTCACTGTTCTCATGCCTAAAACAGTACTTGGCAAATTACAGGTACTAAATGAATGTTTATTGAATGTATAAGTTAGAGTCTGATTCTCTTCTTTCTAAATAGATTGTATGTAACAGAAACAGAGGTAACAGAGGTAACTAAACTTAAAATCATTTATCAATATTATTTTTCAATGCTACCAATGCATAGTTAATTAATAAGTTTAGATTAAGTTTAGATTACTTAGATTTGAATTAGAATTTTCCATTCTTATTAATAGGTATGTGTTATGTTCCTTGTATTATCAATCTGCATAAAAAATAAAAACTGTACCCTAAGATTTTAAATTTATACTTTGGGGGCACCTGGGTGGCTCAGTGAGTTAAGTATCCCACTTTGGCTCAAGTCATGATCTCACGGCTCCGCTCATGTGTTCATGCCCCACATCGGGCTTTGTGCTGACAGCTCAGAGCCTAGAGCCTGCTTCAGATTCTGTCTCCCTCTTTCTGTCCTTACCCCACTCGCACTCTGTCTCTTTCGCAAAGAATTAACAAACATTACAAAAATTAAATTTGTACTTTGGCTGTTTCTTTTAACAAAATAATATAAGCTAATATATATGTTTAAATCTATTGTCATCTAACCTCAATAAAAGGAATTTAAAGATAGAAAAAATGTTTAAGATCTGAATTATATTGTAAAAATCAGTGCACATTTTAATACTTATCCAATCTTCCCTTCATCTCCAGAAATAAGACAGTGATTGGTATATTATTGTGTTTTGAATTACTGAACATTCTCACTGTAAAAATACAAGACTGTTAGGAAGAAATAATAAAAATTTCCTGTGTAAACAAAGCCCAGGAAAAAGAGTTTTGTTTAGTATAAAACTATTAGTACACTCATCCTTTATTCAATGATACATACTGCTTACTCATTTTGATTTTTATTTTTTAAGCATGTTAAGAAATTATACTATCCTACCTCAATTTTCTCTTCAATATTCCTTTGTGAATATGACAGTTAGCTATAAAGTGTGAAAAACAGAATGCTTTGTTACAATGCATTAGTGAAACAAACTAAGACTTTGAGTATATTGATCCTAAAAATTTATATGACTGTTCTAATCACTGATTAATAGCTAATAATTTCATCTCATATAAACAGTAATCAAATGGAAATAAATCACCACTACAACAAAAGCACTGCACATATATATGTGTGTACATATACATATACATATAGCCTCAGAAGAACTGAAAAATGATTTTATATGTAAAACAAACAAAAATGTTGCTTGCATTCATTGGTTGATTGCCAATGTGTGCTCAAGAGGCAATATTCTAACTCTTCCCTTTCTTCCTTTTAATTCTGAGTACCATCTTTACTTAACATTTCTACAAACAACCTTCCCATTTTCATGGCCTTTTTATTCTTACTGTTACCTACTAAACACGGGAGGTTCTCAGGTATTTGTCTTCTCTTTGTATTTACAAATAGTAGGCAAGTTAAAATGTGTACAATACAAGGCTACTTCCATACCATCAAAGTAAATCTCAAAACTAGAAAACAATGGAACTGACTTTCAAACTAAAATATATATGCACACTTTTGACATACATTGTAAAATTTAAAAAAAATCATGGTGAGAAGAAATAAAGTCAAGTCTGGGATATAAGGATGTTTCATGTGTAAGTACATTTGATTCTGTAGAGCTGAGACAGGTTTATTTCACGGAATAATTGTTTCGTGATGATCTATAGGTTTTCCTATGTTTAACGTGTACTATGAGGCCAAATGTGCCCTATAAATTATTCTATAATGAGCTTAATGCATTAAAAAACAACATTAAGCTACAAAGCAAATATCAGAAAGCATATGAATAAAGCAGAAACAGATTATAACTAAGACTATAAATCACTTTTAAATCCTAATTGATTATAACTGATGAAAGAGAAGATAATAATTATGGAAAAAAGAGAAGAAAACTACTTTCTTTTTATAATTTGAGTCAAATATATAGTCTTGATATTACACTACTCTGAATGAAAGGCAATTAAAATTCAGAATGTGTTTTTTAATGAATTTGTAAGTTATCCACTTTCCTTCCTTTTAATTCTCTTCTAAAAATGAATATACTGTTTTCAAACACAACTACTAAGATTGATGTCTACAAATTAATTTTTTCCCAAATTAACATGGCTCCATCTTTATAACTCAAAATATACTATCCTTTAAATCTGTAATATTTTTAACTTGGAGAAGTGGGAATTAACCCATGAATACAGATTTAAAAAAAATAAAGATAGAATGTCTTGATTAAGATAACATGTTTCACTTTTCAGCAAATGCTTGCTTGTTTACATCCTCCTATGGGAGGCTATTATACTGGAACCATGTTACTTAGCTAAGATGTTTATATTTACAGTCTATTTCTCACTTTTTCTTTAACCTACTTTACTACAAAGTAAGTTCTATCCCAATGTTAGGAAATTTACAAGTAAATCATTTTAATATAATTGGTAAATGGTTCAGATTGAACCACATAAAACAATGACCTACATACAAATCCTATGTAATATTGGTGGGCTTAAATGGCTTAAATCCACTTAAAAATATTTATGCCATCTCCCGTTGACTACTAGGGGACTTGATTTTATGTTGAAAAAAATCTAAATGGGAAAGTTTACAACACAACTACAGGTTGAAGGGAATACTTAATTATATGAACCCACATCATCAGCTAATCTTACTAATTCTAGAATAGAGAACAGGGGCATGCAGTCTATTTGGGAATTAATAAATATCTGTTAAATAAAGTTAATATTGAATCCTAGAAAACATAAACATGGAGCATTTGCCTGAAATGCTGCTCAGAATAAACTTAATAGAGAAGTTTCTTTTCTCTTACAGAGATACGCTCTTTGAGAACTTGGATGTTTCTAGATGCTTCCAAGTCTTAGGTCAAATTTCCTCCTTCCTCCTCTTGTTTTTTCTCTTTCTTTCCTTCCTTCTTTCCTTCCTTCTTTCCTTCCTTCCTTCCTTCCTTCCTTCCTTCCTTCCTTCTTTCCTTCTCCTTTTCTTCCTTCCTCCCTTCGTTCCATCTATCAACAAGTATTTATTGAGGGCATACTTTATGCTAGGTTGGGCTGAAGAGTACATTACTTAGGCAATATACTCTAATACACACTTACAGGATATGGAACAAATAAAACCAACAGATAATCATTTCTCTGTATCATAGAGATAAAATAGTTTGAGCCTTCTCTTCCTTTTTTCCCTCTTCTTCCTTCTCCTCTTTCTAACTGCATTGAAATATAGGATATTTTATCTCCATCGATAAAGGAATAATGCTACATTAATTTAATTTTTATACTTTTATTTTGCTGTGGTTGAGGATGGATGGGAGACAGAACATCAAGAATAGAGAGAAGGAATTAATAGTAACTTAAGTATTTTGTTTTGAATTGAGATTTATTTTTTAATTGTTTTAAATTGAGATTTAATTTACATACAACAGTACACACAAATCTTAACTGTTCAGTTTATTTATTTTGACCATTGCATTTGTTAGTAAAACAATCATTCCAGTCAAACTATAGAGCTAACCTACCTTTAAAATACACAAAAGAGTGTAAAATACATGAGTCTCTGCAGTTTAAAACCTGTCTTGCTGAAAGTCTTCATGCTTTGGGCTTAGCTATCAAGTTTTATTATTTTTTAAAATTTGTAATGAATTATATAGCCAAATTTTCTTAACTTCAGAAGGGGATTTTAAATCCCCAGAAGTTAAGAAATTTATAGCTACATAGCCTGATATATTTTTTAAGTTTCTGTAATAAATTCTACAACATAAATATCTAACTAATGTCCTAAGGGCTATGTCCTAAGAGCTCTAAGAATCAAAATCATTTCTTGACATTTCAATGCTTGTAAATCTATTGCATACTCATAAACACAAATTGCTATGCATTTGTCTCCTAGAAAGATTCAGGTCTCATTTGATTAGACCCTGTTTGTTTAACACATTTTGGAGTCTCATTAAAGAGGGCTTAGGGAACTAAAATAATCTTAGTAGGTCTTGAAATTATGGCATTTATAAAAAAGAAATGGCAGATTTTGAATTAATGAGGCACAGAACAAAATGCAGAGCCTCGCTTTTTATTCTATTTTGCACCAATAGGATCGCTTAAGGGAATAGACTTACTTAATTGAAATGGCGTATAAGTTAATTTTGATAAAAGTTTTTCTCTCTTTTTTTTTCCCCACCAGAAAATGAGTTAGTGGGGAAAAGACTCAGATGAAAAAAATAGATTATGGCTTTTTTAGTATTTTATTCTGTTTCAGTAAACTACAGAAAATTTTATGTAGTTAAAGCTTTATGAGTGCTATAGAAACATATTAATTATCCATTATTCTTTTGATTAAAATGTTGCTACTCTAAGAAGCAAAAATTCCATAAATCATACTCCCTTATACTTTCAGCTTATTTGACTTAGGAAGAATACAAGTGCCTTCAGTTTAAGATATTTGGGGCTATTATATTATCTTTAAAATTTTTTTTAATGTTTATTTATCTTTGAGAGAGACAGAGACAGAATGCGAATGGGTTAGGGGCAGAGAGAGACGGAGACACAAATCCTAGGCAGGCTCCAGGCTCCAAGCTGTCAGTACAGAGCCCGACGTGGGGCTCGAACTCAGGAGCTGATAGGTCATGACCTGAGCCGAAGCTGGTCACCCAACTGACTGAACTACCCAGCCACCCTGGGGCTATTATATTATCTTAATTCCTATTTCAAGGTATATACCACTGCATTTAAGCCTTAGGATAATCTATAAAAAATTATAGTTCATATTGAGAATATTATTTGCTTCTTTTTTTAAAACTGCAGATTTTGGGGGCACCTAGGTGTCTTAGTCGTTAAGCCCCCAACTCTTGATTTTGGCTCAGGTCATGATCTCATGGTTGGTAGGATTCACCCCTGCGTCTGGCTCTGTGCTGGCATTCCAACCTGTCTGAAATTCTCTCTCCCACTCTCTCTCTGCCCCTCCCCCACTTTTTCTAACTAAATAAAATTTTAAATATTAAAAAAATAAAAATAAAATTGCAGATTTTCACTCCTTTGTCAAAAAATGCCCCATTCTTTGCTCTTCTAGAATTTTCCTTAAAAATTTTTTTTGAATGTTTATTTTTGAGAGAGAGAGACAGAGTGCAAGCAGGAGAGAGGCAGAGAGAGAGGGAGACACTGAATCCGAAACAGGCTCCAGGTTCTGAACTGTCAGCACAGAGCTGGACATGCGGCTTGAGCTCATGAACTGCGATATCATGACTTGAGCCAAAGTTGGATGCCTAACCAAATGAGCCACCCAGGCACCCCTAGAATTTTCCTTCAAAGTACTGTTCCACAAGAAAAGTGTTCCACAAGAAAAGCATATATGAGTGAATGATTGAGAAATAATGAACTAAACATTTCCTTACTATATGGCTTCAGGTCTTTGGTGGTCTATTGTGTATATTCAAGAGATGAGTGTCTTAGATTTTTTTTCACAAATATTTCACTACTGCATTCTCTTTTTCTTGGAATAGTTTTTAACATTTGGAGAAATTCTACCACATTAAATACCATTCAAAAAACTGTAATTGGGGAGCCTGGGAAGCTCAGTCAGTTTTGTGTCAGACTCCTGATTTCAGCTCAGGTCATGATCTCCCACTTTGTGAGATCGAGCCCTAGCAGTGGACTCTGCACTGACAGCTTAGAGCCTGCTTGGTATTCTCTCTCCCTCTCTCTCTCTGCCCCTCCCCCATTCATGCATGTGCACACAAGCACACACGTGCGCATTCTCTCTCTCTCTCTCTCTAAATAAGTAAATAAAACTTAAAACAAAAAAAAACCTGTAACAACGTACCAATAGAAAATTTAAAATCAGCTATTTCTACACACTCCTAATGGTTGGTCTCCAAGGATATATAACACATCCCTTCACACATACAATTTGGGGACATACAATTTAATTTCTTAATTAAATGTTTTTAAAACATGGCACTGGTTCATTATTTATACATAAAGTATATCAACACACTCTGTTAGCTGTTGTGTTTGATTGTAGTTGGGCAAAGAGATAATATGGAGTATTAAATATGTTTTAAAAATGTTAAAATCCCAATTGAAAAAAAAGGAAATGACCAATTGAGGGACATATCTGCAAAACACATTACAGGCAAAAAATCACTATTGTATAAATAGCTTTTGAAATCAGTAAGTAAAATTGAATGAAATTGTTAAAAAATGAAAAAAAAAGGCCTGAAGCAGCAGTTGGAAAAAAGGAAATACAAATCATTCACAGATATTCAATTAAAGAAAGATTAAAATAAATTAAAAATTTTAAACTATCATGTTGGCAAAGGGCAAATTTCAACACAATTGTGGTGGAACCATTTTTGATCCAAAGATTTTAGAGGACAACTTGGCAATATCTGTCAAAACCTCATTTAATTTTTAAAGATTTTATTTTTTAAGCAATTTCTACACCAAACATGGGGCTCAAATCCACAACCCAAGATCAAAAGTCACATGCTCTGCCGATGGAGCCAGCCAGGTACACCATATCTATCAAAAATTTAAATGCACAATTCTTCTGAATAGGAATTTCTTAACTAAAAATGTATTCCTAGAAAAATTTGTCTAACACATTCAATACAGCATTGTTCATAATAGCAAGCATGCAAATAACCAAAACAATCTAAAAAACAAACAAAAAAATAAAAACCTTAAAAAACATTAAAAAAACATATGGCTGGAAAAAAAATTATGCAGCATCTATACAAAAGTCTAATAAATTCATAGAGGGATAAGACTTTATTCAAGTTGTTAAAGAAAATGTAAAAATCATATCTTTGGTGTATTAAAAAAGGAAGAGCTGACTCTCTTGCTCTCACTATATTCATGTATGAATATTTAAATGAACATATAAGCATATATTTGAATTTACATATATATGCACAAGCATATATTTAGGCAAACATATATGCATCTCTGTATGTATACATATACATATAAGCCTGTATACATACACACGTGTGTGTGTCTATACACACACACATATATATATGTGTATAGACACACACACACATATATATGTGTATATATATATACACTTACACGTACTTGCTTTAATATGCACAAAAAACTAATGGGAATATATATAAACTTCTACAAAGTGAGTACGGTGACATTGCAATGAAGGAATGTCCTCATATATTTTTGTATTGCTTGTAAATTTATATTATTTATTTTATTAAATTTCTAGTACATTGGTTTTTTTGCAAAGTGCCTTGTCTCAATATTCTCAAATTTTGTTAAGAAATAACAGAATAACTGAATGTGCCCAATCTTGTCTGTATTGCTTATAATTTTAAAATATAAATATGTGTTGTTATGTCATCAAGAAATGATGAAAATGGCGATCAAAGTAAACCTGAGTCCTTTCATACATACTTTTTATTAAATATATATCTTCGTCATAATAGGGATATGTTGTTAAATAATCCTGTTAACATCTGTGATGTTATCTCTTCTAATATAAATAAAAAGATCAAATATCTTGAATATGATGTCTAAGAAAAGGAAGTTTATACAACCCTTCCACAGCAAACCAGGTAAAAGCAGATGTCCTGATTTCGTAATATTGGACCAAGAACTAAAGGGTTAAAAAAATAAAAAGGGATAATTAGGCAAAGAAATTGTTCCTTACAGCCAGTTGAAATATACTATGAACTAATCTCATTATGTAAGGTAAAACATCTGAACCTTCCCCAAAGCTAAATGATCCATTTACAAGATTGAACACAACATTTTACATACAACATGATGCAAAAATCATTTTTTTATTTTGTTTTAAATCATGATTAGAGTTTAAGCCACAACTGCCATTATAACTGATATAGAAATTGTATTCATATTAGATTATATATATTTACACATATCTTCTTTAAAATGATTTCAATCATTTTTAGAGTGTGTTAATTTACACACACACACACACACACAGAGTTAACCCACCTATCCTATCTCTTGCAAAAAAGTAAATATTTTGCTCTTCCATTTATCTTCCAAATTCTGAGTATTTTTTTTTTCTTTTTCTCTTTCTCCTTTTCTCTTTTTATCTCTGCCTCCCTACCTTCCTGCCTGCCTTTCTTTCTTTCTTTCTAACCAAACTAATAGCAAATACTGACAGGTAATTTCCTTTCATCTCTTTTTAAAGAGAATTTTAGTAATAAGCCTGAAAGACTGTCCTTCACTCAAAATAAGGAACTCTAATTATTTAAGTCTGATGACTGGAATCTTAATTTATAATTAATTCTTATTCTAATATTTTTATAAACTACTTAAGGGAAATCCCTAAACGTTTCCTGATGATAAGAAACCTCCAAAAGAACTCTAATAAATTGCATATGATCATCAACAGGTTGCTTTATTTTCCTGATAAATATTTTGCTTTCACATTGTCGCATTAACTTAATTGACTATTTGACATAGTCTGAGCCAAAATGCCTAACTTTGAACACTTAACCTTTTATTCATTTTTTTGGTACTTTAAGAAACAAAATCTGCCCCCGAGAGAAAAACAGGAGATGAAAGAATACTGTGTAAAGTGTCAGTAGGCTTCTTCTGTAATATAAAAACCTTGTAGCTAAAGGAAATAGCTTGGATGGCACCCCTTTAATTGGGAAATACAAATTTATTTATATTTCCTGTTTGCAAATTTAAATTCTCAGTTATAAGATTTACATAAACAAAATACATTCTCCAGAGTTGAAACAACAGAAACTTTTTTAAAGATTTTTTTGTTTGTTTTTATGAAAAAAATAATTTTCCTAATTCTTTTATATTTTACAAATGGCTATCAAACTAAATCTGAGTCCTTTCATACATACTTTTTATTAAATCTATATCTCCTTCATAATAGGGATATATTGTTAAATAATCCTGTTAACATATGTGATGTTATCTCTTCTAAGAAATTAATGTTTCCATTGACTTATTAAAGTAGTTTTAGACAAAGATCTGCAAATTTTCCAATATGGCTGTTATTCGACATTCATACGAACATTATATAAGAAGTTTTTAAAAGAATGTTCGAGTTATTTTTACAAATAAATGTTATTTTTCAGAATTTCATGAGTTTATGTATAAAGTAAAAAAATACAAAAGACTACAAATATTAATTTTTAGTGACCTGTACATAATGACAGTTTAATGTTTTATTTGCTTGTAAATTATTTCTTTTAAAAAATATAAACATTACAAATAAACATGCTGTATAATGAAAAAAAATTATCACAAATTTTAGGTTGTATAAGATTTTCCCTGAATATAAAAAGTTGGCTGCTGGGGCGCCTGGGTGGCTCCCTAAGTTAAGTGTCTGACTTCAGCTCAGGTCATGATCACACGGGTTTGTGAGTTCAAACCCTGCGTCAGATTCTGTGCTGATATCTTAGAGCCCAAAGCCTGCTTCTGATTCTATGTCTCCTCTCTTTCTGCCCTTCCCTACTGTCACTCTGCCTCTCTCTCTCAAAAATAAATTTAAAAAAATTTTTAAAAATGAATAAAAAGTTGGCGCCATATGGTTTCAGATTTTCTTTGGTATTAATAAATATAATTCCATTTTAAACCCACATTCTGTAGTTTAATCTTTGACTATTCATATCAGCAAAATTATATAAAATTTAAGTTCTTCACCATTTATTAGTTTTCTTTTTTCAGTAAGAAGGATACATTTGCTACAATGACATATGCATGAGAACTTTTAATGATCTTGAGATAAAACAATGTTTATTTATGCAAACAGAATGCTTTTTTTCCATTTTTCACAGATTTTTAAGATTTTATTTTTTGTGTAATAAGATTAAAATAAAAGCCATCTGTTAGGCCTAGAAAAGAAAATATCATGGGGACAATACAGCAGATCAGCCTAGATAACTTCATATCATTACTTTGACCCTGAAGACAGTCATAATGTTAATGACGTTGCACCCAAACATCACTTTAAAAATTTAATTTTTGTTTCCAATCATTTTTGCATAATAATTATGATTAATATTTAATACTTTAAATTATTTAATAATATACTTGTGTATTCATCAAGCAATACACATAAGGTAAGTGCTATTTTCATCCCCATTTTACAGACTGTGAGCTGTAGCACAAAGAAGTCAAATAGCAAGTTCAGTGTCACACTACTGGTAAGTGGCAGAATGAAGAATCTGCACATAGGCAATGTGGATCCAGAATCCATGCTCTTAACTACATACCCTACACTACTCATAATATATTACCCTGTAATATCTCCCTTAAAACAATTACCAAATTTTGGATTTTATATGAAAAGAGAGAACGCCTGGAGCTGATAAAAGGAAAGGTAGGTCACAGGAATGGAGCCATTTGAGATAATTACCCCAGGCTTTCAGCTGATATTCCATTCGGGAAGAGGCATCTGAGGTGCCAGTGAAGCTCAGAAAGCCAGGGGATTCCCGCTAGGCTGCCTATGCTTTGCCCTTTTAAATTATTTTTATGACATCTCTTATAAAAGTACAAAGATGTGAACATGGAGAGTATGATGATAACCCAGATCCAGATGATTTTTCTGCTGTTCTATGTTCAGCAGTTCACACAAATCTTAATATCCTCACGGAACTGACGGCAGCAACTGGTTAATTAAGAGTCATCTCTGCCAGTGCTTCTTAAGTTCGAAAGCTTTCAGGTGCCAAGAATATGTTATTGGATGCTAGTTTGAGAAACCCAAACTGACAAGTAACAAAAGCAATTATTTATCACTTGGTGCCAACACAAAAGCAAATGCACGTAATAAAAATGCATGCTGGTGCTTGGTTATAAGATTGTGACATAGTTCTTCCAGTATATATATATATATATATATATATATATATATATATATATATATATATATGTGTGTGTGTGTGTGTGTGTGTGTGTGTGTGTGTGTGTGTGTGTATAAATGGATGTGTGTATAAACACTGAAATAATTTAGGTAAAAATTTTTAAGTAGGCTTCACACCCAGTGTGGAGACAAGCATGGGGCTTGAACTCATGGAACTCATGACCCTGAGATCAAGACCAGAGCTGAGATCAAGAATTGGATGCTTAACCAACTGAGCCATTCAGGTGCCCCCTACATTTTGAAATAATTTAAAAGTCAAATCTCATGGGGGTTTGTAGACTCTTAGGCATACACATTGGAACTCAGTCTGGAAAACACTGATC
Source organism: Felis catus (assembly GCF_018350175.1). NCBI lineage: Eukaryota > Metazoa > Chordata > Mammalia > Carnivora > Felidae > Felis > Felis catus. The sequence goes on from NC_058371.1 coordinate 127,922,293, forward strand.
GATAAATATAAAGATTTCATGGTAGACATTGCAGGGGTCTCTCCACCTTCTCTGGTATTACTAAACACACATTTAATTCTTTCTTGAGCTATGGATAACTCACATACTGTGAAAAAAACTAAACATGCATTTTCTGCTCTGGAGATGGAAACTTAAGGGGAGTGGGTTTAGATTTTCCACTTTGCACGCAAGTTTTTATAGAGTTAAGGTCTGTCCATCCTTCACCTGCGCTTCTTTATGCCAATGCTCTCTTACAATTTCTTAAGAGTTTTAGCTTCCCGTTGAGATGATGCCACTGTGGCAAACACAACAGAGGGAAACAAAAAAATAATAAGAAAGGCAAGGACTTAATCCAACAAAAAAGAAGGTCTGAGAAATCCTAACTTGCTTTCTTTTTAGGCCAATAGTGACATTAGATTTCATTTAGTCACTTTGGTTGTCTATTGTTAAGACCCGGTGAATTTTACTATTTTATATTCATGCTTGTCCCCAAGCTTTACAAATTGTTCTTAAAATGGAATCGATCTGTTGTTGGGTAAATCACAGATAAGTTTTCATTAGTGAAAAATAGTGATGGATGAATAATGACTAGAAATAAATAACAGTTCCACTTTCATCCAGTGTCAACATTTTCTCTTACCAAACACAGAGCCAAACAAGATGACATTAACTAGTTTCATTTTTCTATTTCACTTCAGGATGAAGAAATGATGAACAATGATACCACTACAGTGAAAGCTAAAGGCAAATCTGTAATAAAGTGTAATCTAGAAAGCTGACCAGATACCTAGTCCCTGAGTAACTGAAACTGCTATAGTTTTTGTTTTGTTTTGTTTTACAAAGCACATTGATATCTTAAAACTAAAATGAAATAATTATTCTCAATAAGCTGGTTAAATGTCCTTATTTAGTAGACCCCACATTCCATAGCTTAATAATTATAGCAGTCTTTCCTCAAGAAAAAATAATTTCTGGGGCGCCTGGGTGGCGCAGTCGGTTAAGCGTCCGACTTCAGCCAGGTCACGATCTCGCGGTCCGTGAGTTCGAACCCGCGTCGGGCTCTGGGCTGATGGCTCAGAGCCTGGAGCCTGTTTCCGATTCTGTGTCTCCCTCTCTCTCTGCCCCTCCCCCGTTCATGCTCTGTCTCTCTCTGTCCCAAAAATAAATAAACGTTGAAAAAAAATTTTAATAAAAAAGAAAAAATAATTTCTACTGAACAACAAAAGACTGTAGGATATTTCATATGATAAATTTCTGTTGGTGTTCTCTACCTGTTGTGCAATTAGATTTTTGTGCAATTTAGCTTCCAAGGAAGCCCCATCCCATTTTCTACAATCCATTTGTTAATGGATAATTAAGAATATGTTCCACAAAGGATTGAAATAGACAAAAACACCTCATGTCTTATGTCTGGGTGTATATAGTACGTGGCCATTTCCTAATAGACTACTTGGTTTTTGGTCTTAATTTCTATATAATAGTAAATACTGTATCCTTTTAATAGATGGAGGTAGTGTCATGGAATTTCCAGCAATAAGCATGACAAAGCCACCTTTACTGGTGCTTATTGTGGTGATACATAAATTGTGAGGCAAAGACAATACCCCACAGGAAACTCAACAGAATGCCAAGTACTATTATTTATTTTGAAGTCCCCTAGCATTTTGCTAGAGTAATTTCCTTTACTAAGATAAAACCCTCTTCATTTGGGTTTGTACTCCTTTTTACACTAAATGTACCATGTACCAAGCTTGAGGCTTTGGATGAAAAATGCTGTTTTAATTGTTGATCTTGAAATGCTCTAGGTCAGACCCTGATTAGGAATGTATATTTTGTGGAAGCCTTTCATGGCTTTTCTCAGCAAATTAGAGCCATAGGAAGTACTGAGCTAAAGTAAGAAAAACCTCTTGGTGTAAAGGATGGTTTTTATTCTTCTAATGACTGAAATTTAGTTGTTTTCCAATTATGTTTTACTAAAAAAAAAAAAGGAAAGGGCAAATATTCATTAATTTCTTCTTTTTATGAACCAAAAAATTTTTTTTCAAAAGATGACATTCATTTTGTTGCATATTGATGACCAAACAACCTATTACTTGAGAAATAAAAGCAAATATAACAGAGATCAAAACAATTTTTATCCTTTTATATTCAAAGCAAAATAACCATTGAAATCCTTAGTCAGTTAAAATACTATAGTGAAGAATTAATATTTTTCATTCTTCTTCCTTTCAAGTAATTAATGAAACCTAGAACGTTTAGTTCTTAAGTGAAAAATAGAGGATAGAAAAGAACAATAAAAATGTTTACATTTTATCAGTACTCTTCTTCATAAAACTTTTTCTTAATTATAGCATCACCAAAGCTAAGTTTTCATATTCCAGTGAATTTTATACTTAAATATAGTGTAGATTGAAAATTAAATATCTACTTATTTTTTTAAAAAGCCACCCTCAACTACATACACAAAATTAATTATTTAAAATCTAAGACTGTATTTCATTTGTCTATGGGAAAAGAGATTTAACCTAACTAGTTAATAATTTTTATGAACAAAATAATTATTAAGTAATTTATGTGATAACATTTATATCATTGGTTTTGCCAAATATCTTCAAAAACCTTCATGGGAAGCACAATACTGCATTTGAAATATAGTAGTAATTTTTAAAACACACAAGATATTTAGGGAAATTAAAGGGCTCTTTTTAAAAAAAAAATTTTAATGCTTATTTATTTTTGAGACAGAGACAAAGCATGAACGGGGGTCACAGAGAGAAGGAGGCACAGAATCCGAAGCAGGCTCCAGGCTCTAAGCTGTCAGCACAGAGCCCCACTTGGGGCTTGAACTCACGAACCGCGAGATCATGACCTGAGCCGAAGTCGGACGCTTAACCGACTGAGCCACCCAGGCACCCCAAAGGGCTCTTGATGAAGTTTCCAAATTTAATAATTTTTAAATTTTCAGTCTTTATCCTGATAACTAGGTATTTCCAGACAAATCTTCCTCAACATAATTTCATTTTTTTTTCTGTGCAACTACTCCACAAAGTGACAAAAACATTGCAGAAGACAGAATCATTTTTTAAAAGGTAATTGAAACTACTCATGGAACTCAATTTTTTTTAAGAAACAGACCAAATTTCAAACCTAATAATGTGATAACTTACTCTAAAAATAAAAGAGCTAAATATGATTAAAGTAGTTTAATTATAGTAACACACTCAACTTGGCATCTAATGTAGCTTGTGTTTGTCTTCATTTCTCTTTTTGTCTCTCTAAGCCAGTTTCTTTCTAGAATATTCTGCTAATTTTCTGTTTTGTGTTTTGGCTCCCACTCCTCCTCATTTTTCACTTGGTCCTACCTTCATGTTTAGTTTCTTTTCATTTTTCTTTCTTTAGACACCTCTATATTCCACAGCATTCAAAGATTCTAAACCAGCCTCCTACTTCCAACTGCTCAAATTGGGAGTTACACAGAAAGGCAGTGAGCTAAGGTAAGTAAGTACATGAATTTGAGTCCAGCTGTAAAAGTTTAAGTCCTAGCACTGCCATTGTAATAACTCTGTATTTCACTAGCCTCTTAGTAATGGTAGCAACCTCAGAACGCTGTTATAAGAATTGCATGAATCGGTTCATATAGAGCACTTACAATAGTGCACAGTGCATTGTAAGCACTCAGGAAGTGTTACTGATCCATGCTACTGAATCACTGGGTTAATAAAGGCCATGGTAGTTCTTAACTTCCTTACTGTTTTAGGAGACTAGGCAGCTTTCCTTATTTCCAAAGTTAATGCCTATCACAGTTTTTGATACATCAAAAGCTCCCTCCTTCTTTTATACATTTTTCTTTCTAAAGGTTCCTTCCCCTGAGTATTCTAGAATGCTCCAGCTCTACTCAATCTCTCAATCATACAAAAGAATGAAAATGTTAACACACACACACACACACACACACACACACACACACACAAACTGTGTGTACACACACAGAGATTCCACAGAAAAAATTCTTAAACAGGTAATAACCTGTTTCCTCCCCTTTAATGTGAAAACTTGTCAGAGTTTAGTCTATTTGTTGTTTCTATGTCTTACCTCCTATTGCAATCTACCATCAATCAAGCCCATTCTTTTTTTTCCCATTCATTTGAAAATGTTATTTTTTTAAATATTATTTCCTCCAGTAAGAAACCTAATGGCTTCTCATGTTTTAGTATTCTCTCTATATAGAATTTGGCATGCTTATGCATATTGAAAATTCTCTCATTTATTACGCCACAATGACCATACAGTGTAGTTGAAGGAACTTGGATTTAGAAGCCAAACAAAACTGTGAGTACACTTAGTTTTAATGATAGCTTCTTTACTGCATGATGAGATTCATAATACCTAACTCATGGGTTGCTGTGAGGATTAAATAGCATATGTAAATCCCCAGAGAAGATCCTTGTTCACCATTTACACTAAAACAGTACTTCCTATGTGCTGGGCCCTTTTCTAAGTAATTAACTTGTATAAAACCATTTGATGTTCACTACTATGCTATAGGGTAGGTTGCTGTTTTTGTTTACATTATAAATGGGGAGCATTTTCACAAAGGGATAAATAACCCAACCAAAATCTTAGCTACTGATAAGATCAGGATTTGTGCCCATCCAGTCTGGCTCCAATTTCTCTGCTCTCAATCCTTATGTTGTTTTGTAGCTTCCCCATTGCTTTGACATCTGGAACATGACTTTCTCAAGATTGTTCCCCTCATTTCCGTTTTCCCCTCTGGATCCACTAGTCCACCTCAGAGATACAGCCTTGGTGCACTACCAGTGGTTCTTATTCTTTTACTGATTTCAAATATCTTTGAGAATCTGAAGCTAAAGCTGGATATCCTCTTTTCTGAATAAGGCATATGTATCCATAGACGTGGCTTTGCACACATATTAAGGACATTAATTCACGTTGTGAAGCCTCTCTGTTAGCATTCCAACATTCAGCAGTTAACAACTCCTGTCTGTATTATATGCTAATCATCCTTTGAAGTTTCTTCCTCCTCCCCATCCCTAAGCCTTTTCCTATCATTTTTTTTTTCCAGTGAAATGACTCTAGTGTGGTGATTAACAGCTTTGGAGTTAAACATATATGGATTAGACACTCAGCTATACCATTCAGTTAGCTGTGGTCCTTGAGTGTGTGTGTGTGTGTGTGTGTGTGTGTGTGTGTGTGTGTGTATATATATATATATATATATATATATATATATATATATATATATATATCACGGTAAAACCTTAGATTGCAAGTGACTCATTCAATTGTTTTACAAGAGAAGCAAAGATTTCTATATAATTTTAACTTGATAAAACAAGTGATGTCTTGCAACACTAGTATGTGACACCAAATGTCACATGATCACAACTGAGCCAATGGTTTTTCTCTCTCTTTCACTCTGTCTCTCTGTCTCTCTCTCACTGAGAGATTGTGGGTGATTATCTCCCATGCTCAGATGCTCAGTCTCAGGCCATGGTGTTTGGCAGAAATCAGTGATTTTTCAAAACATTGAAGGTGCCCACAATTGGCACTAGTGTATTCATTGTCATTTCAAAGCACCGATGGACAGTCCTTTGCTTTTCCATACAAGAGTAAGCTTAGGAATGCTTGCTTCATTCTAGGTCAGGCTGCCTGCAGATACAGACCCTTTCCCCTGCTGTCTTATTGCCAGTTACATTAAATACAGTATATGGCAAGAGTTTATTAATATTCTACTCTAGTCAACATCTGTGCAAGTGTATACAATGGCCCCCATGCAGAAAAAGATCCCGTTGAGCCAATAGCTAGCAGTGATTTCATGAGTGATAGTGAAAGTCATCCTACACATTAACCCTCCTCTCTCTTGTCTCCCTCATATCAGCCATGAAGGTTTTCAAAGTTAAGTTCAGGTTAAATTGTTTATTTGTCTTTGTATTTTGTATTTTCTTTCTTATTTTGTATTATATTAATATTCTGATCATAATATTAATAAGTTATTAAATATTAAATTTAATTAATTATTAAATAGTAAAAATAATTTATTATTAAATATTAATAAATATTAATAAATATTTTATATGAATATTTTGGGGTTATGGAATGAATCATCTGAGCTTCCATTATTTCTTATGGGGAAATTCCCTTTGACATACAAATACTTTGGATTACAAACATGTTTCTCAAATTATGCTCGCAAACTAAAGTTTTGCCATATTTGCCTACAGCCAAATAAATTTGGATAATAATGGAGACATTATCGCATATGTATGCATATATGTGTGTATGTGTGTTTCACAGTACATATTAACATGTTAAAATACAAAGTAATCCATTAGTCAGGCTTTTAAAAATGCTTATTTATATTGACTGAGAATTTCTCAATTACATTTGACCATAAATTATTTTTCATGGAAAGCTCATAATATTATACTGGCTATCATACAGACTCTCCCTTACAAATCTCCCATCACATAAACTCTCCCTTACAAATCTCCCAGCACATCCTCTATATTTGTCTAGAATTGACCTGTATAAAACACAAGTTTCTTATGTGACTACTCTGACTGACGTTCTGTGTCGGGCCTGTATAATCTTAATGTAATAATTATTTACACAATGGCCTCTAATTCCCACCATCCTGGTTCTTTAAGGTCTAGCTCCTGTCCCAGAAAACTATTTGTTTTTTTTCCTTCAAATAATTTTTTGTTATTAGTATTATTATTACATACATTTCCATATGCTTAGAATGCCCACTTACCTCTGGCACAGAGAAACCCCATAGCTCCACATGCCTTTCAACTGATACATAAACAGAATTAATTTATCCCTTTTCTTGACACAAAGTGCTCAAAATTTTACTTATGTATATTTCTATTGTGATAAACATTGTTCTATAATTACTTATCCTGAATTGAGCCTTTACTATGGAATTTAATCTTCTAGAAAGCAGTGTCAGTATTTGTCAATATTTCATCTTTTGATTCTCCCTTCCACTTCTTCCTCCTAGTGCCACCATATGCTTTACAAAATTCTGCCTCAGGATTACCCCTCAATTAATGTTCATTAAAATACATGGATATATGTTATTTATCTCCTACTTTTAAATACTGAAAGTGGATGAGGCACATAATTTATGATAAAGAATGATTAAGAAGTAACCAAAATATCTATTAATTTTTTTTGTCAATATAGATTTAATAGGTAGGATATATAATGCCATACATTCTACCTATTAGACAGCCACAAAGTATACTAGTGACAGTAAAGAGTATACATACATACATACATACATACATACATACATACATACATAATATATACTGAAAACAATGAAGATAACAAAACCTGTAATACATAAACAAAATCTTTAATATGTGTATGTATACACGTTTAATACACACACACACACACACACACACACACACACGGCAAGTTAAATCCTTACATTTTTTAACACCTTTGCTGAAAATATCAAATATAAGCAACATATGGATGATGTATGCTGACTTATTTTAAATTTTTTAACTTACTAAGAAGTTCAGTGAGTGGAATATTAACTAAATATATAGTCATCCTGTGTTTACATAGTATTAGCATATGGTGCCAATAAACATAAAGTTATCCACACTAAATACAGATTTTTTAAATCTCAACAAACAAAATAAGGCTATAAAGCTCTTCAAATGATCATCCATACCTTCTCTCAAAACCATCTGCCTACTTAGAATCCTTTTCATTATACCAACTTCCTCTACCACTGTGAAAGGAGATCTGATCCCAGATTGGGGTTAAAAGGAAAGTAGATGTTATTCTCTGATCACTACTACAGCTTTTCTTTGAGAAGGTCAAGGCAGTTTACAAATGTTGCTATCACATATATAGTAATCCTCATATCAATCCTGCCAGGTAAGCAACTGATAAAAAATTTCCCATTTGAATTTCAGCAAAGCTGTCAGAATATTAAATATTAAAGGTGCTATCTTAACTTCAGATTTTTTATAATTATCTTAATTTCATGCTCAGTGACAATGTGATGTATATTTTTGTTACATATACACATATATATCTTATTTTACATATATATATACACACACACATACTATATGTGTATATATGTATAAAACCACATATGCACACAAACATGTATGTATAGTCTCACTCAGCTGCAACTTTCTCATCTATTCAGAGTGAGTTTTTATTTCTCCATAGTGAGAATAATTTTGGGTAAGTAAATGAAAGGACCCAGCTATTTTATGGCAGCTTCATCTTATTCTCATGTTCTAGGATTACTTTTATTTTTAGAGATTCAAAAACATTTTTTTAATCTCTAGAGTATTCCTTGCTCTTCTAAATATTAAGTATCTTTTTCCCCCCAAGGCTTCAGCCATCTTGCTTAACTAGTTAATTTGAAATAGAGGCAATTCCAAATTCAAGCCTTGGATGACACATGCCATGGGTCATGATGTGGCAATAAGCTACCAGGACCTACCAAACGTATTGTAGATTTGAATCAGGCTGTCTTAGGTCTAAATAGACTAATCATGTTTTTGTAGATAATCATTATAAACAAAGAGAAATCTTAGGTATACAACATGGCGGTAATGCTAAGCAATATGTCTGTCTGTCTATGAGTATGTATGTGAATCCATAGTTTTGACTAAAAACACATGCCTACATCTTTCACATTTGAAAGAGAAACAAAAGGAAGAGAAGATAAAGAAAAATAAACAAGTAAGTGGTAAGCAGTATTTCAAATGGTTTACCTTCATCTGAAAGAATGGAATACAGAGTAATGATAAAAGTTGCACTAAGGAACTATTACTCCCCAGGCTCTTCTTACCCCAAGTCCACTTACATATTCAGTTGTCACTGGCGGCAAAATAATTAAACATGAAGAAATTTTAGAGTTCATGAAGTTTCTAGGTGACAAACTATTTCAGTACTGGTCATCATGTGTCTGGCTCAGATCTCATTTAGGGAAGGGGTAAAGGGAAGCTACTTTAGTATTATTCATGAGTTGTAGAAGGCATCGATTTCCATAATAAAACTGAAGTTAGGGGATCTGGCTTAGAAACCAAAATGACAAACCAAGTGAGTGAGAATTCCAGTGCTGCTCTTTCTGTTGAACAGTAGTATGTATCCAGACACAGAAACACCTTAGAATTAACTTCAGGGAAATAAAAAGTCGACCATTTCCCAGTCCCAAAGCTACTTTATTTTGTTCCATTTTTTTGTTTAGAACATGATACGCCCTTATGTGCTCCTCATGACACTTGAAAAAAAAAGTTGTCAAGTATATTGAAAAAGTAAATTATATAATAATGAATGATATCAGAGAAACTTTATGTACTAAAAAAAACCCAAGAATAGTATGCATATATGTGTATGTGTGCACGTATGTGTATATAAATATTTAAAAGAAAAACATTCTGTGAGTCAAGATGGTGGAGTGAAACTGGATCATATATCCATCTACTATTTATTTTCTATTAACTAATGACAAAAATTTTTCAATAATTAAAAAAAGTACACTATTGCCAAACAAAAAAAAAATAAAGTGTATAACCTCCTGTGATAAATATCAAAAGTGGCAGCTAATGGCTTGGCTTTTTTCCCCTTTTTCCCCCAAAATAATGTGGAAAGAAGATTAATTAACAGAATCCTGATAATTCTAATATCTTCTAAATTAGAGAGAGGGAGTCCAGAAGGATAGACAAGGAGCTACAGAGAAAACTGGAGGTAAACTACTTGAAAAAATACTGAAAAAATACTTCAAAAAGCTGGAGAACCTCACATGTTGAATTAGGGGGATGACTGCAAAGGCTTTAAGCATCCCACCACAATAGTAAATTCTAAGACAATTAGCATATCTGAAGGCAGAGCAGAGTACATATCCTAGAAGCACTTGTAAATAGAAACACAGAACCAAGCTCTCCAACTCTAGATGGTAAGGTGGGGGGGGGGGAAGAACTGAATTAGATTTAGACACTGGGAAAGGGGATCAAATGGAATACATCCAATTATGTTAGAAAAAATGGGTCTCTACTTCAAGTTACCGATTTCTGCCTGATAAAGAAGAGTGAGACAACAAGACAATTACATAATCACATATTAAGATTTTTCTCCAGGAAAAATCTTTCTAACCAGGTTTAGCTTTGTGTGCTCATTACAAAATGAATAACTGTGCTCTCTTTATTGATGACAACGTCCCTGGTGTTGAGTATTCTTCTGTCTATCCTCCCAGCAGACTCTGATTATTTATTATTATTATTATTATTATTATTATTATTATTATTTCCTTAAAAGAGCAGCTTTGTCTCCAGCTTAAGCTAGGATTATAGCAGTTCACTAAGATTTCATCTTGCTTAAAATATATTTTTATTTTCTCCTGGAGTAGGAAAGGTAGAAAATCACCCAGTAAGTACATTCAGTAGATTTTTTCAGTTCACTAGCTTCCACTCAGCTATTTGCTTATTCACCTACTGCCATTTTACTAGATGTAGTAGAATAAATTAAAAACATTTCTCTGTTTTTATGCCATCAAATTGCAAAAGTACTTGATTAAGGAAATGAAATTATCTGATTTGACTTACTGATATGTTCCCAACAACTCAACGTACAAAAACAGGAGGGCCATTTCTCCATGGACCTGATATTTTGTGAAGACAGCATATGGTGATCAGAGGACATTAGGCAAGCCATTAACAAGGCCCATGAACCACTTTACAAAATATTTTTGAAATGAAAATTAATGGGTAGTCTTCTCTGAGAGCTCTTTCATAGTTGAATGCAGCTGGATGAGATTCATTTGCAAAGAGATATTTTGTTTATATTGCTTTTGACTTCATTAAGCAAAAATATTGAAAAACAGCTAGCTATAGCTGATGCAAAAGAACACAAAAGCAGAAATTGTTTCACACTATGTTTTAAATGCATTTGGAAGTAGATGATTTACATGAAATATCATCTCACTGCTGCCATGATCACCAAAACACCCAAACAACAAGAATAAAAACAGAAAAACAAAACAAAACATACACTGGCACACACAAAATCTGTAAAAGCAGTTTCAAAAACTGCTTGTTTGGTTTTCATTTTCAAGAACAGAAGGAAGGAAGGAAGGAAGGAAGGAAGGAAGGAAGGAAGGAAGGAAGGAAGGAAGAAAGAGAAAGCAAGAAAATTGGCTTATTCTGAACAGAATACAAATTGAACTAAGGGTATTTGAAAGGCTGCTACTTCATTTGCAAAAGCATATTTATATTTCTGTACATTTTAATCAACAAATACCACTTCTGCAAATACAGTGTGTCATTTCTTGCCCAGAATTTCAAATTTCTATATTCTCAATACAATTTTCATTACTTTTACATAAAATTCCTTTCTAGAATCTAGACATACTCATTTGTTGATGTTACTTTTAAAAACTTTTTCAGAGATTAGCTATAACAGAAATCATGAATGTATATATGTTATCTTTCCTGGAAATTCTGAGTTCTCTAAGAGAAAGGGTTAAGCATTTATGAAACTCTTAGTCCACTTTTTTTTTCTTTATTTAGGGTACTAATTAAGCTTTAAATGATATCCTTTGATCCCCATTTATCTTTGTGAAAATTAATGACATTTTTCTATTTTTCTCTTCTTTATCCCACATTTGTTTGAAGTTGCAAAATTCCTACTTTTCAGGAACATATTTACATAATACTATTCTCTCTCTTTTCACACCTTTTAGTCTTAGATCTACAATTAAATATATTCAGTGTTCACCATGAAGGCTTTTGTCAAAGTTTAACTAATAAAAAAACTAAGTTGTATAAAGCTTATCCTCTAGTGAATATGGCATTCTCTAAGCTCTTTCAAGTTTAAAACATTTTTTTAAGTAACTTTGACATTAGCTTGGCTCAGACAGACTTTCTTTGTGTTTTTGAAAATGAGCTTCCATCAATAATTTTGTTGTGAATATTGTTGTGGAGAAGTTTGATGATAATCTGATTCTCTTTCCTTTAGAATTAACCTGACAATTTTGCCTGGAAACCTGAAGGACTTTTATAAAATATCCACAAGGGCTAAAAATTATTCTAGGGTATATTTAACGGGTAATGAAATGTGCCCTTTCAATATATAACTGAACAATTTTTAAATAATAGCCTTAATATATTTTTTTCTGTTATCCTGTTTGGTTTTCTGTTTCAAGGACTCCAATTTTAAGAATTTCAATCCTCTTACATAGCTATGTCCATTATCTTTTTTCTCTGATTCTTTTTATTATTATTATTATTATTATTATCATTATTTTGGTTTTTAACTCCTTTCCACACATTCGCTTCATCAATGCCACTCATAAAAACACTCATGAGAATTTTTTCTTCCTTGGGAATCCTTCAGTTTAACTTTTATTGCTGAAGTCTTTTATATATATATATATTTTTCTCTTTCTTTTATGATCTACTCAATTTTGATTTCAATCCTTTCTGGTTTGTCCATTTCTAGTTTTGAGTTCTACTGATTCAAAGTGTATTCATTATTATATCTGTAAGTGATTTTTTTAAAAATATATTTAATTAAGGTTGGAGTGTTTTGTTTCAATTTTCCTTGTTTCTTGGTTATTTGTGTGTATGAGAGAATGTGGTGGGAGATTTTTCATCAGTTAAAAATTTTTAATATTCAGTATCTCTTTTATTTTTGTAATAGATTTGTAAGGGTGTTGTCTATAATTTTCTCTTAATTTGGAAATATCTTTTTTTTCTCCTAAACAAGCAGTAGTTAGTAGGAGGCAAAAGGACATTTTAGTAGCTTTATATCTTTTGTTCACATACATTGTCTTATGTTGTTAAAGTGAAAAGGAACTTCTCTAATTGAGGGCATCTTTTTTTTTTTTTTAATGTAACAGGATTTTCTGATATAGTGATTCTTGTGTATAGTTAAGGGCCTTTAATTTTAACTTTTTAATTATTTTTTTTCCTTTAGCATTAAAGGCTTCAAGGAATATTCCACATCCTTCTAATTTGCCCATTCTTGCTTAGAAATAGTATCAGGGTGCCTGGGTGGGTCAGTTGGTTGATCATCTGACTTCGGCTCAGGTCATGATCTCATGGCTTGTGAGCTTGAGCCCCGCATAGGGCTCTGTGCTGACCAAGCTTTGAGACTGGAACTTGCTTCAGATTCTGTGTCTCCCTCTCTGTACCCCTCCCCTGCTTGAAGTCTCTCTCTCTCTCTCTCTCTCTCTCTCTCTCTCTCTCTCTCTCTCTCTCTCAAAACTGTATTAAAACATTAAAGAATTTTTAAAAAGAAATTTAGAAATAGTATCTTCCTAAGATTGTTACATTTGGCCCCACATAATATCAAGCACCTTCTTTCACCTCACCTATTCTTAGTTTCCAGACTGGGACTATCTCCTGTGGGGGTGATTTTACCTGTGGTCAGCCACTGCTAACTTCCCACTTTCTCTCTTTTTGTTTCACAGTCTCTGTCTCTCTATTTCAGTGTGGGCTCTAGAGCCAGCTCTGCTGTTATGGGTGTTTATATTCTTACATTCAGGTAATTTTAAGTTTATTGTATTTCCTGTACACCAGAAATGCTAAAGATGTGAGTGTGTGTGTGTGTGTGTGTGTGTGTGTGTGTGTGTGTGCAGTTTATGTTGCTTGCAATGGTTTTGGAGGATGTTTGGGGGAGATTTGGGTTCATAAAGCCACTATTATCCTATGGCAGATATGCATGAGTGTGGAGGTGATATTTTATGAGTGTGTGATATTTTAAGAAAGTATCTGAATAAAATGCCAGAATAAACCATACAGGATTTCCTTTAAGAAAAATCGAATCAGAGAGAAAAGCAATCACAAGTAAACTGAGAGAGAATATGCTAAGAGGCCAAGAATAAACAGAGATCAGTGTGGCTAGAAAAGGGCTATAAATGGAGAGTAGTAGGGATGAGGCTGATGAGCTAAGTAGCAGGCTTCTCTATATATGGATTTACCTATTCTGAATATTTCATATAAATGGAATCATAAACGTGACCTTTTGTGACTGGTTTCTTTCACTTAGCATAAACTTTTAAAGTCCATTCACATTGCAGCATGCATCAGTACTTCTTTTCTTTTAATGACTGATTAATACTCCACTGTATATACCATTATCATAAATCAGGTTGTGAACATTTGGGTTGTTTCCACTTTTGGTTGCTATATACTGTGCTGCTATAAATACACAGGTACAAGTATTTGAACAGCCGAAATAACTGAATGTTCTCAATTCTATTTGGTATAAGAGTTTTCCTTTTACCTGAATGTGATGAAAACATATCCGAGAGTTTGGAGAAAAGAGGCATGAACTAATTTACATTTTGAAAGATCATGTTTGCTGCTGCTAAATGGACAAGAGATGGCAGACAGAGAGATAGGAGCTATTGCAGTAATCTCATTGACATATAACAGTGCCTTGGACTAGGACAGGAGCAGGAGTCATGGTGAAAAGAGATATAATTGGACATATGTTTTTGAAGTGACACCAAGCAGCACTTACTGAATGAATGAGTGAGAGTACAAAAGAAATTCTATTTCCAGAATGACCCTTAAGTCATTGGACTAAGCATTTTGATAAATGAGATGTAATTTATTGAGGTTAGAAAAATAATAGGAAAGGAACAGGTTTGTAAATATATATATATATATATATATATATATATATATATATATATATATATCACATCACCGTTGTTTTTTTTTTGAAACAAAAAAGTTTAGAATTCTTGTTATATATATCTTTGGAGATAGACAATGGATAAGTGAATCAGCAGAGATATTGTGGTGAATTTAAAAATTTGGAAGCCATGGGAATAGATGGAATCGCAAGCAGTGAGTGCAGAGGAGAGATGAAGTCTCACACTAAGTATTCGACCACTAGATCATGTAGAGGTCTGAAAGAGACGTAGGAGAAAGAAACGTGAAGCAGGAAGAAAGGGAAAAGAAACAGACCAAAAACTAAAATTGGAAGCCAAGTGAAAAATAGTGTCAAGACTGAGGAACAAACTAGTTCGGTCAAATTTTAATGTAAGTAGGGAAAAAGAATTCCATGAATTTCACAATGGAAATTATTAATAACTGTGATAAAGAGAAATTTCAGTGGACAGGAGTCGCTTGAAGACAGCAAAGCAAGTGAAGGAGTACAGAATGTGAGTTTGGACAGCTTATTTATGAGTTTTGTTCTGAAGGGGAGGGGATGGATGTGAAGGCATTCAAGGAGTATATGGTATTTAGAGAGGACAGAGTTTTGGAATATAAGGGGTAGTACATCATGTTTGCCTCCTATTGGGAAGAACGACATAAAAGGGAGAAACTTCGGATTCATATGTGTGTGTGCACAAACAACTTGCTTGTGGTTCAAATAACTGCAGAAGCCAGCATGCAGATGAGATCATGGAGTGGACTTGAGAAGGCCTTGAGAAGGCAGTTCAAGTTCTGCCACATAAACAGCGCACAGGTAGTCCTGTGCTATGTTAGTAGTGTCAGTGATGGGAAAATGAGGGCGGCCTCTACTGATTGCTTCTATTTCCAAATAAAACAAAGAACTCTAAGGAACTATGGTAGCATTCCTGGGTAGGGCTATTAGCCCACTTAAGACTTCTGGTCACAAACTTAAAGAAAACAACAGACTTCTGTTTCATCTGTGAAAGAATGCAGATGCTTTTTGTAATACAGTTCTATAATCCTTTATTAGCCACCCCCGGAATGTGGTCTAAGTGTTCAGACTACCTCGGGTTTAGAAAGGCGATATCGTGCACATATTATATTTTATAGAACACTACCGGGGGCGGTGGGTTGCAGCAGCACCCTCAAATCAAACTTATTAATATTTCTATAGCAAAGGTATCAATAGCCAGAAATAAGTGTGATGAAAAAGACATAAAAACAAGATTTTGAAAATGGCCCCACATCAGTCTGGTTTACTTTTGATTCCAAATGAGTTAAGAAGTATCACTTAGTTTTTAAAGCTTTTTGTATTTCACAATTGTCATTGAAGACCTTTGAATCTTTAATGTATGGTATTTCCTTGGTTCACTAGTTGCTGAAGATGTTAATTGAGGCTTCAAGTACAAAAAATGTTTATGGTTAAGTAAAGTCATGGAAATATCACATACTAAATTACCTTCTTTGGAGATTACTGATGTATATTAGCATAAGTGCTCTGAGAAGACACAGCTATTTGTCTCTAACTCTCAAACAAATATTTTTTTTCAAATTTGTTCCCTCCCTCCCCCCAAGCATCACTACTAACACGTCCAGAGTAATTTTTCCATAAACCAGGCTTGAAGAGCATGGTGGGGATTGTTCAAAATAGTGAGGAGAAATTAGAAAAGGAAGCAATTTCACAAATGTATTCAAGTTAGTCTCAGATAAAAATGCTTCCAGTAATTGTGCAGCCATAGCCACGGACATTGAGTGTACTTAATCATGTTTTGTAAATATCTCTTAATTTAGAGAGAAGTAGGCAATAAAATGAGATATAAATCAGTAGGACCATTTGTGTTAGGCTGCCTATGTATGCAGTTTTACAATACTATACAACATTAAAGAAATCTAAAGGTTCAAATGTCTATGAATCTCTGAATAATTTACTAAACACAGTAAATGAATTAATTAAGCAATTCAGAAGCTTTACTGTTGAAAGGATTGCCTTATAGAGTCTGCATTTCAGTTGAGCATAATAACAATGAATAAAAATATAAAATTAATAACACTAATGACTCTTGATTTGGACCCTTTTGATAGGCTAAATAATGTCCCCCAAAGATATCTAGGTCCTAATACCTAGGACCTGTGAATGCTATTTTATATGGCAAATAGGACTTTACAAATGTGATTAAATTAAGCCTCTTGAGATGAAGAGATTACCCTGAATTATCTCCATCTGCTTAACAGGATATTTTCTCTTTTGGCCAGAGTTACTCTCTGTAGCTGGGAAAAATTATTTTCTGATTTCCAGGTATTGTGTCAACAATAGTTAAAACAGGAGAATCATGGCTAGAAAGAAATCACTGACTTCATCAACTGTATTAGTGTCAAAAATTAGACGTAAGGCTTTTGTCTCTAAATAATACAGCCTAGCAATTTGTATTACATCATTGGGTAACATCATGGTTAAACTTAATTTGGCCATGTGGAATTAAAATAAAATCTTTGATTTTTTTTTTTTTTTGGTATGCTAAAACTAATTGTCCTCAAAATGCTCAATAATCAGATTACCTTCTTGGATTAGGTATTACTTTTCACCTATACTGGAGAAAATTATCATGAAACTATCATAATTTTCACTGGTGACAAGGCTGAGGAAAACAGCAGCTCTTCCACATTGTGTATTAAAATTGTTAATACCATGGAAAGAACCAAATGTTTTGGCAGCATCAAATATATCAAGAGTGAAAATATTCACCTTGTTCCAGAAATTTTACCTCCTAGACTCTATTACACAGAATTACTTATATATTGCACAAAAACATGTGTGCAAAGGTTTTTACTGGAATACTACTTGAAAATGCAAATATTTAGAAAAATTTAAAAATAATAACCCCAGTGTCTACCATTAATATTCATGTGATCTAATGGATGAAATTATTGACTTGGGAGATAGACATGAATTTAAAGAAAGGTTCTACCATCCATCTGCCATATAATTTGAAAAAGTAACATAAGATCTTCGAATTTTAGTTTTCTTGTCAATGAATTGGGATTAGTAATACTTCATAGAATTGTTGAGTAAATTTACTGACCCAGTAGACAGCTGAACATGACAGATTTTCAAAGAATTCTCTCCTCTTTCCTCTAGTCTGACTTTTATTCATTAGAGGAGTTGATACTGTGATACAAATACTATGAGTATTCAGTAAATACTCAATAGTTTTCAGAGCACCAATTAAATACAGAAAAAATTTGATGTTGCTTTATGCAAGTTTAACAACTAACTTGTTCATTATTATACAAAGGCATCTAATATCCTATTTATTCTTTAAAATGTTAAATTCTATCAGATGGTACAACTTTTATTCTTATATGATAATTCATTTTACACATGAATCCAATCTGTATTTCTTTAGCTCAATTGCATGTTTTGGTTCCACTTCCCTTGCTCTATCATATGCTTGTACTATCAATCGTTAATAGATAGGAGAACAAGGGCTTACTGAGGCTTTATTTTATAAAAGAAAAGATGCAAATGATATGCATATATTTTTACCCATAAAATTTTTATATTTTAGTATAATTTTTGTCCTGGCTTCACATTCTAATGATGAGTCAATTAAATTTGGAATTAAAATGTATGTTGAATATAGAGGGGAAATGTTGCAATAGTTATGTGATATTAAACATATACTTGCTAGTTTAACACTACTAAACCAAAGTAAATATGTTTTTATGTAGCACTACATGCTTAATTACTAGCAAAAGATTTTACTCTTATATTTTCAAATATGATTGAATATTTAATTGATGAAAATTGAAACTAGTTGACATATTTATTATGGTTTAACAAGATATGAAACAAATATATATAAGTAATTATTATAGGTAAGTTGCTATTAAACCTAAATGTTAAATTTTCTCTATAATATGGTTAAAAGTTTATTATTTTCTGCTACAGAACTGCTAACCAAAGAATAGTTTAATAATTTACATTTTTCTAAGTTACTAAGCTACCTTGAGACAAAGGATGATACCTGTATTTGATCAAATCACAGTGAACTATGTATTTCTTTTATTATTAAGGTAGAATCTTCTCACTCCTGGGAAAAGAAAGTTCTATCAGAATCCTTACCCTACAACTCAACTCATAGTATTCTATAATTTTGCCAAGTTTTAAACTTGCTTTGAGAATCTTATATTTAAAAAAAAAAGATTTCTTATGTGCAGATGGATTCAATATATTGACTAATAGCATCTCTAGTCATAAAGGAAACATGTTGCTATTCTCATTTATATATAATTATCTGAAGTAAAGATTTTTAAAATCTAAATAGAGTTATCAGCCCTTTTAATTTGATAAGTTTTCTAATACAACTATCTATTAAGCATCTCAGCCAAATGGAAATAATTTTTTTAGAACCCTGAGGAGATAAAGATTTTTGGTTCCAATGAGTACCATAAGATTGTTACATTTACCTATAACTCTTATATGGCAATGCAAGTTATTTCCTCTTACTGCCCTTCAGACTTATTTTTCAGAATACCTGTGCAAATATTGATTGACCAATAAACTACAGTAAAACTATTCTAGATTAACAACGTTTGTGTCTAGTTGGGGAAAATAAATGGAAATATAAGTTGGTATAATATTTTTGGAGAGCAACTTGGCAGCATGTATCAGAGGCCTAACAAACCTTTACTCTCCATTGCAGCAATTTCATATCTTATGACTATCTTCAAGAAATTTACCATTAACATCAAACAGAAATGTAATCAGAGATGTTCACATCACTGTGGTCTACAAAACAAATCCAAGAAATATTTCAAAAATCTAAGCTGAGGGAATAGATCTGTAACCTTTTTTACATTCACTCTGTGGGAGTTTATTGTTATATAAAAGTACTACTGAAAAATTCTGCAGCATAAAAAATACTAATAAATGAAAAAATTTAATAAAGCAATTTTATAATTTATTATGCCATTCCCACTCTAAACTCAATATTACCAGAATCTATTGTTAGTCATCTCCACCTTTGTAGCAGGGTGAAAATCATACCAATTTGCCAGGGACAGATAGATGTCCCAAGATGTGAGACTTTCATTGATAAAAGCAGGAAGATCCCTGGCAAACTAGAAAGTTTGGCCACTCTACTCTGTAGAAACTTGAAAAATATTTGATTAACTAATTAATAAATAAAGGCAAAGTTAAATATGTGATATAATTAAAATACCATACAAGTTTTTTATTGCATAGAAACATGCATAAGAGTAATGCGTACAAATTTTGGAAGAAGTTATGTTAAAAATAAAGAAACAGGTTTCCTCTTTTTTTTTAACTTTCCATAAATTAAAATTTTATATATGAGTTCTCATTTCCTACAGGGGAAAAATTAAAAAGACACCTGAATTTTGTGTAAGAACTGAGACATCAATAAAATAATGATCAGGCAAGTATCTTGTCACAAAGAACATTTTAAAATAAAAACCTCAAGCTTTATTATAATTTTCTATAACTATACTGATTACCAAAGAAATAGGTCTGTCTGAAAAGTAAATTCTAAAAGGGAAATTTTATTTTATTTTACTTTAATTAATTAATTAATTATCTTACTTTATCTTAAATTATCTATCTACCTACCTACCTATTAAATTCCTATATAGTTAAGATACAGTGTTATATTAGTTTCAGGTGTATGATATAGTGATTCAACAATTCTATACACTCAGTGTTCATCAAGATCAGTGTACTCTTTTCTTTTTTTTTTTTCATTTTATTTAAATCCAAGTTAGTTAACATAGTTAACATGTAAGGACGATTTCGGGAATAGAATTTAGTGATTCATCACTTACATATAACTCCCAGTGCTCATCCCAACAAGTACCCTTCCTACTGTCCATCACCCATTTAGCCCATCTCCCCCTACCCAACACCCCTTAGGCAACCCTCATTTTGTTCTCTGTATTTAAGAGTTTCTTACAGTATGCCTCCTTCTCTCTTTTTACCTTATTTTTCCTTCCCTTCTTCTAATGATTATGTGTTTTGTTTCTTAAATACCACATGAGTGAAATCATATGATATTTACCTTTCTCTGATTGACTTAATTTGCTTAGCATAATGCTCTCTATATCTATCCACGTTGTTGCAAATGGCAAGATTTCATTCTTTTTATGGCTGAGTAATATTCCACTGCATGCATGTGGTATATATATATAATATATAAATATTATATATGGTGTGTATATATATATATATATATATATATATATATGGCATGTGATATCCATTCATCTATCAATGAACACTTGGGCTGCTTCCATAATTTAGCTAAATAATGCTGAAATAAAATAGGAGTGCACACATCTTTTCCAATTAGTGTTTTTGTACTCTTTGGGTAAATTCACAGTTGTGGAATTACTGGATCATACAGTAGTTCTATTTTTAATTTTTGAGGAACCTCCATACTGTTTTTCACAGTTGCTGCACCAATTTGTATTCCTACCAACAGTACATAAGGGTTCCTTCCATTTTTCTCCATAGCCTCACCAACACTTCTCATTTTTTGTGTTTATTATTTTAGCCATTTTGACAGGTATGAAGTGATATCTCATTGTGGTTTTGATTTGTATTTCCCTGGTGATTAGTGACGCTGAGCATCGTTTTTATGTATCTGCTGGCCATCCATATGTCTTTAGAGAAACGTCTGTTCATATATGATATATGTATCAAATCACCACCATGTACATTTTAAATACCTTATATTTTTACTTGTCAGTTATACCTCAATAAAGCTGACTTTTTAAAAAAATCTCATACATTGATTCTTAATCATTTTTTAGTATTGGATGTGTTTGACAATCTGATAAAACCTGGATCCCGTCTCCCTCGATTAACATTTATATAATTCTGTATATAATTTCAGATTACTTGAACAACTGAAACATGAAATACTGAAACATGAAAAATAAAATTAACTTTCTTCTGAACACACCATCCCACGTATCTGATACTGCATTGCAATTAACTGAAATAGCACACATGTGGAAACCTAACTTTCTTAATGCAAAGACTCTGTGGTCCCAATGGTCTTAATTAAATTTCAAAGCAACTCACACTTTAATTCGAAAGCAAGGAAAGTATGGAAATCACACATTCAGACTTTTTACTTCACTATGATGTAGAGAATAAGACCTCTTCCCTCATAATGGATGAAAACAGGTCAAGATACAATTAAGCAACCCTGTGGTCAGATGAGAGAAAAATCAAGACATGAATGTTATAATAACTAAATGCTTTTAATGCAACAAACCATTCTAACTAATTGATTTCATTGTAGGAAATTAAAAATGAATTACAATTGTTACCCAAGTCCATTGCTTTCAAGAGTGTAAGGGCTGGAATATTAAAGTGTAATCAGTGAGCCCAGAGAACCTACTTAACCACTGAGATTGGCTCAGAGGTGTGTAAGATTCAAGTTTGCCTAATTCTTCCAAAGTGTTTGAACTTACGAGTGAGTAAAACCATAGCAGCTAGCTGCCCCCAGGACAAACACTGGTTGTACAGTTTGGCAAGTTTTTCCAGGAGTTCATAGTATATGAGCAATAAATAAATTCTCTTCTTTTTTTTTTTTGTTTTTCTTTGATTCTATTCTTTTTTTTTCTTTTTTCTCTGAGCCAGTGAACATTAGATTTCCTGATACTTTTCAACAGAAAGGGTCTTAATTGCTGTGCTAATATCACAATCACACAGCTAGTAAGTGACAGAGCTGAAATTTCAATGCAGGTTTTCTGACTCTGGAGCCTGTAAGATTATTTCAAATCTATAATTTGATAGAAAAAGAAACCAACAGAAAATGATACAACAATTTACTGGGTGTTTCCCCAAACCATTGGGCCTTCACTACTGTGAGGCCAGACCACTGGCTTCATTGCTGACAGCAGAGCCTCACCCATATCCTCTCCAACTTCCCTCAGCTATCTGGGGTTAATAATGTGCCACATGTAACAACTTCTTTGATAAAGCTGTCTTCTCCCAACAGGATCAAGACAAAGGAATACGTGTCTCCTTGCTTTTTATGAATGAGCACTCTATAATTTTTTTTTTTACATTTATTTATTTTTGAGACAGAGAGAGACAGAGCACGAACGGGGGAGGGTCAGAGAGAGGGAGACACAGAATCTGAAACAGGCTCCAGGCTCCGAGCTGTCAGCACAGAGCCCGACGCGGGGCTTGAACTCACGAACCGTGAGATCATGACCTGAGCCGAAGTCAGACGCTTAACCGACTGAGCCACCCAGGCACCCCTATAATTTTAAGAATCTCTATACTGTGGTCTCTGACCTCACCAAGGAGACCTCTGTACCTCCCACCACAAGTAAATTTCTCACACAGGGTTACACAGACTTAGGGCGATTCTTACAAATAGGACCCACATCTTTGAACCCCTGTATTTTACTCTTTTGATTATACCAAACTTTCAGCTCATATATTGTGAGTAGATTTTAACCCTCTCACTGGGGAATGATGCTTCCTGACACACTGGCTCCTTCACTGCCTTCACACATAATTATTTTGTTGTAATAGTGTTAAGCCTAGATGTTTCCATACAACTCCTACTGTGGAAGATAGTACATCCCAATATTAATAGCAATAGCACCTAAAATGAAATTGTATATATATAAAAATATATATAAATATTATACATAGTTATATATAACATATGTAACATATATATATAACATATATAAGTATATATATAATAAATGTAATTTCAATGAGATATGACACACAATAGGGCTAGTTCATAATTACTAAGATAGTAATACACAGCAAAGATATGATGGATAAGCCTCTTTCAAAGCTTTCCGATTTTTAGCTGCATGGATCTGTTTTAAATAGCCACATCTGTTATAAGATAATCCTGTGAAGAGGGTAACCTGCGCACTGACTATCCATCCATCTGGTAACAATGTGACAAACAGAAGCAGAAACAGTCAATTGGAGAAGGAGAATGCATTTGCTGCCAGCCCGACACTTACAGCAATGCGTTTAGACTTTCATATTCACTACAAGACATCAGACCTACTCAGATGGGTGCACAGAAGTCGTAATGACCTCTTGAAAGTACATTATCATTTCAGGCCTTAAAAATCTCTCAGAGAAAGGTAATTTAGTAGATGGAATGAGAGTAATCTAAAAGAGTTTGGGACTTTCTGGCTCCTGGCTTCTCATTCCCCATCTCCAGCTTGTGCGATGAGGACCTTTATCTCATCAATCCGCAAGCATTCTGGAGAATGTACAATGCAGTACAAAAGTACACTGCCAGGTAAGGTTAACTTATTTCCCCAGTGCCAGGCCCAGATTCAGATTCGAGCTTCATAGTCTTCTGTGATACTATGATATGATCTATCATATGAAAAAAAATTGAGTGAGTCTTTAAATAGCAAAAGTTGAAATGAGATTAATGTGTGTCAGTGACAAAGTCACATGTTATCATGTTTTTAATAGAATAAACTTTTTTAAAACAATGAGAAGTCTCATTACATATAGCAGCAATGATCAGTGGACCCTCAAATCATCCAAAACCAAGAAACCTAAAAGACAACAGAAATGTCAGAACTATTTCATAAGCCCAGATTATTCCTGGGTATTGTGGCATTATGCCCAGAAATCTAAAAGAGAGGGAAAATGCTAGAATTGTTCATTATGCTGAGATAAATTTTCATATTACAGCATACAGCAGAATATGTAGCATATAGAAGAATAATATATTACAGCATATAGCAGAAATGATATCAAAGCAAATGTCATATATCAAAGGATAAAAAATTTAACATATTAAGCTTTTAATAGTATGATATAGAATTATATATTATTATATAAATTTTGGTATTATGCAATTCTTGCTTGCATAGGACCCTGCCTGATTACTTTGCTTCTATGAAAATCACTTCTCTGATTTTTTTCAAGATAAATTAAACTTCTTTATCTCATTTTCTTGGAAGTCAGCTCTTCTCACAATGATGTGGCCTGAGTTTCAAAAAATAAGTAAGTTAAAATGAGTTAGCATATATAAAGCATCTATCACAATGCTTATCAATGGTCAATGTTCAATAAAAGTTGAATTTTCTCCCTCCCTGCTGTACCTGCCAACATCCAAACTCAAGCATAAAAACACATTTTTGTATGTACACATATGAAAGGAGAGAGATAAGAAGGGAGCGAGGGAGGAAGAGAGATTTCTCTCCCTGTGACAAAAAGTGAAGCAACAATCTCAATTCTATTGATAGACACAGAATTTGTTTACATTTGGAGGAATAAAAGTTCTCTGTCCATGTAAGAAGTGCTTGTACCTGAGACCTGAGATGTCTGCTACCCCTGGCTACACTTCCCATGAGGAACCAATGGGGAAGGCAAAAGGACCGTTTCTCCAGGACTTTTCATTCCTTCAGGACTAGCTGTGTGCTCAGTAATATTTAATGACCAGCTTTCCGGGAGAAAAAAGGTGTCTGAGGCATTTACCCATTTCTGTGGTGTAAATATTCTCCCATCAGAGCTGGCTATTAACGTGAAGTCACTCAACACAGAGTTGGGGGAAATGTAGTCCTGAGCCTCGGACTCTGGCACGCAGTGTTAACGAGGCCCATTCAGGGGATCCACACCACAGAATATGGCTGCATCCTGGGGATATACCAGATGGCGTTGCCGGCACCAATGTGGCCGACTGTGTGCCATGTGCCATTCTGATACAGCCTTTAATCAACTTGGGTCATTAATCAATTTTGGGTCCCAGTCACATGTTCTTACATTTTTTGAAGATCAGATGACACTTGGCATTTCCAATAAAATATAAGACTTAAAAATCATGGTATGTTTTACATTTTATTTGAGAGACACAGAGAGCAAGTGAGAAGCTGGGGAGGGGGGCAGAGGGAGAGAGAGAATCTCAAGCAGGGGTTCGATCCCACGCCCCTGGGACCATGACCTCGGCAGAAATCAAGAGTCAGAAGCTTAACTGACTGAGCCATCAGGTGCCCCAAAATGACAGTTTAAAGTGTGAAACATGTTTCACATTCTTCTCAGGCATTATCTAATAATAAACTCACTGAATTTATAAAACGAAGTGGAATTTAAGATTAAAAATCTATATACCTATATACACTTTCCTTTATGCTTCCTTATTGGTCATATTCCACTTTGCTTTCTTCTTCTCTTTGTGCAGCTGCTCTAATTTCCTTATTTTAAATGCGATTCTGGATTTTAACAGCCTTCAAACTGCAAGAGGAATGTCTTCAACATGTGCAAGTTTTAAGTACAGCCTCACTGTATCCTCAGACTTTTGGGAAAAGAGCAGAGGTTTCTTCTACTAGACTCTGAAATTACTAATTATCCAACAATCAAATCATTTAAATTTATTAATGTTTACAATCTAAAGATCTTTAATGGGGCTGCCTTGGGAAAATTAGGATATTATCTTAGTCTTGGAACAACAAATCATACATTTAATTCAAAACATATTTAAAACATAACAAAACTCTATGATTTCAAGTTCTTGTATATCATACAAACTGCTTTATATTTGGGGTCCAACTCAATGTCTACCTAGCTCATACTACATGCTCAACAAATATTTGTTAAATAAATGAATAAATTCCATGTTCTGTGGTCTTTGGAGTTGTCAAAATTTCACAGAATAATCAATACACTGAGGCCTGTAGGGAAACAATGAGACAAACATTTTCTTAAATGTCTAACCATCCTTCTCCCAACTGCCTAGTAAAGAATGCAATATAGTGACTATATATCATTCAAATTGAAGTGGGATATCTGACAAGCATTTATCTTGTTCTAGAAAAGCATTAAGCTGTAGGAGAAATATGGGCCCAGAGATGGGGTTTAGTGGTAACTTTAATTTACATTGAGTAAGAAAAAAAAACACAAAAAAGCCCATGGACATCCCTTCGAAATATTAAAAAAAATATTAAATTCTCAGTGGTGAAAATAGTTTTCTAATAGACATCTCACAACCACACTAAGTCCATATAGACTAAGAAACAGAAGTGGATAGGGATGAGCACACATACAAAGTTTCAAAAATAAGCTAATAGAACAATCAGAATGGACTCTGAAGGTAACTACATTCCCTGGGAAAATTTTTTGAAAATGCTACAATTGTTTTCAGTAGTTACAATATTCTGTTTTTTGAGAAGAGCCAAATGAATCTTATGTCAATCCTCGTGGGTAATTTTTTTTTTTTGTAAGTGCAAAACCAAGTAGATTCAAAAAGAGGGGAAAAATATACCCACTCGCAAGACATCTAACAAATCTCTTAAAAGGCCATCTGTTCATAGCTGAAAGTGATATAACTCAATGGCGACACAAATGCTGCATTTAATTTTTCAGGCTTAGCATACTGATTATTTTATCTATTATGCTGCAGAGTGAAGCCAGTAGGCCTTCCTCTAAAAGTAGGTGCAATGGAAAGTGACAGAGTTTTATTACTGCTGGAAGGTACCTAGTGGAGCTCTGGGAAAAATTACAAATTTCCAACGCAAAGAAGTCATAAAAATTTATGAGACACAACAAAGAGGAGTAAAGGCACCCAGCAGCAGGAAAGGTGACAAACTCTGAAAGGGATCTCAGATATAAGTTTAATGATCTTCAAGTCTGTGGCATTTTATTATTACCTACCAGTAAATATAGGAGAGAGGTAGAAAGCATTTCTTGCTCACTGGACCACAAAAATCATTATTTTGCAGGTAAAATCAGAAGCAGTCATGCATAAGCATGTACGTTCCAAGCTTAAACAAAAATTCTGACAATAAAGATGTTTCACTAATGTGCATTAATTACTCCTTCTTATATAAAAATCCCAAAATGTAACTAAAAAATATATTCCTGAAAATGAGGAAAATTTTTTAAAAAGATACATTTCATTTTACAAGAATAATACCACAAATAAAATCAAATAGAATCCAGATACTATTTCTAGATCATAAAAAATACTATCGGCACTTAGTTGTTGTACAAAGTCAATCAACACATTTGGGATCCAGGTGGTCATAGTAGGTCATAGTACGCCATAGTAGGTCCCAACAAGTTTGGGACCCAGTTGCATTATTTGTGCATCTAGAAATGGTGAGAATGTATGGTAAGTGAATCTGAAGTTGCCATGAAGCAATAGTTATTATCCACTCTCAGGTGTCACTAGGATCACCCAAATCATCTTGTAGTTAACAATCGTACCACTCACAAAAGTGGTTCGGGAAAGTCCCATATTTACCATAGGAGAGTGGCTGATCCTGTGAGGGATTATGGAAATGTAAAGATATTTGGTCTGACGAGCAATCCAGTTCTTTAAACTTGGTTTATCCTCTTCTACCTGATACAATTTTGTCCAGGAAAGAGTAATCATAATTGTGTGTCCTAGCTCTTTCTTATTCTTACACGTGGGTGGGGCTAGGAGACTAGCTTTACCACTGCAAGTGTACCCTCTTTCCCTTTACAGAAGATTTTGATAGGCAATATTGAAAAAGTACATCTCTCCATTTGATAAGGCCCTCGAAAATATAATAGTCTACATAGCTTCAAATATAGCAAAATTTTTGTTTGTTTTGTTTTTAAAAGTGGATTTTAAGATGTCAAACTTTTGTATATTTGTACTCAGATCTAAATTACTTGCAGGTGCATCTCTCATTTTCCTGATACACTCTAGTTGTTTTAAGTTGAGTTTTTATTCATTAATTTTCTTTAACCCTTGGCAAGCTAGAAAATCCTCTTTTAGGAATCTAAGATTCTCAAATATGTAGCAAATCTAAGAACAGCATTTCCTCTACTTTATAATTGTTGCTTACCCTATACTTAAGAACATTCTTTAATTTCACTTACTACTCATAAATAAAACCAACCTGAGCAATTAGATCCTTATTCTATTTACCCTTTGGGTGGTTAAACAGCATTAATTATTTGCATGGAGATGGTTCTCTTAATTTTCATGGTGTGGTCTTTGTAAATTAATGATATCTAATTTACATCACATTTATTCCAGTTCATGATTTCATGCTTATTGTCAGTTCCATAGCTTACTATATGTTTGTCTACATTCACAAAGAATGGAGTAATTTTTGCCTACTTTTCTTCCCTTAAAAATATTTATCTCTTTAAATGTAGTTATTAGTATTGCAAACTATGATTCTAAGAGGATTGAAAGATTCTCAGTTTAAAACTTAGAGCTGGGGTTTCACACCCACCTTCCATTTGACTTGGGCTAATTGCTTAATATTTACGGTCTCAAGTATTTTTAAACTATATAAAAGTAAACTGTATAGAAGTAGTTCTCAGATTGCAAAGTTGTTGGTAGTGGGGAAAATATACGAAGGATCTAGCATAATTCTTTGCAAGGGATGCACATTCAATGTAGTTATCATTATTCTCATTATTGCCCCGTCTTCATAATAGTCATTTTATTACTTTATTACATAGTATTCCTTTATCGGTTCTGGAAAAATATGAACTGGAATACATTCAGGATTACCTTATGGAGAGTTGTTACTCTGCCTATTTTTTTTACATTTATGGTAAACAAGGAAGATGATACTTCTATATTTTCAGTATTCATAATTGAACCCATTTCTAGGGCTGTCATCTCTTGTTCTTTCAATTAGGTCGCAGAAGTTTATACACTGTGAGTCTGTACTACCATTCGGTCTTTGTTTTTCTTTTGTCATTTCAGATCATCATGATTTGGAGTGTAATATTTGCAATGTGAATATATTTGTACTTGAGATTTACTATTTCTAACAAACTGATAATATGACAGAAAATGTGTTAGGATCATTACTACACTATTTTGAATTTACGTATCTTTGCTAGATACCAACATTAAGAAGGTTCGTAAAAAGATTACAGTAAAAACCTGGCCTATTTCCACTTCCAATATTCCTACCAAATGTCTATTTGGGTTGATTATTATAAAAGTATTTTCCAGTCTAACAAGTGCTGCATTTTCTCCTTACAGGGAGATTTCAGTAAATTTCTCTCAAACAGATTTTTCTTCTTTCATGTCCTGATGCTTATTTCTTGAAGCAAAACTTTCTCATAAATGTTGCTGTAATTTTGAAATGTGTTTCTATGTTCTATATTTCTTTAATAAATGTATAGAATGTTTATTTTGTCTTAGCTCAATTTATAAAACACAATAGTATTCCGTAAAAAGGTGTAGCACCTGCAAGTCATAACTGTATGTCACCAAAATAAATCATGATGAATTGTGTGAAAGATTCTGGCTCAAAAGTTATCAGCTTAATATTATGGTACTTTGGTGCAGCAGATGCTTACATTCGTGTGTAAATTATTTGGAGATCATGAAATGATCACCTTTTATTAAAATTTGCTCTGACATGAGATAAATTCAAAGCAAAGCAGCTGTGTTGAAAATTATTAAATACATTAAATACTAACTATGCATTAATTTCCACAGCATAACATCCATCGTATTTTTTATTGACATTTGGAATCCTTTCAGAAAGTCTAATTTATATGTTAGGTCATCCCAATTGAAGGTGTCACAATACGATTCACAAAGGCTGCATTATCCTCAGGTCCCTCTCATTCTCCTTTGTGTGGTAGTTTAAATGTATACACACACACATAGCTATGGGAATTTTAAATATACTTTAATTGTTTACAAAAAAAGTAGAGTTACATGCTTTATTTAATAATGTTACTATTCAGAGTAAATGCAAAATAGCTAGTTGCTAATTGTGAGGCTGTTGTTCTTCCTTTATCAGTTATACCTTTTCTCTCTAAAGATTCTTACAGCTTCCAAATAGAGGTAATAGCATGCCTTATAGGCTCTTTGTGGCATTTTGTTTATTCCACAATTGTACTATTTATCACATGATTGCTACAGTTTATCTTTTTACTTTTCTATATCCTCCCAGAGAATTTGAATACTCCTAGAATAGGGGCCAACATTTAAGCCATTATGTAAAACAATGATTTATAGTGTTGTCTATAAATTGAATTATCCAGTTTCATTTAATAAATACTGTGGTAAGCCATTTTGATCACGGCTACCAATGCACTCTCATTCCCGTTTGTGTAATACCCTCTCCTCCAGGAAGGGCTGGTTCTAGTGACTTGCTTCTAACTAACAGAATGTGGCAGAAGTAATGAGATGCTGCTAGTGAGTTCAAGTTATAAGAAGACAGGCTTCTTTCTTGCTTGCCCTTTAGTGCTGCCTGACTTGCTCGTTTTGCTGGAAACCAATGTTATGTTTGGATACCATATAGGGAGTCTCTCATTGTCTTTAGCCACCAATCGGCAAGATCTGAAGCTTTTAGTTCAAAAGGCCTAGAGAAACCAAACCTGCCCACACCACCTGAATGAGTTTTGAAGTGAGTCCTTTCCCATTTGAGCCTTGGGATAACTGCAGCCTGACACCTTAATTGTAGGTTTGTGACAAACCCTGAGCCAGAAGTACCCAATTAACACACTCCTGATTCCAGACACACAAACAAACGTGGGAAAATGTCTGTTGTTTTAAGTCACTACATTTTGAAGTATGCTGTTACACAGCCATAGATAATTAATACAGACACTTACTGAATAAATGAATTGGTCAACCAATTAATGTAAAATTTAAGTCTGTAACACAAGATGCACTCCAGAGCAAATGTCACATTGTAGAAGTATCTTCACTATCTCATGATGAAGCAGAAATCATAAATTTTATGTGATATTAACAGATATAAAATTAAACGTTGCCTTCTCATATAACTCTTTCTTAGTACCATAGAGTATTTGAATATTTAACACAGTTATAATTAAAAAGAATTAGAATTAAGTTCTAGATGTATATTTTCTATTTTAATATTAAAAAATTTTCATATCTAAGTCTAAATTCAATCATTCATAAAATACTTCTAAAACCACCTCACTCTACTGGGAGAAAAAATGTGATGATTTTTTTCTCACATCAACAGAAGTTATTACAAACAACAATTATGGAACAATGGGAACCTCACTATTCTGGCAATTTCACTGAGCACACACATAATTGAGTCTAGACCTTAATTTCTCAATGAAGACACTATATGCAGAGTTACTCTCATGCCTTTTAACCAGCTCCAACATACCGTGGCTATCAGCTAAACTAGTGGCTTTATTCAATTTCACTTTTTTTTAAAGCCAAATATCCCTTTTCTGTTTCTGTTCCAGGATCCAATCCCAAAAGAATCTTATACTGCACGTAGTGTTGGGTCTCTTTGGTCTCATCCAATCTGTCACACTTCCTCAGGTTTCCCTTTCCTTTCATGATCTCGACACTTGATGAATAGTGGTAAGCTATTTTATAGGATCTCTCTCAAGTTGTTTCTCACAATTAAATTGACATTATGAAGTTTTGGTTAAAAAAATACCACAGGAGTGATGTTGAGTTCTCAGGAGTACATGATATCAATATGTCTTATTACCAATGGTATTAACCTTGACCAACTGTTTGACAGATTTCTCCACTGTTAGCACTCCCAGTCTACTCTTTGTAACTGATAAATATTTGGAAAGAGAAGATACTTTGAGACTTCACTGATAATTTATATCCTGTTTCTCCTCAAGTGTTTGCCCACTACTATCAGCATCCATTTGTAGCTCTCATCCACAACAATTATTACAGTGGTGTTTGCTATTGATACTTTATTTTTCTAATTTCTTCTACATTTATCACAAACACAATTTTGTAAAACTGAAATATTCCTATAATTAGTGTCCACATAAAGTAAGGAGAAATGAGTCAAACCTTGCTGATTACTTACTAATTCCTTTTTCTAACTCACACTGGTCAATTAGTCTATACTAGAAGGGCATGCTAAGAGAGGAATGCAAAGGCTTTCTGCCAGAGATCTGCTTATTTTTATGTCAGTGAACAGAAAGATCCTTTTGAGTGTTTGTGGCTTTCCAGAAAACAAAGCTGGATTTGAAGAATGGAGCAATGTCCTGGGATGAGGTAGACTGGAGTTATCATTTGATAACTCAACAGGTGACTTTGGGTTAGGCATATAACCTCTTTGGGTCTCAGTTTTTGTTTTTATTTTGTTTGTTTGCTTTCCATGTACAAAATAAGAAACTTCATTTAGATGATCTGCTGTAAGGTTTCTTTCTATTTTACAAAATTGTCATCATGAATTTATTTTTCATCACGGACCAAAATTTAGAGAAATAATTTACTTTCACAATAAGTCAGTTTAAATCCTGTATGTAAACATTGCTACATTTCCATTTTTCTCATATGTCCTCGTTTTAGTATCTGAATCACTGTGAATGCATAATGTTCTACCACATTGTTCCTCTGCCACCAAAGAACAATTAATATTTAATCAATACTTGTCTATAGAGACTCTCTCTGATTAATTGCTGTATCTCAATACCCAGAAAGGCAGGCATAAAGTATACCCTCAGTGCACATTTTTCACTTTTTCTTGAACTATTGGTTGAATTAATCCCCAGAATAGGCCTTTGTGAGACTCTCCTTTGAAAGTGTTTTATCTCTTATTAATGTAAATAGTATTCTCCCTAGGGTTTCTTACTTTTGGATGTGTCAAATTCCATATTATTATTGGCATGGATTATAAATATAGGCTTTTCTTCTTCAGGTACTTTTCCCCCAAGGATAATAGATTTGAAGATTGGGGCTTAGATATGACATTTAATCTATAGTCCATCAACAATGATCAATGCAAACCAGATTCAGGGAACTGATCCACATCCCCAAGCAAATATAAAAATCAATTTTACCTGCTTCATCGATGCATGTCTTGTCCGTGCTACATTTTTACTTTTCTCTCATTCTTTAAAAACTCCTCATAAGTCATCTGCATGAGGATGTAAGGATTAAGCAGATGGTGATTTGAGATGTTTTAATGAAAATGCATTATGGATGTTTTCCTCCTCAGATGGAGAAACTATCACATATATAATCTATGATAATATATCAGTCAGCTTCTATAATTGATGTATAACTTCTATAGGAAGTTCAAACTCTGGAAAATGACTTATGGTTGATTGACAACATCTGACTCACTCATGAGTGAAATATTTCTCAAATGTGTTGGAATGTGGCAGTTCAACTTTGGGTATTAAAGAGTCTAATATCTTATCCTTTTGGAGGAAAAAAAAGAAGTCTCCAAGTAATGTTGCCTTAATTAATTCTGGAAGTAAAAATAAGACAAGTAAATCTCGTTCCTGTCATGATTTCAGGAAAGAAGAGGAGAACAGAAAAAGAATGAATACAGATCAAGAAGACCATATAAATATTCCCCCCTTATTTTTTTTAATGTTTATTTATTTTTGAGAGAGACAGAGACAGAATGTGAGTGGGTTAGCGGCAGAGAGAGAGGGAGACACAGAAGCAGAAGCAGGCTCCAGGCTCTGAGCTGTCAGCACAGAGCCCGACGTGGGGCTCGAACTCACGCGCTGTGAGATCGTGACCTGAGCCGAAGTTGGACGCTCAACTGACTGAGCCACCCAGGTGCCCCTCCCCCCTAATTTTGGATTAAAGCATCCTTTCTTGCTACAAAACTACATTAAATTAGAAAGTAAAAAAAAAAAAATTATACACAGTCATGCATCATATATTCATAAAAAATGGTGATTTGCAATACAAAAATATTAGTAAGACATACCAAATAATGTAAATGCATCATGAAGTTACCTTTACAAAATCAAAATTAAGTGAAATACTAATTTTTAAAAAAAATGCTTATTATTTTTGAGAGAGAGACAGAGAGAATGCAAGCAGGGGAGGGTTAGAGAGAAAGGGACACACAGAATCTGAAGCAGTCTCCAGGCTCTGCGGTGTCCACACAGAGCCTGACACGGGGCTTGAACTCTCAAACCCTGAGATCGTGACCTGAGCCGAAGTTGAATGCTTAACCTACTAAGTCACCAGGTGCCCCATGAAATACTACTTTGAATTTCCTTTATCACAACAAATTATCTATGTTAATATGACTTTATTTTGTGTGCTAAATCACTTTATTCAATTCATATATTCTCTCCATAAACTCCTAATAAAATGAAACCCCTTTTACTTATCACAGGTGGGAGATTTTCCTTCCTAACTCTGAGGAGGTGCTCTGCTTCTTATTCCCAGAGGTGAACCAGGCTGACCCATAGCCTATACTTACTAGCATTGAGAATACATCCTTCTTCACCACCTGGTGGTCTTCAGAAGAGGATGTATCCTACAACATTTTGTATCCCTTAAAGGTTAATGAGTCTTACTAATGAAACTTAATTAATGAGTCTTTTAATTTGAAAATAAGGTATTTGTCCTGTGATCATCTGTAGCCTCAATATATGGCTCAGCTTAACACCCACTTTTACTTCGTTTCTCTACACAAGACTTGAGCCAAAGGACGATGAAAGATCAAACAGTATAATATAAAGAATCTGAATAGCCATGGAGACAATGTGGGAAATGGAATGAGAAAAGACAAGGTGTAAGCAGACAGAAGGCTATTGCAAAAATCCAAGTGACAGATGATAAGAAACCAACCTAAGGCACTGAAGATGAGGATGACAAGAGGAGGGCAGAAGAATCAGAATTTGGGAACAAATTAGGTGTAGAAATTAATGAGATGAAGTGTCAAGAAAGACGGTGATGTTTTTAGCACTTAAGTTATTCAATAGAATTTAAGTAATTTTCTAATCACTCACAAAATATTAGGTAACACCTAAAATTACATATTCATAGATAATTTGAACTCAATTTCAACTTTTTCTGTCTAAAACCATTATAATAAATTGATAGGTAATCTTCATATTACTATATTTATTGAACTGTATTATATACTTTGCAATTATCATATGTTTATCACTGATATTAACAGTTGCTGCTATTGTAGACAAATCTGAATTTGAGACTAGTTTGAGAATCAGCCACATTCTTTTTTCTCCCTCTCATGTTGACCATTTCACAGTTCATTATCACATCCAACAGTGAAAAGGTAGGATAGGAGAGTAAAAATGAGACTCCTACTTATCGCATATAGGTGTTGATTCCTGAGTCACTTTTTTTTTTAACAGTACTTTGCACACTGTAAAGATACTTTTCTGCAAAAACTGAAATAAACTAAATTTTCCACACATCAGCATTGTCTGGACTAGGCAAATTCAGCAATGCTTACTTCCACGTTGCGCAGTTTCAACCAATTACAGTTGTTGATCTGCAGAGATGTGAGTTTGTACAGTTTAATAAAGAGTTAAATTGTGAATAATAAAAGAAAAACTATTCTGTTACCAGCCTATGCATTGTATTGATTAGCTGTATTTTTAGAGGATAGAGGATATACTCCCCCAAGATTTTCCTGAATTAGTAAGACCATGTCTCTCTAGAACTCTTGACAATCATCATTTTTTATACCAAATATAACCAATTGTAATTGTTCCTATAAATCCAGCTTCAGTTCACTGTATGTTATTTGTTGATACAGACCCTGAGAAACTGCACTAGCTTTTAATTCATATACAATAAAATATAAAGAGAAAAAGGCCTTGGCAATGAGGGTTAGCCATAGATTTAATCTTTCTGCCCTTGATTAACAATTTTGAACTATTGATTTTTCCATGTTTATAAACAGAATATGTCTAATTATAATTACAAGAAACACTCAAATGCACAATTGCTCTTAATGCTGCAATGAAACAATTAGCAACGATACATAGACAATAACTTGGAAGTATATGGTATGCAGTGATGAGGTCACAGTGTTTACACTAATGACTTGGGCAGGGTTCTTCACATTTTATTAAAAAGAAACTAAATAGGTGTGCCTGGGTGGCTCAGTGGGTTAAACACTCGACTCTCGGTTTCAGATCAGGTCATGATCTCAAAGGTCGTGGGTTCAAGCCGCATGACAGGCTGAGTGCTGACAGCATACAGCTTGCTTGGGATTCCCCTCTCTCCTTCCCTCTCTGCTGCTTCCCACTTATGCGTGCGCACGCTCTCTCTCTCTCTCTCTCTCTCTCTCTCTTTCAAAATAAATAAATAAACTTTAAAAAAATACTTAAATTTTTTTTGAAAAGCTAAAGATTATACCATTGGGAATATCAGTTATTTAAGACATGTACATATGCACATACTCAGACAAAGCCATCAGGAACTCTTGCTGAATTGTACCTGCTCAACTGGAGAATTAGTACAATGATGGTAAAGCTAAAGAAATACTGATTTTTGACAGTTATTGAGAAATTTCTAATTGAATCATACACCTTGGAATTATGAATTACACTTTATGTTTCAGTTAGCTGTATATTCTTGGGTAATTTACTTGATTTCTCTGTTCAGCTTTAGTACAGGGATGAAGATATCTATCTTGAAGACTTATTATCAAAAGTAAGTAAAACAATGTGGGAACAGTGCCTTGTTTGGAGGCAAAGGAACTGGGTAACTGGATAACAATTGGATACTACCTACATATTTGGGGGGATAATTGACCTCATTTTCAAATACTACTTTGTCCTTCTTTAATAATTATTTGATTAAATTCACACTATATTTGAAATATTTAAATCTTTTCTAATTACACATAGTTTTCAGTGTTTATATCATTGATATAATATGCATGAAAAGTAAGGTTTTATTTTTCTAGGAGTTTGAAGTTGTTTTGCACATCTGTGGTACTGTGGGATACAAAGCAAATAAAAAATCTAACTCTTCACATCAAGTTCTGACTCCTTAAAATTTTTTTTTTCAACATTTATTTATTTTTGGGACAGAGAAAGACAGAGCATGAACGGGGGAGGGGCAGAGAGAGAGAGGGAGACACAGAATCGGAAACAGGCTCCAGGCTCTGAGCCATCAGCCCAGAGCCCGACGCGGGGCTCAAACTCACGGACCGTGAGATCGTGACCTGGCTGAAGTCGGACGCTTAACCGACTGCGCCACCCAGGCGCCCCTCAAGTTCTGACTCCTAAAGAGCGTATTTGATATAACGAATCTTTCCTGCTTAATAACAAATATATAATCAGTACATATTCTAGGAGTTGCGTTTTTAACTAACTTCTTTCATTCTTTTAATATAATTCAACTTGAAAATAGGAAAGTGTCAAACTGCTGCTTCTGTTGCCAAAATACTACACGATTTTAAATGAGAAAGCATCCTCTATAGTTGGTATAACAGTATTATACAAATCATTTATTTAACTATAATTTTAAACAATTTATTAAAGATTTTCTGAGTCTTTACTAAGTACAAATACTTAGATGACATGAGTATGTCCACATACAATTTAAAATTTTTAGAAGTTATACTACTCTCCTTAATCTTACCTAAATAAGTACAGAGCCTACAAAAATACTAAATAAAAGGCAAAGGTCAAATAGTAAAAACATTGGGGTCTAGATGCTATCGCAACAGTACTATAACTAACACACACAGAAAGTCACATTTTTATCAAATGCAACATAATATATTGAAGGTAAAAATTGGTATGAGAGTAACATACAACTTGGAAAAATCATAAACCAAACAAACAAAACCAGATTCCTGCTAGACAAAGCTCTTTAAAATTACACTGTGTGATAAAACAGATTAACTCCAAAAATGGGATGTTGCCTGCTAGCATTCCTGCTGACCGCTCTAAGTATTGTATAAGGGACTAAATTTCTCAGGCATTCTGGCAATTGCTTTTTATAAGTGCCAGCTGAGCTAAATTTGCTAAATGCAAATCTCTCTAGGTAACAAAGTGCAAAAGCGATGTGAGCTGGCTTTTGCTTGCACTAATTCCAAAGTATGGCACATGAACCCTTGTAGTGGAAAATGCAGAACTATGCCTTGCAAGCTGGGTTCACACTCAATATTAACCTTTCTGTGCATCACTGTAAGATGTGCAGTTTTTAGATTTCAGCCTGAATTACATAGGAAATGAAGTTGGATGTGTCATTATTCAATGGCACAATCATACCTTGCTCTTTGGAGACAGCAACAATACATGGAGAGGCATTTTTCAATCTTTAGCATGCATACAAATTGCCTGGGGATCTTGTTAAAAAGTAGATTTTGATTCACAGGTTTGAAAAAGGCTCTGAGATTCTGCATGTCTAACAATATCCTAGGTGATACTTATGCCTTGATCTAAGGTCCTTGTTTTATGCATCAAAGTGTAGAAAGCACTGTGTACAGAAATATAATGGAGCCACATATGTGATTTAAAATTTTCTAATATCTGCATTAAACAATCTTTTTAAAAGATGCAATTAATTTTAGTAATTGATTTTATTAAAATAAATATATACAAAATGTTGCCATTTCAGCATATAATCAATATACCATTGATGAGATATTTCACATTCTTTTCTTAGTACTGTCTTCAAATCTGATGTATTTTATACTTCTGGCAATCACAGTTTGTACTAGCCACATTTCAAATGCTCAATAGTAACGTGGCTAGCAGCTACCATGTTGGACAACACAGATATAAAATTTATGGTTTAAAAAGAAACACAAAAACTAACATTTTAGTAGTGAAATGGTGGGTTGTGTTCTTTTCTAAATCCCTCCCTTCTGTTTAAAGCCTGGCTCCAGGTGCTTTCTGTTGTGGTCTTATAATAATAGCACCCATAATTTATTTTATCCCTGCTAGGGAAATGAAACAATCTGGGGTGGGGGGGCAGGGGAATGATGCCTACATCAGACCATTGGAGATCTTCAAACAGGATAATCAGAGAAAGAAGCAAGGCAGTAGTAAAAGCAACAACAGGAATGGAAATAGGTTCCTTCATCATTTTTTTTTTTGAGTGCCTACTGTGTTCCAGATACTGTGCTGGAGGTGGAACTATAATAGTGAACAAGAAAAATGCCTTCCTGTTTTCAGGATTCTTGAAAAGAGTGAACAGGAAAAAAAGACATGGTGGTTAAGAATCAAACTGTTGAGGAAGTTTATGCATAAATAATTGTTCTAGGCCAATGAAAGGAAATTCATAAAGAAAAACATTTAGGGCATCTGGCAATAAGAAATGAATATGTCAAGGGGCGCCTGGGTGGCGCAGTCGGTTGGGCGTCCGACTTCAGCCAGGTCACGATCTCGCGGTCCGTGAGTTCGAGCCCCGCGTCGGGCTCTGGGCTGATGGCTCAGAGCCTGGAGCCTGTTTCCAATTCTGTGTCTCCCTCTCTCTCTGCCCCTCCCCCATTCATGCTCTCTCTCTGTCCCAAAAATAAATAAACGTTGAAAAAAAAAATTTAAAAAGAAATGAATATGTCAGAGCTCAGTTACATAATATTTTTAAGCCTATATCCTCAAACTGGGCAAATCAAAATTTTTGATGACCATCGCATGAAAAAAAAAGAAAGTTTTCACTATATGTACAGAGATACCAAGCTATTATAAGTTTTCATTTAAGAAAAAAAACACCCTAAGTCCATTGCACCGTTGATGCCATTGGTAGGTGCGGAGTTTAAATATTTTAGAACATGTATTATTTCTTTCAAATTACCAGGTCCCTCTTAATTACGGTAGAGGTTTCCTAACCAGTAGCATTATTCTACATATTGCCCTTTCTTTCCTTAGTAAACCTCTCTCTCTTTTGGTTTCATTAAGTCATGCTTCTCGACTTCCTCCTACACCTCAAGCTACTCCTTCTTCCACTCTTCTCCTTTGTCCTCTTTCCAAAGCCAGGCTCTAATCACAAAGTGCTCATGGACTGATCCTGAACCTTTTTCTCTTCTTTATACAGACTATCCTTTGATGATCTTGCTAAAGACATGTCTAGCATACTAACAAATTTATAACTCATGCCAAGAATTCCCTCTCTCTCTCTCTGATCTTCCAGGTGACTAATAGAAATTTCCCTTTGATTGTATATCTTTACAAATTGTAAAATATTTTTTTTCATTAGTTATTCTTCCTACTTATATATCTTTCATAATCTTTTCTATCTGACCAAATAGTATCATAGTCTGTAATATAGTTGTTCAACCTGTAAATGCGGCAGTCATCCTTGATATCTTTCTTTTCGTACCCATATTCAACCCATCAGCAAATTCTATTGATTTTAAATCCAAACATATATTTTGAATGTGTCAATGTCACTCCAAGTCCATTACAAACATTTTAGTCCAATCACATCTAAACTATAGCAATGGCTTTCACTCTTGTTTCCCGATAATTGATTCTTTACATTGTAGCCAGAATATTCTCTATAAAAGTGAAACCAGAAAAGGTATACTTACATATCTTTAGAGAACCATTTAGAGTAAAATCCACAATTTTCATGAAAGTATTAAGTGGTAGAAAGTTCTGGCCCTTGTCTACCTCTTCAACTACGTCCCCATTACAGTACAACCGTCATAGTAATTTATTTTCTGTTTTTGGAAATCATTAATTTCTTCCTTAATCTTGAGCCATTGCATTTCCTGTTCCTGTTGTATTTCTCTCCTGGTTATTTTCATGATTGACTCCTTTCTGTCCTTCAGTTTTCATATGAAATGTTATCTATTTGGAGAAAACTCCTATCATTCTATTTAGAACAATATTACACTACTCTCCACAATTACACTTCCACAGATCACCTTGGTAATTTTCCCCATAAACTATATTTCAATATGCAATTGTCTTCTCTATTTATTTAATCACATTTAAAATTTTTGGCTCCCCTAATAGCAGGTAAGTTTCCCAGAACCTGGCACATATTAGACATGATATAAATATTGATTATTGGATGAATTGCATGAGTATAGGAAAAACTGAGTTCTACTCTCAGATCTGCTATTTACAAACTATACTTTATTCAGTCATGAATGCTAATTCATGAGTCTGCTTCTTCCTGAGGTAAATAAATATTAAAGGATGAGTTCCCACTTTATTATGAGCTTATAATTTTATGAAGAGAGTGGATAATGAAAAAAAAAGTAACTAATAGTAACACTATTTATTTATTTACTATAAAACATTCATGCCAACTGGCTGATATATCCGTGAAATTACTCAGCTATGCTGAAACCACAATTCTGGAAGAGTCAGCAACAGACATCAATTCAATTTGGTCTGCTAATGTAGGGAGAAGTATAGAGATAATACTAAATGGCAGATTTTGCACTTTGTAACTGTGTTTTGTTTTTGGCAATCCCATGGCTAAATTAAAATTTATGATTAAAAGGTATATGTATAGAATCCAAGAGTTGACTATATTCATATAATATAATATTGTTAAAGACACTCACAACAGAAGGGCAAGTTCTACTGGCATTTATGTGTGCTATTATCTCTGTGTCCCACTGTCTATGAAATGATAAAACAGGCAGAAATGTCTTATGTATATGTGTTATTATTATAAAAGGATTTAAATTTATAGTATCCATCCCTTTATTTAAAAAAATCTCTTCCTTTGTTTTTGGTCATGCTTCACAAACCTGTATATTAATCCATGTCTATTTTTTATGTCTATAGAAAGATTTGCTCTTTGTTATTTTTCTTGAAATATTTTTATTTTTAAGTAATCTCTACACCCAACATGAGGCTTGAACTTACAACACCAAGATCAAGAGTCACATGCTCTACCAACTGAGGCAGCCAGGTTCCCCACTATCGGTTAATTTTTAATCTTACTTTACCTATCAGATCATTACTTATTCTAAGTTGAAACAGTCTTAGTGTCTTCTAAATGATCAATACTGTATGATCGTGTGGAAGAATCAAAACATAGAAACTGAAAGAATACCCTCTATATGGGTGTAAGTTTCAATAATTTAATTGGGTAGTATATTAACTAACTAAAGCTTGGCTTAAGACAAAGCAGTTGTATGAGGCTCATGAGTAAATACATAAACATTTTATACTGTCATGGAAATTTACTTCTGAGCTTTTTAACTAGGGCATTGATACTTCAGGGAGCAGGAGAAGAAGTTAGTTCCTGCTATCAGAACACTCCACAATCCCCTGTTAGACATTAACTTCATGTAATCTAGACATTATCCAATTTTGTTAACAATAATTTGTAACCTAGATGCCTACATCAGAGTAACAGTGTTCATCTCTCTTGATATGCTGTTGTCATCAGCTGCAAAACTGAATGCCAGCAAGTTGTTACTAATGATAGTGTACTGATTGTGAAAAGTATTTACTCTGTAAAGTAAGTTTATAGAAATCACTTCACATAACAAACAAAATGAAAAGTGAGATGAGAGAAAGGGTTGATCACTTCTCATCTGCAACCTACAAGTAATGACACTGCTGTTGTGGTCGTTAAATATTATGGGACTGCATTATAACCCCCTCTTCAAGCCATTTTTATCCAAGATTATCATGGTCTATTCCAATATGTTGAGAAATTGAATGCTGCCTGCCAGAAGCATTCTGTTATGATTAAATTCTAAAAAAAAACGGTTTGAGAAGAAAATTGCATGATAATACAATCAGTTTCACACTACAGAAGTACTTATTCTGTTCACTCAATATATTAGATTGTATACATATTGTGAGCCAATTATTAATCAACATGTGTTAAAAAAGTGTACAGTGTATGTTATAGTTCTTAACTATTTTTAAATAAGATTTAGTATTTTAAACAATTACTAGAAAGCATTACTTTATATTCACTAAATGTAAAGAGCTTAGTAAAATCATAATAGTTTGCCCTGAATTTATCTACCTTCACATCTCACAATTATATAGTTACTTTCATTTTAGTTTAAGTTTCTAGTACTCTTTTGTTAAAGGTTCTAACACTCTTAATCTTCCACACTTGTTTCAGTCAAAACTTAATTCATTGGCATATAAACTAATTCCTCCTTCTTTATGAATTAATAAGTAATGGAGATAGAAGAACATTAATCCATCTACACAACTGCTATGAAATTAGATTCTCTTCAGTGATGTTGACTTATGAGTTAAGGCATTTAAAGCAATGGGCATAATGCTTTTTACACAGTGGTCATTCCATAAATGTCAATTATTGTAACTATTTGTCCTATCTTCTAAGCATATGGGATCCAAATCCAACTGCTTTCTGATGCATTCTCATTGTTTCTCTTCTATCTAAATATCAAGATATATGTATAGGGAAATCTAAGGAAAAGTGTTTTTCTCTTCCCAACAGAGAAAATAACTTTTTTTTTCTGAGAGAACTAGAAAATTGAGGTCATTGATATCCCTAAATATATCCCTAAATGATATTCCTAAATAGGAGAGTCATAGGCAAGATCACGATTAAGTTTTCTTGGATACAGACATATTTTTCAGGAGACCAGCCTGTGCTAATAATAATGCATTACCCATGTTATTCATAACCCTGTTTTATATATTTAGTTTATATTTATTTCCCAAATTAATAAAATATTTTGCTCCTTGTTCTTAGGTCTCTCTCAATGTTATTAAACTGCATCATTCCTTATCAATTAAAAAAAATAATAATTTTAGAATGGCAAAAATTAACACAGGAAATGACAGATGTTGGGATGGGAATGCAAACTGGTACAGCCATTTCAGAAAACAGGCTGGAGGTTCCACAAAAAGCTAAAAATAGAATTACCCTACAACCCAGCAATTGCACTACTAGGTATTTACCAAAGGATACAAAAATACTGATTAGAGGGGGCACATGTACCCTGATGTTTATAGAAGCATTATCAAACAATAAACAAATTATGGAAAGAGCCCAAATGTCCAGCAACTGATGAATGTATAAAGAACATATGGTACACACACACACACACACACACACACACACACACACACACACACCCCACGCCAAGGAATATTACTCAGACATAAGAAAGAATGAAATCTTACTATTCGCAAATATGTGGATGAAGCTAGAGTATATTATGCTAAGTGAAATAAGTCAGAGAAATTTCACTCATATGTGGAATTTAAGAAACAAAACATATGAACATAGGCCAAAGAAAAACAAAAAGAGAGAGGGAGGGAAACCATACAACAGACTATTAATTACAGAGAACAAACTGAGGGCTGCTGGACGGGAGGTGGGCAGAGGGATAGGCTCATGACCTGAGCTGAAATTAAGAGTCGGATGCTTAACTGACTGAGCCACCCAGGTGCCCCAAACAAAATTATTTCTAAAACATTGTCTCTCACTAATTACTATTTTGAGAAACTAATATCAAAGCAACTTTTAA
The DNA here is from genome assembly GCF_018350175.1 of Felis catus. NCBI lineage: Eukaryota > Metazoa > Chordata > Mammalia > Carnivora > Felidae > Felis > Felis catus. The sequence continues at coordinate 127,967,109 of NC_058371.1, forward strand.
AATTTAGGTCTTTATAATATTATTGTATTCTAAGTATAGGCTCTTAGCATTCATATGTTAAACAAAAAAATATATATATAGGCTCAATTTGGTCACATAGCTCAAACAACCTCAATTTAATATTTTTAGGTGTTCCTTTTTCACAGATACCATAAAATATACAAATTATTGTTTAATAAACAATCTATTGTATTCTATCTAAATTAATATGTACACAATAAATTGGATATATTTATAAAAGACACATTCATCCTTCCATCTTTGGTGATAAAAAGAAGATTGCATAAACCCAGAAAGAATGGGAGCACTTACTGCTGTTAAGTGTGAAAATCTTCCTCTGACAGAAGTATAATTTGTGTTAGGTGACCCATAACTTTGTGGGTTAGTGGAATCTCAGCTGCCACCACATCTCTGCATTCCCTAACATTCTTACTCAAAGTTAAAAATATTTCTTTGTCTTAAATTTTCTATCTGCTTGAGAAATACTAAGATATAAAAAAGGGGGAGGATTTCAAACCAATCCCAGCTCTGCTAAAAATGAAAACATTTGACTGGAATTTCAAAGTTTTTTTTTTTTTTTTTTTTTTTTTTTTTGCTAACATCGACATTCTAGAATTAATTGAAACCAGGAATAAACATATATGAGGATACATCGTCTGTATTAAGAGACTTTTAAAAGTACTTTGTTTCAAGAAGTATCTTCATTGAGACAGAAGTGTCCACTCGTCTTGTGATCTTTACCTAATGAAGAGATCACAGTTCTACTTCTCAGGCTACCATGTTTCTTTCAAAAGGAAATACAGAGTTCGACTGGTGCTAGGTAAAGTAGCATTTTTCACTGGAGAAAATAATTGTTAACAATTCAATTTTCCTATGTTAGAAACACACTGAAAGCCAAAGTATAGAATTAAAATAGGAAAAGTGGGGTATCTACCAATGTTTGCTGGGGCTCCATAGGCAATGCACTTTCTCCTCTCTGTGCCTCATTGTCTTATGGTGAGGACTAAAATACCGAATGCATGTAGATCTCTTAGAGCAGTGCTTAAGATAAGTAAGCACTCAATAAATGTTAGCTTTAATATTATTATTATTATTAATTTCATCTAAGATAATAAATTTTACCAAATTTCCTCAAAGACCTCATTCTATGTAACATGGATCTCAAGAAGAACATCCTCTTAATTATAAAACCACCAGAAGATCATTAGTTATCATTAATTCAAGATTAAAATTTCCATCGAAGTTGGTATTAATATCTGCGTTTTTCTATATCTAATAAAGCATTATACAATATGCAGTCAAAATTATTTATACTTGGGTTGTTCACATTGTAGATTATTTATAATGAGGTTTTAATCTCCAGCTGACTTCTGCTTTACATAACACTTCAAATCCATCTCAATCTGCTTCTAGTTGGCATATTGTAGGGGAATTCAAAGTAATTTTGGTATTACTGTAGCTGAACACTGGTATCCAAGCAAGCATGCTATCAAAATTACACACAGTATATCCCAAAGGTAAATGTAAACGGCTTGAACATTAGCTAGGCTACCACTGCCCTCTATTAGTCTGAATATCAAGAATTCAGTATAATTAAAAAACTGTACTATCCAAGAGCTTTAGATTTTTAACACACGGTAAAGGACCAAAATATGATACAGTCCAATAATGAAAAGAATTTTTTGTTCTTTGAGTGATGGCATTTGATTGAATAATATATGTTTTAATGAACATGTTTTTCTTTATAGAAATATTTTAATCTAAGTTTTTTAATATGCTCAATAAGAAAAAACAGTCTAAAAAGAACATAGAGTATATGATTCCATTTATGTGAAAAATCCAGAAGAGGAAAACCTATGCAGGCAAAAACTAGATTACTAGTTGCCAAGGGCTGGGGTACGTGGGTGGGAAGAAGAGTGATTGTTGATGGGCATGGAGCCTCTTTCTGGGGTGATGAAATAGTCTAAAAGTAGAATGTGGCAATAGTACACATCTGTTTGAATTGATTAAAGCAATTGAATTATGTACTTCGAATGACTGAATTCTATGGTATGTAAGTTATACATCAATAAAGAGATTAAAAAAACTAGTTTCTTTTTTTTAATTTTTTTTTAATGTTTATTCATTTTTGAGAGACAAAGAGAGACAGAGTGAAAATGGGGGGGGGGTGGGAGCAGAGAGAGAGGGAGACACAGAATCCGAAGCAGGCTCCAGGCTCTGAGCTGTCAGCACAGAGCTCAATGTGGGGCTCGAACTCACAAACCGTGATATCATGACCTGAGCCAAAGTCAGACGTTTGACTGAGCCACCCAGGCACCTCTATAAAACTAGTTTCTTAAGAGAAACTTGCTTTCAATGTTATAGAAAGTAAAGTATTATTAAGAAAGCCAAATAAAAGTTTTTAAAATTTTAGTCAAATATCATAACAAAACAAAATCCATTATCATCATTAATATATTTTCCATATTATAATGTAGTGACTATACACTGAATTAAAAAATGGAATTATGATATTGCCAATAAAATTTATCATGAAAGTTATATTTTCAGCAAATGTTTTCTGCTTCATGAATGGTTTGTTTCAAGTAAAAAATTATTTCCACAGTTCTCACTTTGTTGTGACTGCAGAAAAACACAAATTATTTGTGTCATTTGTTGGCCCAAATGGAGTAGAAACAACAATTAATCATTACCTTTTGTGATCGTTCAGCATTTTGTTGTTGTTGTTGTTGTTTGGTTTTTTGAAATTGCTTCTTCCAGAGCCAGAATGAGAAGTAAGTAGCATGAGGTGGAAGAGGTGAGAACTACAGAAATTGAGCAACCATACAGGAACACAGGAGAATACAGGGTCCATCCCATTTCACTCCAAAAAGAATTCAGATTATATATGAATAAAACACATACACACAAACCATGCCAGGATACATTAAAGTCTTTTCTAAGCCCTCCTAATCTATTTAGTGCTATGCTGTTAACAAGAGGCATACCTTACTATTAATATAAGTTCCAAAGCAAGATAAGGAGCCATGGGCCCAAACCTTTGTGCTTGGTTCTGTCCCCCCACACACAGAATGATTGTAACAAGCTTGCATGTAATGCTTACCACATGCCAGGAACTGTTCTCTGTGCTTTATATATGATAAATTTATAACATTACATGGTGAAGTAGATTCTATTGTTATGCACATTTCACATATAAAAAACAGGTCCTAAAAGTTGAAATAACTTGACCAACAGGCAAGTGGCAGAGCCAGAATGTAGTTAAACCCTGGTGTTCTGATGTACATTCTCTGCTTCCAAACACTGCATTGCTAACTGAGCGGTACTCCATCGCCTCACCTACAATAGTACATTACTGAACAAATAACACATTTGAAGAACAAAAACATCTTCATTTTTTACATATTTTAGAAACATCACTAGGGAACAACATTTTTTTAATCAAAGTAATCATTAAGATGGCTGTTGTTAAAAGTCAGAGTGGTATCAGGAAATTGTATGTCTTAAATAATTATTAGTACACTACAAGTCACAATTCATTGGGCCATATTAGGCTAAGAAAATAGAATAAACAAACAATTCTGACTTTAGTTTTGGTCCTTCACATGACACTCTATGAATCTTAGTGAGAACAATAACTTCTTAGTATATTATACGGAGCCAAGTGGAAGACCAGGGAAAATTATTTCCAGGAATGCTCCAAGTCTAAAAGTCTAGGATTTATTTTGTTTTTTCTAAGTACAGAAACTATTGGGCATCTCTCAAGGCAATATTTCAAGATGATGCTATAAAATTTAAGTTTAAAGACCCAGAATAGCCAACATAATATTAAAGGACAAGAATAAAGTTGATATACTGATGCTACCCAACTTTAAGACTTCCTATAAAGCTATAGAAATCAAGAGAGCATGGTATTGGTGAACGTGAAAAATTGATCAAAGGAACAAAATAGAGAGCACGGAAACAGACCCCATAAATACAGTCAAATGATGTCCGACAAAGGAGCAAAGGCAATACAATGAAGCAATATGAAAATCTTTTTGACAAAGGGTCCTGGAAACTACTGGACATCCACATGCAAAAATAAATAAATGTGTACACAGACCTAACACCACTCAAGAAATTAACTCAAAATGGATCACCGACCTAAATATAAAATGCAAAACTATAAAACTCATGGAAGGTAACAGAAAAAAATATCAGGACCGTGGATATTGCAGTGAATTTTTAGGTATAACACCAAAGTCATGACCCATCAAGGAAAAAACTGATAAGCTGAACTTCATTAAAATTAAAAATCTAACTCTGCAAAAGATACTGTCAGGGGAATGAGTAGATAAGCCAGGATCTGGGGAAAAATTTTTAAAATGCCTATCTGATGAAGGACTGTTATGCAAAATATACAACAAACTATTAAAATGCAACAATAGGGGTGCCTGGGTGGCTCAGTCGGTTAAGAGTCCGACTCTTAATTTCAGCTCTGGTCATGATCTTGTGGTTCGGGGGATCAAGCCCCATGTCAGGCTCCATGCTGACACCAATGGAGCATGCTTGGGATTCTCTCTCCCCCCCTCTCCCCTCCTCTCCCCCCCTCAATAAATTAATAAATTTAAAAAATAGCTAATAAAATAAAATGCAACAATAAGAAAATAATCCGATTGAAAAATGAGACAAAGACCACAACAAACATTTCAACAAAGAAGAGGTACAGATGGAAAATAAGTAAATGTCATCATATACCATCGAAGAAATTAAAATTCAAACAATCATGAGACACAAGTACACACCCATTACAATGGCCCAATCTCAGAACACTAAAACAGGACTGCTGAGGAGGCAGAGCAATAGAAACTTCATTCATTAACGGTGGGAATGCAAAATACTATAGTCACTTTAAAGACAGTTTGGTGGTCTCTTACAAAACTAAGTATATTCTTACCATAAGATTCTTTTAAGGGCAATAATGCATTCTGTACTAATTTTCTTTGGGACAAGAGGTAGTCTCTATTTGTTATATTTAGTAGGTGTCCTGATAGCTTGGCACTGGGGCTCAAAACTGATTCCTGCTGAACTAATCCAGAAGTGAGGCATGTGACCTAGGACAGTAAAGATGTAGACTTGGAAACCAGATCTCTGTCATCAAATAATGATTTTAAGACAGAGCCTGGATATTTGCTACCTAATTTAATTTTGCCAATCCTGTGTACTAATAAGTAAAATGGAGATTGTATCTATCTTAGATGTTGTTGTGAAAATTAGATAGATTATGAATCATGCCAGAATATCACTATAAAAGCCTAATGATGAACATCTGCAACCGTTTTATCACTCAGCTCTGCTTCTCTATGTTTATATATTAAATCCTCATTTTTTTTACCTTCTTAAAAGAAGTTTATTTATTCAATTTGAGAGATAGAGAGCAGGAGAGGGGCAGAGAGAATAAGAGAGAGAGAATTCCAAGCAGGCCTACATTGTCAGCACAGAGCTCAATGTGGGGCTTGAACCCCCAAACTGTGAGATCATGACCTGAGCAGAAATCAAGAATCAGACGCTTAACCGGCAGAGCCACCCAGGTGCCCCATATCAAATATTTTCAGTGCAAAGTGGGAACTGAGAACTTATTCACCATGTTTGTAGCCTGATGCTATGCTAGATGCTATAGATAACACACACACACACACACACACACACACACACACAGCTTCTGCCCTCAAGATACTTAACATTCACTACAAAAGGGAGATTAGCAAATATTCAAGGGATGATAGAGTGTTAACATAAATATATCCTATAACTCTTCTCACACTTCAAAAAAATGAGTAATTACTTCTGAATAGAATGGCCACAGAAAACTTCAAAAATTTCTTGGAGCCACCAACATGGTTCTCCCCTTGTTTATGAATTCTTAACCTTACATATATCTCCAGTTATTTCCACAACCTTGAATGCAAAAAGATTAATGCAAGCATTAATTGCTTGAATTTAAAAAAAAATCTAATCTCTATTTCCATTATGCAATTAAAATGCATTCCAAATGAATCTAAATTATGTTAAAAGTCAAAAAATACTTCAGAGGAGAGCTGAAGTTTTAAAATCAAGTAATATGTAGTAAAGATCCTGTTTTCTTCTAATTTCCAAATATGAACTATGTTTCTTTTACCAGTAAATAAATAATACTTGCAAACAATAAAATACATAAGTAAACAAATACATAAATAAAATCTAATTAGTCAAGATTAAGAAATAATGAAAAAACAAAGAATTACCCTTTAGACTAAATCTAAAAACAACTTCCCTAATTTATCTTAATTTCAAAAGGTAAGAATATTTCAATTTTACTTGGAGGCATTCGATTTTTTTATTCAAATAAAAAATAAGCTGCCCTAAGGGCACCTGGGTGGCTCAGTCAGTTAACTGTACGAGGTCGGCTCAGGTCATGATCTCACAGTTTGTGGATTCAAGCCCCACATGGGGCTCTGTGCTTACAGCTTGGAGCCTCGAGCCTGCTTCATATTCTGTCTCTCCCTCTCTCTACCCCTCCTCCACTCACACTTGGTCTCTCTCTCTCTCAAAAATAAAAGAAATTTAAAACATTTTAAAAATTGATTGATAAAAAAAAACGAACAAATATAGTCATTTCTTCAGACGACAAAAACATCTACCAAAAATTACTATTCTTCTTGATTCAACTTCTGAATAAAAAAGATTAGATGGGTATTTTATTAAAACCAGAGAATATATCTGTCTCACTCTAAAAGTCAACATTATAATTAGTTGGGAAATGCTAGAAAAAGTCCTCTTCAAAACAGGAAGAGATAAGTTTCCTAACCAGTATCAATTCATATTTTTCTAGAGGCAAAAGCCAATTAGAAAATGACACTAGAAATAGAAAGATTGAGGGGCACCTGGATGGTTCAGCCAGTTAAGCATCTGACGTTGGTTCAAGTCATGATCTCAAGGTTCATGGGTTCAAGCCCCATGTGTGGCTCTGTGCTGACAGCTCAGAGCCTGGAGCCTACTTTGGATTCTGTGTCTCCCTCTCTCTCTGTCCCTCCCACACTCACACTCTGTCTCTCTGTCTTTCTGTCTCTCTCTCTGTCTCTCAAAAATAAATAAACATTTAAAAATTTAAAAAAAGAAATAAGAAGATTGGTAAGTAGGTGACAATAGCATTATTCATAAATGATGTGTTCATAAATGTGCAATTCACAAGGGGATCTCTGAAAACCTACTATCTACAATAAGTAAATCTGTAAAATTGTAGAGTGCAAGATTAATATATAGAAAACTATAATTTTCATAAAGTATAAAAATCAATTAGGATATATATAGGAATACAATAACACTAGCAATAACAACAATAATTGCAAATAGTAAGATAAAATACCTAAAAATCAACTTTGGTTTAATTTAAAATGTCAATATCTATACCAGAAAAAGTTGAAATGTTTAAAAAAAAGACTTTAATACATAGCGAGCTGTATCCCCTTCTTGGATTTGATCAAATTCATAAAGATATAAAATTTCCCTATATTAACCTAGAAACAATTTTCAATAAAATATCAATACCATTCTTGTTTTTTGAAAGTAAATAATTTCAAGTTTAAGATGAAAAATTACTGAAACTCCAGATAACATTCAGAACAACATCACTGAGTCATTGATTTCAATAGAAAAGGATTGAGTAAACTTTATGTCTGTCAATAGGGCAAAGGTTAAATAAATTACCCACACAACAGAATAATATGCAGCCATAATAAGAATATGGAGCTCTTCAAGAATAAAAAAATGTTACCCAAAACATATTAATAAGGCAAGATTCAGAATAATATATGTAGTACACAGCAATTTTAATATGGAAAATGTGATTTGCTTATGTAATCTGCAACGTATTTCTAGAAAAGGAAATAGGTGGTTGGGCCATAGTGGTAGGTAGAAATCTAATCACTGGCCTTATGCCTTTTAAAATGTGAACATTTGAATGCATTATCTACTTAAAAGATAAAATAAAATTTTCTATTGCTAATTTTTGGAGTAGTATTTTATATGGCATGCCATAAAATCAATAGTTGTAACTATTTTCATTCAATAAGCTTAGATATCTAATGATTAGAAAACTTAATGATAATTCTGTTGTACTGATGAAAACCATGTGAATAATCAAAACTATTAAAATATTAAAAATATCAAAAAACAATAACCTATCTCCACATAGGTAAAAACCCCTAGAATATCTGTGCCTCTAACAGTGTGATTCTAGTTCCTATCTGCAAAGAGATGTCAGAAAACCTGGTAGTCTCCAAAGAAACCTGATTAAAGAGAGTTCATTTTAGAAGAACAGTGAAAAATATTTAAATATGTATAATAGGAAAGGAAAATATTGAAATTGAATAGGAACAAATTATTTAAAACTATGATCAGTATAAATGACTCATACATGGACTTGCCAAGTCATTCTCAAAACAATGGAACAAGAGAGCATTCCATAATTGAAATACAAGTAGATGCCATTATAAAAAAAGAGAAAGAAATGAGTCTAATTTACCCAGAGGGGAATGTTTTTTCTGGTATACATTATTTCTAATGATGTCAAAATTTAAGACCTAAGTGCATTTTCAAAGGCTTATAAAAATAATGGAAAGTAGAGCCAAAATGAAGGACCAATTGAGGCCAATTATTAGGAGGACAAACATATCCTACCACCATGCTTGTTTGGTACCACTGTCCAAGGAAGCATGCTATGAAGAATTGTCTGTAACTGGCCCTGTTTCTTCTGGGACTGGAGCAGGAAAACTGCCAAAGTCCTAGTTGTGCAACTAACGAAGCATCAGGGGGATGAAGTAATATTAACTAATAATTGAAACTGGACTGAAAAAATCATGTTTCTGGCTAAGTCAATGTGCCTTGATATTTTGATATTTCTATTCAAACGAAAACACTCATAGGATTCATCACTTAGTACATAAATCCTCCATAATTTACACTGACCTTGCTAGTGGAAACATATTCTTTGTTGTTTTTGTCCAAGATTTACTTTGCTCTGTCAGTTGGAGAATCGATTCAGGTCAGGGAGAAAACCTCCAAACACCTATCGTGAGCCAACAGGCAAAAATTAGACCACCTGGTGTGTGAATGCCAGAGGACAAAACACTTTGCTTTTTCAGAAAACTCAGTAGAAGGTGTGATGCAGAATAAGTCTGTCAAAGTAAATGATTAGTTTCCCAAACATGTACAGCTGGTCAGAGGAGCAAAAGAGGACAAATCCAAAAGCCAAACTTTGCTACATCTTTATTGATTTGTCTTGTTTCCCTTCTCAAATAGTCACATAAAAATAGGCATTTCTTTTGCCCTAAACATACACAGCCATCCCTTTGTGAGAACAGCTAAAGACAAATGGATTAGCTGAGGGAGATGGCCAACTGCAGGTTCAGCATCAGGATGTTTATCTGAAGCTGACTGATCTTATTAGATACTGAAGAGTATCAGATAGAAAAATCTTTAAGAGATAGTTCCTCTTCACCTCATGATCAGGGACACAGAGAAAAATAAGCTTTGGTGCACGATCTATACCAACAACAGTTCAGTTGCAATATTTCGGATGGTAGCAGGTTTCTAAAAAGTGTCTACCTTCCTAGGCGTCATAGACTGCTCAGAAGAGTGTGCCAGGTACAGAAATGTTACCAGATTCTACCTGAAAGAATCCATCATTTCCAAACTAGATCATTGCTAATGCAATTACTTTTGCTATTTTTTTTTCCCATTTCTTATCACAGTGGAGTCATATTTAGCTATCTGAACCCTGCCAATTCTACTGCTGGAAGAGAGCCAATCATAAACGAAAATTCAGTCACCTCTGAAGTTATAAAGGGTATTTTAGCTTCTCATTTAATAATCATTGCTCTAAAATCTTATGTTCATTCTAAAATTTGTCCCTAATACTTAGGTGGATACTCAACAATTATAAAGTCAACAATTAGCACTATTTTAACCTATACCATCCAAAAAATTTAAGCTACTCCACAAATACTCTTTCCCTTTCTCTCCCCCCCCCCACACATACACACACACACACACACACACACACACACACACACACACACACACAATTTCCTTTATCTAACTGTATTAATGATGCCTTTAGATCCTTTTCCATGGTCCTCTCATACTATCATATGCTCATAGGACTCATATTGTTATTTGACTGAGAAAAAGCACATGAACTCACACAAACATAGACATACACACAAAAGTCACATTTAGTAAGGAGTTGTTGGGAATGAATGTGTTTCTGGGGGGAAAATGTGTATATGATCTCATCAATCCCTGATTAGAAAATTAAGTCACTCACTTTACACCTGATTCAACTACATCTAGAAAAAGTGACACAATACATCTGAAAGTTAGATGCTGAAAATTTTATTCTCATGTATTATTTCCCTTTGTATTCTCAAAGGTTTTATTAATTCATCATGCTTCAAGTTGCAAATGAAATGATTTTTATTGGGGAAGCTGTCAAGCAAATAAATATGTTCATATAGTTTATTGTGTTCTATAACCTAAAAAATTAAGAGCATTAATTCTATGCAATATATCATGCATATGTCAAATGTTGGACCACATATGAATTGTAGTTTTTCTTAAACATAAATCTATGTCCTGATTCTGGGTTTGTTAAGTAAGTTTAAATAAATCTTTCTTCAGTGCATAAGAAGTAGAGGGGAAAAAGGAAAAAATAAGAGAGAAAGAAACATCTGTAATTAGCATATACTAAAATCAGCTACACCAATCAAACATATATTTACCTTAGACTTCCAGATTTGAAATAAGAAAATGGTCTGGAAGTAATATTTTCAGGATCTTAGTAATTCTTTTCCTCTTTTTACATAATAGATTATACTAATGATAATCACAGCTATATTTTAAATTGAAGAAGAGAACAATTAGCCTAAAGTCATATTAAAAATGGTCTAGTACACACAAAGCTACAAATAAGCAAATTAAAACTACAAAGATATATTATGAATTTACCTACCAAATTGGTAAAAATAAAAGATAGCAGGCAGTATTTATTTACAAGAGTGCTGTAAAACATACATTCTTACTGTAGATAGGATTATTAAGTTTGTTGCATTTTTTTCTTTGCAAAAAATTATTAAGTCATGAATGTGTATATACACTAACTCAGCAATTCCACTCTCAGGAAACAATTTTAAAGAAATTCCCAACAATAGAGAGACATGCTTAATTTATGCCACGTTTATAGGGTATAATATTGTTTGGACACTAAAAATCATGTTTTAGAAGCATGTTTGATGGCATGGAAAAATGCTGATAATATAATGCTAAATGATTTTTTACAAAAGGTAATTAAACTGAACAAAGAGCACAAGCTTCATTTTATTATCACACTGGAGGTAATCAACCAAAAATATAGCTCATCAGATAAAATTGCAAAAGCTTGTTGATAAATATGATGTGGAAGGCAGCCTTTCTAATGCATCTTTTTCTGGTGTTAATAACGTTTTAAATGTTCTGAATTGACTACGTTTTCACACACACACACACACACACACACACACACACACACACTGAAGGATATCTAAAAGCTATTTATGTTCATTTAGCAGTTCAGTTGTTTAAAAATGTATATCTGAGACTTTACAAGTTCACTTTTTAATAATAAATATTCTTTCATAATGTAGCTTTACTATTCCATAGGGAACATTGATGTTACTGCTCCACAGAATGGGAAACTAGCAGTTCTCATTATATTTCAGCCATTATTATAGTCTTTATAATTGTTAAAATAGGAATAGTTTTATTTTGTTAAAAATATTATCTTTAATATGTATTTCTTAAGTACTTGTACATAAAAACTCATATTTGTTTTACATGTAGAAACAAAAAAAATGCTGACAAAAAGGATGAGATCCATTTTAATTTCTATGTTTTTGTTGTTTGTATAGTTCCATAATTTGCAATAATTAGCTGGAACTAATGCCTATGTGCACTTTGGCTCATTTTACCAGAGTTTAAAACCACTAGGCACATTAAATACACCTAATTTTCTTCTATGTCATCCTCAAGCATCTTTCTCTGCTGTTTAATACCTATGGAAAATATTAACATGTCACAGTTATATAATGTTTTCAGAAACTTTTGACATATTTGAAGTTTCTCTAAATCCCATCTCTTTTATTCAGGACTTTTGAGCTACATTATTTTTAATGGAATAGTGATTCTCTAGGCAATGGTTCTCATTATAGTTCCCAGATCAACAGTATGAGAATCAGAGCTTAAGAAATGGAAGTTATCGAGCTCTGTAAAAATTACGGGATTTGACCTGGAAACCTGTTTAATACCAAGTCTTTCAGATGATTCTGATGGATGCTAAATTTTGAGAACCATAGCTCTAGGGTATAGAAAGTTGTGAGATTTTCCATGTCCACCTCATGTATGGTTTTTGCTTTGCAGATAGCAGTTAATGTTTTGGAGATGAGAAAGTATTCACTGTTGAATATAACTAGTGACACTCAATATTATTGAGTACTATTTAGCAGAATTTACATAGCTGTAAGCATTGGGATTTATAATAAAATGGTTAAAACAACAACTTAAATAGCACAGCTATCACTAGAATTCCTTTATGGAAAGAAAGTATTTAGGAAAATACTTGGATAAACTACTTGAAAATAAGGTGAACTCTTGAGGATATATTCAGAAAGAACCAAGAAAAAATATATGGATAAAATAATCTGCATAAAAATATGAAGAAAATGTAAGCCCTGGGATAGGCAATAGAAGAGTGGGTAATGAGAATGCAGCGTAAGTAATAGATAAAATAGTCAAATGATTACATAATAGAAAACAATAGTCAAGTGACTTTTGAGAACATGTGTAAGTTGCAGTCAGAATGAATTGCTTTCAGGACCTTCCATCTACCAAAGCTTCAATAAAATCTATTCATATGCCCAAATGCCATGTGTCAGCGAATTGTGTTAAGAAAATTTTTGATTGAAGAAGATGACCTGGGAAAATGTAATTATTTTTCTTCCTTCTGAGAAAACTAAACTATGATAGTAAAGTTACTTTTTAAAAACTATAAGCCATAAAAATGAAGAGAACAAGTGGTAGGTCATCAGCAAACTTAGACATTTCAATAAATTTCTAGAAGACAGGTGGAAACGTATTGACTCATAAAGCACAGTGCAGGTAGTTGCAGCCAAAAATATTTATGGAGAGAACTGGAGCTAAGCAGACACGAATCTTTCCTAAAATACTCTTCAGAGGGTTGGGAGGCAGACTTGATGAATCAAGAATGGCAGGCAGTAAAAAGGCTAAAAACAAGATGATCAACTGAAAATATTCCGATCAACTACACTCTTCCACCATCCTCAACAGAATTAAAAGCAGTTCAGATTTTCTCTTTCATAGCAAAGCAAAACAAAACAAAACAAAATGAAGGATTTCTTCAAAATGGAGTAGCTAGCATGGATCTTAGTGTTTCTTAGTAAAATCCTCTTGCCAATGACCATTAGTAGTTCTTTAGGTCATTGAATTAGAGGGAAAAAAATGATAAACATTACCAGGGGAAAAATGGAATAAAATTTCCCAGAGCTGAAGAATTACAATATTCATTGTGTAGCTCAATAAATAAGTTTAAAATACAAATAACTAGCAATAATGTTGTAGATCTTTAGAACAGCAAAAATTACAGAGTTGATCCTAAATTTTTCCCACTGGTGGTGGGTAGGGGAGCAGGCCTTTTACAAACACATGATAACATGGTTGGTATTCTCTTAAGTAATGTTGGATTCTATGGAACAACAGAACAATGCTTTCAAAGTTCTGAGAGAAATTACTCCCAACCCCCACAGTTGACACTACACTAAATTATACATCAAGGGTGAGGATAGAATAAAGTGATGTTCACATATGCAAGGACTCAAAATTATATATCACATATATCATCACATAGTTAATGACTGAAGGATGAATGCCAGCAATAGAATAATAGAAGACATGCTTAATGAATGAAGGACTTAACAGGAAAAGGTAAACTATAATTTCAAGTTTAGATATCAGAAAATTTTTCAACCAATCCTCATTGATTAGTGATACTGAAGAATCAATTTAAATGAAAACATTTATAGGTTTAAAATGGTCTATAGATAGGCAAATATGTACCTTTGAAGAGAAATTCTTGAGGTCTTTGGGTCTAATGTATAAGTATTTTATAATCACTGCACTAGAAGCTTCAAATTGGCAGTAAACTCCTGAGGGGAAGGTCTATATGTGCTACATTCTGATTAGTTTGATGACTTGTAGGAAAAAAAAAAAAAAAGAAAAAGAAAAAAAACCCACAACCTATTGCTTTATAAATAAAGCAATTGTCAAAGTTTATGCACTAATATAGATGAAAAAAATCAAATGGATTATAATATCAGAAAGATTGATGATATTCCTTCCACTACTTTGGACATCAAACAGCTAGGATGATTATTACATTGTACTTTAACCATACCAATTTAAAAGAGATTTGGAAATAGAACCAGTAGAAGTTATGGAAAAATAATTCTTTCTCTTATGAAAAATAATCCAAAGGGATTTAAAGTTAGCTTCATACAAAAGAAAGTTTATTTATTCTTTTGAAATTTCTGGGAAACAAAACCAGAGAAACTGACAATGAAGAATATCTAGGTTATTAGTAAGAAAAAATTCAATGAAAAAAACATGTTATGAATCCTCAACAATAACTAGTAAACTGAATCTAGCAACATATTAAAAGGATTAAATTGCATGATCATGTGGGGTTTATACCATTAATGCAAAGGTGGTTTAACATACAAAAAACAATCAATGTAGTATACCACATTAATAAAATGAAGGGAAAAATAAAACAATATCTTTTCAAATGATACAGAAAAGACATTTGATAAAAATTTCACAAATTTTCATCATAAAACACAGAAATCTAAGACAAAAGACAAACCTCTCAACATGATAAAAGGCATTTAAGGAAAACACAAAGCTACCATCACAGTTAATGGTGAAAGATTGAAAACTTTTTCTTTAGTTGAAGAACAAGACAAAGATGTTTACTTTCGCCACTGTGATTTAACTTTGTACTGGAAGGTCTAGCTAGAGTAACTAGGCAAAAGAGATCAATAAAAGACATCAAATTGGAAAAGAAGAAGTAAAACTATCTCTGTTCACAGATGACATGATGCTATATATAGAAAATTATAAAAATTCCAAAAAATCATTACAGCCAATAAATAAAGTCACCAAAAATTGCAGAATGCATGATCAAAACACAAAAGTAAGTTTTATTTCCATACACCTGCAATAATATTTCCCTTTACAAGAACATGAAAAAAAAAAAAAGTAAATAAATTTAACCAAGGAGGTACAAAACTTGCACAGTGAAAACTATCAAAATATTGCAGACAGAAATTAAATAAATCTAATAAGTAGCTGATCTTTGTTCTTTTTTTCATGTTACAAATCCCTAAAAATAATATAAATTAAAAATGACCCTAAACTCTATTATCATGAATGACAACGCAATTAATGGCACGACTCATATTTATAAACAAATCTCAGTTGATGCCTTAGTGTAAAATATTTCCATTTTTACAGTATACAAATGTTTAATCAATTTGTAAGGTAATGAGGCCTCACTTAGTTATTAATTACTCAAACTATTATGCAAACATAAAATATTTGTGTCAAAAGTGATTCATTGATGAAGATCACAAAATAAAAGTTATAACTGGAAGAAAATGAATGAGAGAAAAAAATGTACTTTATAATTTAAAAAGTGTAACATATTTCTTTTGTTTAATGTTTTTCAATAAAATCATTTTCTCCCAGTAGATCTCATTTAAGTTTCTTAACTAGGAAAAAGCATTTCAGGCTTCAAAAACAAAATAACTACCTACTCATTCTTGACAAATATTAAAATAAAAATTTATAAACTTGCTGGGTAAACATACAGGCATCATTGTTTAAGAGGGTTAAGTATACGCTTGTATAACATTCTATAGAAGGTAGACAGACACTGCTTCTATAATATTGTAAATCATTGCCCTCCTAATTTCAGACTTACCTACCTTTCACGCATAAAGCCAGTCTAAATGGATAGACAACACACTTTCTAAGAAAACAGTAGCCTTTTAAAGCATAGCTGAAAATAAAATTTTAGAAATTGGCAAGGAAGAGAAAGGGAAAAGGTTTTGAAAGGGCGGGCCTACGCCTGCCGACTCCATTTTGTTCTGTGTCCTTCACCTTGACCACGCCTCCTCCCCTTGAGTAACCTCCCGCTCACCTGCCTAACAGGACTCCAATGCTTCCCCAGCCAATCGGCTGAGGCCACAGCCATTACCTCACCAACTGCCCCTAGGCCCCAATAAAACCTTTGTCCTTTTGAAACTCGCTCTCTCTCCCCGGTATCTCACCACTGCGTTGGTGCAGGTAGGGGACTGAGCTCGAGCTAGCTTGAATAAAGGCTCTTTTGCTTTTACATCGGACTAGGCTCCCTGGTGGTCTTTGGGGATCACGAATTCTGGGCATAACAGTTTCATTTTGTATTTGTTTGCTGTGGTACCCAATGGACCAAATTATTTTAAATTTTAGCCGGAAGTCACTAGTACTTTAAAAAGAGACCAGTGGAGGGAAATGTTATGGAACTACTATGAAATATTCTAATAAACAGAAATACTTGGAAAATTACAATTATTCAGTCCCAACTCTATGTTCCAGTTTCATGAAATGGCTTATTTTTTAAGCATCAAAATCACTTATTCTTGACCACAAAACTGACTCTTTGAAGTCTTATATCATATCAACTTTTGAAAATATTTCTGAGATAGCCCCCGATATTCAAATATATTTCTCTCTTTTTTGTACAGTTTGTAAAGAATTACAGTGGTTAATGTGCTTCATGTATATATGAAACTTCTCATAATATCTTACGGTATTTAAAAAATTATATTAAGTCAGATTTGAAGTATACAAACAATACTCTTTTCAAAAAAATTTGCCAGCTTTGTTGTAAAGTAAAACTGACAAATAAAATTATATACACTTAAGCTGTACAACAAAATATTTTGATATATATATCAAATATATATATATGTGTATATATATGTGTGTGTGCGTACATATAAATGATTACCACTATCAAGCTAATTATCTATTACCTCAATAGTTACAATTTTGTGTTTGTGTGTATGGTGAGAACTTTTAAGATCTACTCTCTTAACAAATTTCAAGTGTACAAGTGAGTATTAAGTACAATTAGTATGCTGCACATTAAACTCCAGAACTTACTAATCTTCCATAACACAATCTGTACCCTTTGACAAACATCTCCCCATTTCCTACATTCCCCATTCCCTAGCAATCACTGTGCTACTTCTGCTTTGGTGAGTTTAAATGTTTTTGATTCCAAATACAAGTGAGATCATTCAGTATATGTCTTTCTAAGTTTGGCTTATAGTACTTAGGATAACGTTCTCCAGATTTATTCATGCTGCCACAAATGAAAGGATTTCCTTCTTTTTCTTTTTTTTTTTACTTGAAAAATATTCCATTATATGTATCTCACATTTTCTTTATCCATTCATCCAGTGATGGGCACATAGGTTGTTTCTATATCGTTGCTATTGTGAATAATGTTGCAATGAACACGGGATTGCAGATATCTCTTCAAGATCTTTATTTCATTTACTTTGGATATATCTAAAAGTGAGAGTTCTGGATCATATAGTAGGTCTACTTTAATTTTTTGAAGAATCTCCATACTGTTTTCCATAATGGCTGTATCAAACTGCATTGCCACCAATAGTGTACAAAGGTTGTGTTTTGTCAACATCCTTGCCAACATGTTATCTTTTGACTTTTTGATTCTTAGCAGAATTATTTAGTTAGACAAGAATACAATAGTTCATTTCAAAATCAAGATACTATGACTCTAGAGAGCCAGGAAAATGTCAGCAGAGTAGGAGGATCCTAGGTTCACCTGATGCCATGAATACAACTAGATAACTATCAAATCATCCTAAACACCCCAAATGTTGACCAGAAGACTCACAAAACAAACTCCACAACTAAAAGGAGAGAAAAGGTCATCCTGAAGAAGGTTAAGAAGTGTGGAAACATGGATTAGAGGAGAAATGGATCTTGGCTGCTTTAGAGGGGAGGGAGCTATGCTCTTTGAGAAGGGTGAGAGAAAGAGAGGAGCACACAGGGGAACACACAAGCAGAACATTTCCCCAAAGCCATTTGCTTGGAAAATGAGAGGGGCTGAATTTCATGAGTTCTTGCAACCAGCAGAACTTAAAGCTTAGAGTTTTAAAACTCAGTGCATTTGGCTGGGATAGAGCTGGGAGGGTACTCTATTGTTTTTGCAGAGAAGGCAGGCAAACAACCTGGGGGCAGACAGCACCTGGGGTATACAATAGGGAGAGTATTAGCTTTTTGTGCAGCACATCTTTGAGAGAAGGTGTTCAAGAAGATACTTCTCCAGGAACAAAGGAGCTGGCAAGTGCCATTTCCCTCCCCTGCCTCTCAGCACAAACACAGATTCACCTGCTAGAAGCAGCACAAACAATGATGGTCTAACTTGTTTACACGTAGCGCCAACCTCCTGCATTCTGGTGGAACTGCCCTTCTCAGTCAGGCTTACTTCAGTCCCAGTGTGGTGGACTCCTCAGGAGACCAGCACAGACCCCTGACCACACCATATTTCCCATCCAGAGAATTATGCAGAGCCTCAGCTCTGGTGGAGGTGGTGACAG
Source organism: Felis catus (assembly GCF_018350175.1). NCBI lineage: Eukaryota > Metazoa > Chordata > Mammalia > Carnivora > Felidae > Felis > Felis catus. Next base: position 127,985,912 of record NC_058371.1, read on the forward strand.
GTCTCATTTCATAAGCAAACCCGAGCACACCTAGTTAAAACTTGCCACATTCAGGCCAGGGACCCAAATCTGCCCACAGTAGGCAAGAAGAGCCTCTGCAGATGACCGGCCTGAAGGTTAGAACAACAGACAGAACACAACATCAGAGCACATGCAGCACACACTGGTGACCCCCCCCCCCCCCCCCCCCGCCGAAGCAGCAGGCTCTGGACACTGCAGGAACTCTTCTTCATAAGTCCACTAGTTACAAGAGCAGGAGACATAATTTGTCTAACAGACAGAAGAAGGCAGAGACTTAGGCAAAATGAAAAGACAGAGGGATTTAGGCTAAAGAAACAAATAAGATAAGGACATGGACAGAGATCTAAATGAAACAGATATAAATAACATGCCTGATGGAGAATTTATAGATTGATCATAGGGATACTCACTGGACTTGAGGAAAAAAAATTGAAGGCATCAGTGACACACTTACCACAGAGATAAAATGGTTAAAAAAGAATTAATCAGAGATGAAGAATACAATAAATGGGATTAGAAACATGCTTGATGCAACAACAGCAGGCTGGAAGAAGCAGAAAAATGAATTAATTTCCTAGAAGACAAAGTAATGGAAAGCAATGAAGTTGAACAAAAGACAGAAAGAAGAATGATGCAAAATGAGAATAGACTTAGGGAACTCATTGACTCCATCAAACATAATATTGAATCATAGTTGTCCCAGAAGAAGAAATGAGGAAAAAGAAGGCTCTGCACTGGGCATGGAGTTTGCTTAAGATTCTCTCCCTCTCCATTTATCTCTGTCTCTGTCTCTTTCTCTTTCTCTCAAAAAAAGGAAGAAACACAAATGCAATAAAAATATGAGTATTTATGGAAAAAATCAGTCAAGGGACTAAAAAAATAAAAAGGATATAAAAAATATAACATACCTAAAATGTGGAGAGGAGAGGAATAAAATTGGGTTTAAACTTAAATGACCATCAATGTAATATAGATTGCTACATACAGAAGAGATTATATACAAACCTAATGGTAACTATGTATCAGAAACCACTAATAAACATGCTAATAAATAAAAATAAAGAATCCAAATATATCACTAAAGACACTAAAGAATTAATCACTAATAATACTAATCATACTAACACCACATAATCACTAAACAAATAAATCAGCAAAATATGGAAGAAAGACAAGAAAGGATCAGAGAAAATCTTCAGAAACAACCAAAACAAGTAATAAAATGGCAATGAATACATATCTAAAAATAATTATTTTCAATGACAATGGCTACATACTCCAATCAAAAGATACAGGATGTCAGGATGGATTAAAAAAAAAAAAGACAAGACCCATCCATATGCTGTCTACAAGAGTCTCACCCTAGACCTAAAGAGACCTGCAGATCGAAAGTGAGGGGATGGAGAAATATTTATCATGCTAACAGATGTCACGAGAAATCTGGAGTAGTAATACTCATATTGGACAAACTAGACCTTAAAACATAAAGTATAAGAAGAGGCAAAGAAAGGCATTATATAATAATAAATGGGACAATCTAACAAGAAGATATAATAATTGTAAATATTTATATACCCACTATGGAAGCACCCAAATACATAAAACAACTAGTAACAAATATAGCAAAACTAATCTATAATAATACATTAATAGTAGAGGACTTTAGCACCTAACTTACATCAATGGACAAATAATCTAAACAAAAAATAAACAAGGAAACGATGACACCTTGGATGAGATGGATTTAACAAGTATATTCAGAACATTTTACCCCAAAACAGCAGAATACACATTGTTTTAGAGTGCACAGGGAACATTCTCCAGAATAGATCACATATTAGGACACTAAACAGGCCTCAACCAATTCAAGATCAAAGTCATACCATGTGCCTTTTCTGAACACAACACTATGAAACTAGAAACCAACCACAAGAAAAAACTTGGAAAGACCACAAATATATGGAGGTTAAGTAACATGCTACTAAGTAAGGAATAGGTTGAAAAGGAAATCAAAGAAGAAATTTTTTAAAAAAGATGAAAACAAATGAAAGTGAAAACACAATAATTTAAAACCTTTGGGGCACAACAAAAGTGGTTATAAGAAGGAAGTTTATAGCAATACAGGCCTACCTCAAGAAGAAAGAAAATTTTCAACTAAACAACCTAACTTTACATCTAAAGGAGATAGAAAAAGAAAAACAAAGCCTCAGTACAACAGAAGGAAGGAAATAATAAATATGAGAGCAGAAATAAATAGTATAGAAACAAAAAAACAATACCAGCAAACAAACAAACAAACAAAAACAATATAACAGATCAATGAAACCAAGAGCTGGTTATTTGAAAAAGATAATAAGAAAACCTCTAGCCAGACTTATCAAAAAGAAATAATAAAATCAAAAAATAAATAAAATCACAAATGAGAGGAAAGAAATAAAAACCAACACCATAGAAATACAAATAATTATAAAACAACATTATGAAAACTGTATGCCAACAAATTGAACAATTTAGAACAAATAGATAAATTCCTAGAAACATATAACCTATCAAAACTGAATCAGGAGTAAATAAAAGATTCAAACAGACCAATACCCAGCAAATAAATTGATTCAGTAATAAAAAAATAAAAAAACAAAACAAACAAACAAATAAAAAAACCCTCTCAAAAACAAAAGTCCAGGACGAGATGGCTTCATAGGCAAATTCTACCAAACATTTAAAGATAGTTAACACCTATTCACTTCAAGCCATCCAAAAAAAAGAAAAGGAAGGAAAGCTTCCAAATTTATTCTATGAGGCAAGCATTGCCCTGATACCAAAACCAGATAAAAACACCACAAACAAAGAGAACTACAGGCCAATATATCTGATGAACACAGATGCAAAACCCTTAACAAAATACTAGCAAACTGAATGTAACAATACATTTAAAAAATCATTCATCACAATCAAGTGAGATTTATTCCTGAGTTGCAAGCATGGTTCAGTATTCTTAAATCAATCAGTGTGATGCATAACAGTAATAAAAGAAATTATAAAAACCATATGATATCAGTAGATGCAGAAAGAGCATTTGACAAAATATAACATCCATTCACAATTAAAAAAACCTCAGTGGGGGCGCCTGGATGGCTCAGTTGGTTGAGTGGCCAACTTCGGCTCAGGTCATGATCTCACAGTCCGTGGGTTGGAGCCCCCCGTCGGCCTCTGTGCTGACAGCTTGGAGATTGGAGCCTGATTCAGATTCTGTGTCTCCCTCTCTTTCTGGCCCTCCCCCATTTGCACTCTGTCTCTCTCTGTCTTTCAAAATGAATAAATGTTAAAAATTTTTTTTAAAAACCTCAGTGAAGTAGGTTTAGAAGGAACATACTCAACATAATAAAGACTATATATGAAAAACCCAGTTAATACCATCATAAACAGGGAAAAACTGACAGCTTTTCCTCTATCATCAGGAAGAAGACAGAAATGTTCATTCTCACCATTTTTATTCAATATAGTACTGGAAGCCTAGACACAGCAATCAGACAACAAAAAGAAATAAAAGGCATTCAAATTGGCAAGGAAGAAATAAAACTTTCACTATTTGTAGATGACATGATATTCTAAATAGAAAAACTAAAAGACTCCACCAACAAACTTCTAGAACTGATCATCAAATTCAGTGAAGTCTCAAAATACGAAATCAACATACAGAAATATATTGCATTTCTATACGACAGTAATGAAGCAGCAGAAAAAGAAATTAAGGAATCAATCCCATGCATAATTGTATCCCCCAAAATAAAATACTTAGAATAAACCTAACCAGGGAGGTGAAAGACCTGTACTCTGAAAACTATAGAACACTGATGAAACAAATTGAAGATGACACAGAGAAATGGAAAGATATTCCATGCTAATGAATTGGAAGAACAAATAGTGTTAAAATGTTTACACTGTCCCAAGCAATCTACACATGAAATGCAATCCCTATCAAAAATACCAAAACCAGTTTTCACAGAGCCAGAACAAACAGTCCTAAAATGTGTATGGAACCACAAAAGGCTCCAAATAGCCAAGGCAATCTTGAAAAAGAAAAGCAAAGCAGGAGGCATCACAATTCCAGACATCAAGCTATATTACAAAGCTGTACTAATCAAAATAGGCTGGTAATGACACAGAGATAGACACACAGACCAATAGAACAGAATAGAGTGTCCTGAAATACACTTATACGGTCAATTAATCTTCAACATAGGAAGTAAGCATATGCAATGTAAAAAATACAGCCTTTCAACAAATGCAATGAATAGTGGAAAAACCAGACAGCAACATGCAAAAGAAAGAAACTGGACCACTTTCTCACACCATATATAAAAGAAATAAATTCAAAATAGATTAAAGACCTAAATGTGAAACCTTGAAACCATAAAACTCCTAGAAGAGAACATAGGTAGTAACGTCTTTGACACTGGCCATAAGTAACTTCTTTCTAGATATGTCTCCTGAGGCAAGGGAAACAAAAGTAAAAATGAACTATGGGAGCTAAAGAAAAAAAAAAAACCTTCAGCACAGTGAAGGAAACAATCAACAAAACTAAAAGGCAAAGGCAACCTTTGGAATAGGGGATTTGGAAATGACACATCTGATAAAAGGTTAGTACCCAAGATATATACAGAACTTATAAAACTTAACACCCCCAAAACAAAAAAAAAATCCTAGTAAAAATGGGCAGAAGACATGAATAGACATTTTTCCCAAAGAAGACATAGATGGCCAATAGACACATGAAAAGATTCTCAGAATCACTTATCATCAGGGAAATGCAAATTAAAAGCACAATGAAATATCACCTCACACCTGTCAGAATCACTGGAATCAACAGCAAAGGAAACAAGTGTTGGCAAGGATGTGGAGAAAGGGGAACCCTTTTGCAATGTTGGTGAGAATGCAAACTAGTGCAGCCACCATGGAAAACAGTATGGAATTTCCTCAAAAACTTAAAAATATAACTGTCCTATGATCCAACAAGCACGCTACAAGGTGTTTACCCATAGAATACAAAAATACTAATTCAAAGGGATACATACACCTTAATTTTTATAGCAGCATTATCTACAATAGCCAAATTATGGAAAAAGTCCAAGTGGCCAACATCGATGAATGGATAAAAAAAAAATAAAAGATGTGATCTATCTATCTATGATTTCTAATCTATCTTGTTCCCTATATATATAATGGAGTTACTCAACCATAAAAAAAGAATGAAATCTTGTAATTTGCAAGAACATGGATGGAGCTAGAGGGTATAATGCTAAGTGAAATAAGTCAGGCTGAGTAAGATAAATACCATATGATTTCACTCATATGTAGAATTTAAGAAATAAAGGAGAAAAGAGGGAAAGAGAGAGAGAAGCAAACAGACTCTTAATCAAAGCAAACAAACTGATGGTTGGCGGGTACAGTGATGGGTTCAATAGGTGATGGAGATTAAGGAGTGTACTTGTTGGGAAGAGCATCGGTGATGTATGGAAGTGTTGAATCACTATATTTTACAACTGAAACTAACATTATACTGTATATGTTAACCACCTGGAAATTAAATAAAAACTGTTATTTTTTTTTCTTTTTTAATGTTTTATTTATTTTTTTTATTTTTGAGAGAGAGACACCACACAGAGTGTGTGCAGGGGAGGGGCAGAGAGAGGGAGACACAGAAACTGAAGCAGGCTCCAGGCTCTGAGCTGTCAGCACAGAGCCTGATGCAGGGTTGGAACTCATGAACTGCAAGATCACGACCTGAGCCAAAGTCCAATGCTTATCGACTGAGTCACCCAGGCACCCCTAAATAAAAACTTCTAAAAAAGATACTATAATTCTATAAAACCCAGAGTCAAGTAAAAAGTAATTATCAAACATAAACTTATTAAGATACTTTGACCACTATGTGTCAAATTCTTTTACACATTAACCTGATTTAACAAATAAGACTATAAATTGCATATTATTAATACCATTTTTCAGATTAAAGAAAGGAAGTTTAAGAGAATTCAATAATTTCGCACAAGCAGTGTCAAAGGCAAGATTTCAACCCAGGTTGTTGGAGTCTAAGTACAGATCTTTCTTAAATGAGAAGCCCTCTCAATGATAAACTGTGCATTTTCTTTGTACTATCAATGTCCTCAAAATTCTTCAAGAATACTTTATCAAATAGATGAATGTTATCATGGCTTTTATATATTAATTTAGCCCACAAATTACATTATACCACACAGACTATGCTCACATCACTCTATTATTTTGTCAGCTCTGTATAAAAAAGAAAAAGTAGTTCTACTTATTATATAAACACTACAGGTAAAATATTGTAACAGAACAACCAGAAAAATTACTTGTTGCTCTTGTTATGAATTAGTAGTTTTATTTTTTAAAGTAGGATACATTGCTTATTAAGAAAGAATTCCTTTTTAAAAAAACAAACTGAAAGCTCAGTGTTATGTAAAAAGGACAAAGTGGAAGAATATAATGAACATATGAAGGAAGTAAGGAAATAGGTATTCAAAGAATGCTTATTATTCTTCATTCAAATCAAAGGCTTTTTAAACAAGAAGTATGACGAGATAGAATACGTTTATTAATAAATACTACAAGGTATCTTTTAAAAGCCAATACTCCTGTAACTCCTTTAAATATTAAAACAAAACAGAACTATATTTTCTAAGTTTTCTAATGGGTAAAAAAATGGAAGAAATATTAATCCTATCAATGTAATATTCAAAATTAAGCCTAAGCAAAACCAATACGCTCAGTACAATGCCTACTTAACAGAAACAATTTAACTTGGGCTTTATTGGGGGAAGGTGGATTTCTTTTGGTTTATGCTATTACTAGATGGCAAAATCAAAGGATTACTATAGTTCCCAAAGATGATTCTAGAGAATTAAGTGCCTCAAATACTCTGCATTTTGAATGAGCATGCAAAATTTAGAGATTTTTCTAAATCAAGATCATTAGAAACTTTACCAGCTTGAAATGAAAAACATCTCTTACCTGTTATATAGTTTTGTTCAGTGTTTTCATTTTAGTGTGAAATCAGAAAAATGATCAGACCTTTAGTTCAGTGGCTAATTACCTGCTAAAGCTAAATACTGCTTTCCAATTCTCTGACGCAAATACCATTCCTTTAATTAAATCACAAAAATCTACCTCAAGTAAATGTTAGATAGGAGAATTTACATAAATTCAATAAAGGCAAGAAAATTGAGAGATATATTAAACTGCAGAACATTGGCATGGCATATTGTCTACAAACTTGATAGTCGCTATTTCTTTGTGCTTAATTCTTCATGTACAAGAACCTAAATATGCATGGAAACTCAATTAGTATCAGACTATTTCTGGGTTGACCAAATTCTCTTAAATATTAACCCCTAAACATCAAAATTGGACTTAAAACTTTCTAAATCACAGATTCTATAATGTTTGTATTAGTGGATGCACATAATACAATTGTTCTCTTTTTATTCCCTAGGTAGGTTTCCATTTTTAGTTCCCTATTGTTGAAGTGATTGGCTTAAGTGGCTATAGTTGGTGTTAAATGATAGGGATAGTAAAGTAGGTTGTCTCTATACTGTATCTGCACGGGTTCTGTTGAGAGACAATACTCTGTGGGTGTGTTACATTTCTGTACCTCTGGCAAGCAAAGCACTAATTGACCTTTTCTCCTGGGTTATCTTTTCAATGCTGTATAATAAACAACATTGAAGTTAGAAACAGTGTCTCCCTCTGGAGCAAAGGGCAGGTATGCTTAGTATCCAGCATAATAAAGATTTATGTCCCTAGGGTCAGGTGTTCCTCACCTGAAATATATCTCTGTTGTGTACAGGTCTCACCTGGCTCTCTTTATACCAGTCTATGGAAATTGGAACTTGGGAACTAATATAAGAAAATTAGTTCAAATTCACTACAAGTCCAGTGAATAATAAAATTCTTTATCTCTGTCCCAGGAGTCTCATCTCTTCTGCCATCATCCATGAAACTGGCAGGCTAAATTGTAAGCTAACAAGTAAGATAAAGCCTCTGACTCTTCACAAGTCTTAACAGGTTTTCCAGACAACTACGGTAGGGGTAGTAATCTCTCTATGTCTCTTTTGACATGAAAACTTCTCTTGAACTATAGAAAATGGTTGTTCTAATAAAAGGCATAGGATGGTTCTTGAACATGAGCTATAATAAACTTGAATTGTATTGATTTCCAAGAGAAATAAGCAAGACGCTTTAAAGGACTTATCTGATTTTATTATTTCAAATTATATATAAAGTAGGGGTCAGATTTTTGTTTTGGTGAGGGAGGAAGAGGGTGAGATATAGTCATAATACCAAACCATTGAAATTCACTGTGTAAATTACTTTACTGTAGAAAAAGCCTTGTAACTTGATAATTATCTATTTGCTACTTGAATCAATAGAACTTTTTCAGCACTTATAACCGAGGTCCTTGGTAATGTGATATGTTACATAGCAAATTTATAGGCCTTGTTTAGAAATAAAAGAATATGTGAAATCTCTTAGAGAAACAGTGACTGCCATGATGAACTACTACCACTCTATCTTGTCAGGAATTGGTCACTCTTCATTCTATGTACTGATTTACATATAAAATATGTTTCTTAATATCCAGCTAATTTCAAAATGTCTACATTTCCGACGATAAATTCACGTTCAAAATATTCATTAACAAGAGCAAAGAAATCACTGCATTTTCCTTATAGTTATTTTGTTTAGTGAGAACATCAATCACTTTTAATTTATTTGTACCAACATATCTCAGGGGCACAATTAATCTACATCATTGAAAACTGTTTTAGAAATACCACCATAACAATCTGAAATATTAAAATCGTATTTTGTTATTTCCCTTGTTCATAATTAAACACACTCTCAGACAGCCGTTGCCGTTGCAATTCTAATTCAGTAGTAAGGAAAATGTCTAGACTATTTACAGTGACACTGTAAAGATACACAAATGATGGGGCCTTTTGATAGCTTTTATATCTAAAGCTAATTCTTGTCCCCTGTGAACCTTTGCTAGTGAAATTAATGAAATAAAAACAATGTCAAAATTTGAATGAAGAAAGTTGGAAGGTGTCCATGGAGTGATATGGAAAGAAATCAGTCAAAACAGAAAGCAGAGGCTTTCCCAACGTAAATAAAAGACCAGTTCCTAACATATGACTATGAAACGTAAGTTTGAGTACATTTCAAGTGAATGCATGAGTCAGAATTCCAAGTCAATATATGTTGGCCTCTTGGAGCACCTGGGTGGCTCAGTCGTTGAGCGTCCGACTTCAGCTTAGGTTATGATCTCGAGGTTCACGCGTTCGAGCCCTGCGTCAGGCCCTGTGCTGACAGCTCAGGGCCTGGAGCCTGCTTTGGATTCTGTGTCTCCCCCTCTCTCTGCCCCTCCCCCATTCATGCTCTGTCTCTCTCTGTCTCAAAAATAAACATAAACATTAATTTTTTTTAAATATATATATGTTGGCCTCTTAAAAATATATACATATATGCATATATATTTCTTAATTCATACTTGGATCATGCCATTCCTAGAAGCTAGCTACAAGAAAAACAAATAAAAACAAAACAAAACCACAAACAACAAAACTCAACTACATATATCTACAAAGATTTTACCCATATATATGTCATTCAAGTTATTTGCTGTAGTTTGCATTGCACAACTTACGTATCATAAAAAAGGTAATATATTGTTACATATCCAGTTATACCTTCTATTTGCTTGTGGATAAAAGACATTATTTTCTTTTAAAATGGAAGTTACTTTGAGGACATAATCACTTCAGGGTTTTTCTTTTTCAATTTATTTTTCCATGTACTAAGCTAACATGTTGGTGCATGCCTCCAGAGATCTCTTACAAAGTTTTTCAAATATGAGTGACACCTTTAATTTCTGAAGTGATTCTCTTTAACCTTGACACAGAAATCCCAACATTACAGTTTAATTTTTCTAGCCCCCTGGTAAGGGTGGGAGGAGAGAAAAAGATAGAGGCAGAGAGAGAGAGAGAGAGAGAGAGAGAGAGAGAGAGATTTACATAGAGAGGTAGACAGACAGAATATGAATTGTGTGCCTGGATTGAATAATAACTTATACTCAAAGTAACTTTTACATTTTGAGTTATTTCTTTTTTTGAGATCATTTCTTCATGTGTATCTGGATTCTACTGAAAACACTTCAGCAACAAGTAGAGAACTTTAACCTAATAAAGGCACTTGTATTTATTGTGTTTATTTGCACCCCTTAGTAATTAATTCTGTACCGTTAGTAAGTTAAAGGCATATGTTAAAAACGTGGAAAGACTTCAGCTTAAAGGAAAGGCTTACTTCCATTTCGGAGAAAGCCTGTTCTAAATGATCTCAGGTACGAGAGAAAGTAAATCAATAAAGCAGTTCAGAAACAACACAGAATGTGGAATGCCATCTTTAATTAGAAGCATCCCCACTAAGATGATGAAGCCACAACAAAGGGTCTTATTTCAGAGCCTTGATAATACAGGCAAAACCATGCTGTAAAAAAGCTTGCAAAGTATTTTAATTAGTGTGAAAAGAAAGGGTAGGAAGGAGGGTAGGTGAAGAATTCCTTAAATTCTTCAAAATCTCAGAAAGGTATGGTTTAGAGACACGGCATACTCTGTCATGTTTTTCTCCTGCTCTCAGCTATAACTCAACAGTGGAGCTAGAAAAGTATAATCTTGTGCGACAGCAGGGCATGGACATATCTATCTTCAAAATTTAATGCCCCAGGCTTGCCATGTGGCCATGTTTTGGAAGATAAATTTTTTTAAATGATTAAAAAAATGATGTACTTTCATTTCAACGCATATCTTAAATTTGAGAAATTGTGATAATTTCTTCCCTATCCATGGTAAAATCAGCACACTGCACACTGTATTCAGTAGATTGGATAACTTCAGTTTAGTGTTATAGTCTCCTTAATGCTACTACAGGAGTGCTCATTAACTGCTTCATTGGTAAATACCAGGCGGCTATCATTAATTACAAATCATCGACTGTTTTTATATGGCCAAAGTAGTGTGTATAATGTATTCAACTCTCCAGTCATGCCTTGGGGCACTTCTCCTAATATATTTTTGCCATATTTGTTGTTTTTTATAATGGAAATAATGGCTAAAGAAAATCAGAGTCCTATTTCATAAGGAATAAAGTAATGATCTTTTTACTGATTTCTAATAAGATGTAGTATTAGCAGAATTTACTTAAATTTTCAGCTTTATTTAAAAAAATCACATGTTCAGAATGCCTGGTTGGCTCAGTCAATTAAGCATCTGACTCTTGATTTCAGTAAAGGTCATGATCTCCTGGTTCATGGGTTCGAGGCCCAAATTGCGCTCCATGCTGACAATGCGGAACCTCCTTAGGATTCTCTCTCTCTCTCTCTCTCTCTCTCTCTCGCTCTCTCTCTCTGCCCCTCCCTGGCTCCCTCACTCTTGTGCTCTCTCTCTCTCTCTCGCTCTCTCTCTCAAAATAAATAATAAACTTAAAAAAAATCCATATTGATTGTTTTACAACTTGAAAGAAAGCAACAAAAAAAGAAGTATTTTAGAAATTTTGGATGAAACATCCACTCACAGAATTCATAAAAATAGATTTGATACTAAAAAGTATATTCAACTATCAAAATTAATCTGTTAGTTCTTCACCAACAAATATAGACCAAGAACTTATTAATATCACTGGTAAGCTATTTTGTAATGTCATGGTATGTTGAATACAACTAATTTCTAATTAATATTTTTGCTCATTCTTTCAAAAGGGCGAAGACAGTCATAAGACAAAAAAAATGTTTCACTGAAGAAAGTAAAAATAGGTAAAATACGTCAATTTAATTTAGTATATACATTAAAATTAATACATAATGATAATATATCACTATTGCATTGCACAAATATTAGGCTTAGGTGATACACAGTACAAAAATGGTGTTATATTCTTTTATTTTAGTTGTTTTTAATGTTTGTTTATTTTTGAGAGACAGTGTGAGCGGGGGAGGGGCACAGAGAGGGAGACACAAAATCTGAAGCAGGCTCCAGACTCTGAGCTGTCAGCACAGAGGCCCACGTGGGGATGGACCTCACGAACCATGAGATCGTGACCTGAGCCAAAGTCAGGCGCTTAATCGAGTGAGCCACCCAGGTACCCCTAAAAGTCAGAAATAATATTGGGACATTTTATATTCAAGGATTGTTTGATTTCTTCTATTGATACAAACTTTTTTGTTGTTTTCTGTACTCAGTAATGACTATAACAACTTATTTTGTTTATTTTCTAGAATAATGTCCATTTTAAATTATATACACCTGTTCTGTACATATCAATTCATTACCTATGTAATGAAAATATGTGACAATTACTAACAGACCATACAGAAAATGCATTTTACCAATCCTGTGTTGCACCTGAAGTTCCAAAATGTTACCTGTCTCAAATTTAATATCTAAGTGTCTCTCCTGCTGACCAGATTTAGTTTGTACTTGTAGACTTGAGGGCATATTCATTTAGCTTCTTGACCATTTTGCTGCCAAACAGACGCATGCCTGGCGTAGCATATTTTTCCCTTCTGTGAACTTAAAACTTACATATCTTTGTAAAAATGTAAATTAATTTCAGATCTTATGTGAAAAAGTTAGGAAGACTACAATAGAACATCTTTATTTATTTAATTTTTTTAATGTTATGTATTTTTGAGAGAAACGAAGAGATAGAGCCCGAGCAGGGGAGAGGCAGAGAGAGACACACACAGAATCTGAAACATGCTCCAGGCTCTGAGCTGTCAGCACAGACCCTGACACCGAGCTCCAACTCACCAACTGTGAAATCACAACCTAGGCCTAAGTCTGACGTTCAACCTACTGAGCCACCCAGGCTCCCCTAGAACATCTTGTATATACTAAATGAACTTCTTCAAGAAAGTGTTATGATAAAAGAAGTGTTATGGTAAAGAACACAGTAATATGGTAAAGTACACAGAAAGCATGAAAACAAAAATACTGTCTGCCATCATTTATGATAAAAGTTTGTTATTGCCATTTCACTAATATAAAATATGAACTAATAACATGTTGATAAAAGTAGGCATCTTTACTTCTTAATTACTATATATCCATAAATGGTAATAATTAGAATCCTATGTGGGCTATATTTGGTTATTTCTAACACTATGTGTTATACTCCCTAAGAATTAGTACCACTAGTGATTTACTGTTGCCGTGCTTGTTTGTACTAAATGTACATAAACCAGAAAGAAATTTTTTTTTGTAAAAAATAAAAAAAGGTATTTCTTTGCCAATACTTCTAAAAGCAGGCCTCTATTTACTGCCCAAGGTTATTTGATTTAGAGATAGTTGCGCATTAAGGTGGTAAGTTGGCAAAAGGAACCTTAGATGGAGCATGTTATTTACACAATATATTTCCCTCATGACACACCAGCCATTATTTTTCAGTCCAAGAATATCTGTATACATTTGTTGTACGGGAAAAGAGATATACATTCAATGTTGCCATAGCATTTGCTTTATAGTCACCCAACAATACAAAATATATGTGGTAAGGATACTACTTCAGTAACCATAGCAATACCTAACTACTTGCAGAAATAAATAACTATTATGTGTTGCACATTTCAAATGTTTTTGATAGCTACAGTTAAGTTGTTCTCCAGAATGGTGGTATCATTTTATAAAGGCCTTTCTAAATCTTTAGCAAAGTGGATTAGGGAGAGCAATTTAATGAAAATACCTGTATGAAAAACATGGTTCTTTCAAAAACATACCATTATTGTGTTACAAATGGAAACTGCATCTAGTTAGTACTATTTGGCATATTATAGACAATCAAAAATTATATGCTAGGTGGTTGAATAAATATAATAATGAAACAAAAAATAAACTTACATCTAAAGGAAAGCATAAGAGAAAGAATATCTACATTTTTTGGCATATTATGGATTAATATTCATGAGACAATGTTTGTACTCTATTTGTGCTGTATCAACTCTATCAGAAAGTGGCATAAAATGAATAAGTTAAACAAGTCTTCACAAAACGTGTACTCTTAAGCATCAGGCAGAGTAGACCATCCTCCATTTTTAAAATTTCTCCCATGGGGCGCCTGGGTGGCGCAGTCGGTTAAGTGTCCGACTTCAGCCAGGTCATGATCTCGCGGTCTACGAGTTCGAGCCCCGCGTCGGGCTCTGGGCTGATGGCTCAGAGCCTGGAGCCTGTTTCCGATTCTGTGTCTCCCTCTCTCTCTGCCCCTCCCCCGTTCATGCTCTGTCTCTCTGTGTCCCAAAAATAAATAAACGTTGAAAAAAAATTAAAAAAATAAAATAAAATAAAATTTCTCCCAGAACACCACTCCCTGCTACCTTGACAAAATCTTAATAGTCTCTTACCTCTCAGCTGCATCGTTCAATGAAATCTTTGTTGCCTATTGATTCTGCTCAAAACTTTCAGAGATATTTTTTTAAGTTAAATGAAATTATGTAATTCAAATACTTAATTACCATCGTTGGCTCAAATTTAGTGGCTCTCAATCTCCATGGACATCATAATCATCTAAAAATCATTACAAAAGTATGAATACAAACTGCTGGCACCTCAGACCTGCTTAGTAGGTTCTCTGGGGGTGCAGGGTTCTGTAATTTAAAGATCTTCCCAGGTGATTCTGATAAATCCATGAGCATATACTCTTCATCCTAAATCACTGGACATACAATGAATTCTATCTGCTCAAGCATTGCCATCAAAGGTCTTTCTGAAAAAGTCAAAATGAGTATTTCCATATTATCTATCCTATATTACATTAGTACTAACTTTCTCACTACAGCCTGAGTATGGCTTATCCTTCTACAGTCTTAAACCTAGAAATCCCTCCTTATTTCCTCTTCCTTAGCAATTACTGGCTTTCCTAAATTATCACATCTTCTCTGTGAGGGTCTTCTTTAATTCCTCCCAGATGGGAGTGAGTATCTAAGGCTCATATGTGTTCCAAGCTTTTGTTGTTTCTTTTAATTTGGCAATTATCAACTTGTATAATCATAATTTATTTTTTGAAAGTGACATTTTATTGGAAAATAAATTGAAAAAGTGAAGATACATTTTTTTTTCAAATTACTGTTTCTTCTACATAGCGTAGGATTAAAATCCTAATTTCCAAAATTACAATGTTTAGTGTAAAGTTTAGATAATCTGAGTATATATGAAGACTTCTTTTTTTCATTAGGATTTTAATATTATAGTTGATGTTGACAATAGGTTGCTACTTTCTATGATACATATATGTGTGTATGTGTGTGTGCATATGTGTTCATGTATATTCTTAAGAGTTTATATTGAGAGGCACCTGGATGGCTTCAGTGAATTAAGCCTCCAACTTCGGCTCAGGTCCTGATCTCATAGTTCATGGGTTGGAGCCCTGTGTCAGGCTCTGTGCTTGCAGCGCAAAGCCTGCTTGGTATTCTCTCTCTCTCTGTCTCTCTCTGTCTCTCTCTCTGTCTCTCTCGCTGTCTCTTTCTCTCTGCCCCTCATCCACTCACACACTCTCTCTCTTTCATAAATAAATAAGCACTTAAGAAAAAAAAAAGTTTACTTTGAGTATAAACTGGAAAATTAAAGTGTAAAATATCTGGGACACGTGGGTGGCTCAGTTGGTTAAGTGTTGACTTTGGCTCAGGTCATGATCTCATGGTTTATGAGTTCAAGCCCTGCATGGGGCTCTGTGCTGACAGTTCAGAGCCTGGAGCCTACTCAGATTCTGTGTCTCCCTCTCTCTGCTCCGCTCAAGCACGCTCTCTCTCTGTCTCCCTCTCTCTCTCTCTCTCAAAAATAAACATTAAAAGAAATTAAAAAAAATATTTAAGACTAGTACAGGCCTGGCTACTATTGAGTATAGACCATTCAGTCTGGGGATGTATAGAGAGGCACGCATGAATGCCAAATGACAAAAATTAAATCAAATAGTGTAGAAATATTTCCATCAACGTGACTGTTTAAAGGCACCAATACCAGTCTAAGTGAATTCAAATTTATTTTAAATCTTAAAACATGTCAAAAGGTTCTACACAACTATTTCAGAACTCTTTGGAAATATACACAGTATTTACTTTATACTTAAAAAGTATAACAAAAAGTGATAAAAGCAAAGTACTGAGGGCTTCTAGGTGCTTAAAAAATCTTAGCAGGTAATTATACTGTATTATCTCATATGCTTGGCTCTTTGATTAGGCTATAAGTTACATACAGAGTGTATGATCTATTGATGTTTTAAATATTGGAAATAATGCTTTAAAACACAAATGCTCAAATAATGAATGCTAAAAAATGGAGGTATTTGTGATTAATATTAAAGTTGTCACTATATAAACCTCAATATGCTCTGGATTTCCATATAGGACATTTTCACCTTTAAAATATTAAAGGGGCACCTTTAATATAGGGGCGCCTGGGTTGCTCAGTCAATTGAGCGTCTTCGGCTCAGGTCGTGATCTCATGGTTTGTGAGTTCAAGCCCTGCATCAGGCTCTGTGTTGACAGCTCAGAGCCTGGAGCCTGCTTCAGATTCTATGTCTCCCTCTCTCTCTGCCCCTCCCCACTCATGTTCTGTCTGTCTCTCTCTCTCTCAAAAATAAAAACATTAAAAAAATGTAAGTAATAAAGCTAATGTCACATTACAATGACCAACCATCCAGGTTTTCCTGACACTAAAGAGCTTCCCAGAGTGCAAAAATTTCAGTCCTAAAATTGAGACAGTATCAGGCAAAACTGGGAAAGTTAATCATACTTTTAAAATCAAATTTAATTTAACATTTTAAAATTAAAGCCATATTAATCAGGGTTTGTATTACCTGTAAGAGCTTTTTTTTTTTACTATATATATATATATATATATATATGTGTGTGTATATATACACACACATATATTTAGGTTGAGTTGTTTTTCTTCCAATTATTAAAAAAATTGATTTCACATCTGATGGAAGGTGATTATAATGGAATAGCTATAATCTAAATGTAAAAAAAAGTGGTATTTTATTTCAGTTATATATTAGAGTAAGCTCCTCCTATGCTAAAATACTTGGATAAAATTGGGTCTGTTAAAGCATTGTCTAAAGAAAACAAAAAGTGACTAGATTTCATTATATGATTTTTCTTTGGTTTTATTATAATATAGATTTAATTTACTCTGGGGTTTGTTTAAATCTAAGGTTTCTATAAATTACTAGATTAGAATAATCTTTACTTAAAAATAAACAATTATTTTAAGGATAATTTAGGTCAGGTCAATCTTTTCAAGCTGTATTTTGAGAATGAACATATACTTAAAAGTCTCCCAGATATACTAAAACCAGAATAATTTTGCAGGAAATTAAATAATGACCCAGTAACTCCACTAGTCGTTATTTTCCCAAAGAAAACAAAAAAACTAATGTGAAAATATATATGCACCTCTATGTTTATTGCAGTACTATTTACAATAGCCAAGTTATGGAAGCAACATAAGTGTCCATCAATAGATGGATACATTAAGAAGAATTAAGAATTAAGAATGAATTAAGAAGACAGGGTACATATGGGAATAGGAGATAGAGGCTTCCAGTTATGGACTGAATAGTTCATGGTAAAAAAAGGTACAGCATAGTGAATATAGTTGATGGTATTATGATAGTGCTGAATGGAGACAAACAGTAGCTACACTTGTGATGAGCATAATATATAAATTTGTTCAATCACTATATTATACACTTGAAAATAATGTAACATGTTTAAAATAAAATGTTTTTAAAAGAAAATTTAATAATCAATTCCTGTGAATTTACAATCTTTTAATTACTTAAAATGAATCTGTTTATTACATTTATCAATTTAATGACTATTTCTACCCATATTCTCAATTATATTGAAAAAATACTTAATGAGGATAAAGATGGCCTCAAAAATGCCTAACAAATTAAAGATGAAGCACATGTAGCCACTGCAGAATTAAGACAACACCAGAATTCTGTCAATACACTAAGAGAAATATCTATTTATAAACTATTGTTTTGGGCAGAGATTGATTTAAATCACAAGTTAAATTAGATATTTTATACTTGTATTTCATTACTGTCTTGAAGAATTAGCCTATATCATATTGTTTTGAATAAGATATTATAACCAATTATGCTAGCTTTATTTTCTTTGTTTTTTTAATAGACACAGTTTTGATGCTAATATTTTTTTCAAATAAAGTTCTATCTTGCCTGAGTATCTTTTGTAATACTAAAATATGTTTTAGAAATTGGTCGTTTGTTAACAATGGTCATTGCTTTAGTAGCTCATGAAATAATATGAGCTTTAATTTTAATTTGTTTACTTTAAGTTTAACCTTTAACCTTAATTTCTACCTGTTTTTCAGCAGTTAGCACAGTGTTCTCATAGCATGCACTCAGTGGATGTTTACATTATGAATACACAAATTTTTATTAAAATATTTCGTGATATAATTCACTCAATATAACTATACTGAGTAATTTTACATGAGAAAAGACACTAGCTGTTATCCATAATGAATATTTTAAAAAAATGTTTATGTATTTATTTTTGAGAGCAATAGAGAGACAGCAGGGGAGGGGCAGAGAGAGAGAGAGAGAGAGAGAGAGAGAGAGAGAGAGAGAGAGACAGGAATCCCAAGCGGGCCCCATAGCTGTCAGTGCAGAACCCAAAGTGGGGCTCAAACCCATGAACCCTCAGATCATGACCTGGGCTGAAACCAAGAATCAGACGTTTAACTTACTGAGCCACCCAGGTGACTGGGACTTTAGTCACCACATCATCAGCATCCTGGTAATATTCCATGAATCCCATGATATTTTCTGCTGTTGGGCATGACGGATCCTATCCAGTGATTGATCACCTGTTGGGTCCCAGAACTCAGGACCAATTCCACAAAGTCACATGGAATGGGCTAAGATACAGCTTCTCTGTGGGTTTTAATTAGGATAACACAGTGTGATCAATGCAGTCTCCTTCATATAACCAGTGTTACCTATACGATTTCCCATAATTAACATCATAATTTTGACATTCTATTTTCCCTAAGTCCATCACGTAGGACACATTTCTGTTATTTCATGAATTATACCAAAGCAATCAGCATTAACCAAAGGTCAATTGCCAAATATATTTGGTTTGTTAGACTATAACACACATTAAGCTTATTAGAAACTTATTTAAACAAAATTAAATCGTACTAGGATGTTTCTTTAATGGTTATCACAATAAGAAAGAAAACAATAATAAGAGTTTTGTTCCTCTATTCTTTATTTACTCATTCTCCTTACTCTTCTTTAGCATTCAATATATAGTTCTAGATAAAATAATAAAAATTAATGCCACATCAGACTGAAGCTACTAAATTTATTCAGCAAACTATTTTCTGAACAAAACCAAACCAAAAACATGTTTATCAGAAATGTCAATTAAAGAAACAAAACCTATCATTATTAATAAATTGAAATATAAAATATATCTTGCTACAGGCTGCATTTTGAGAGATGTATTTCATACATATTAGAAAAGATTTTGAAAATACAAGAAAATCAATAAACAATGCTACAAAGCAATTATAAATCAAGGCATAAATGATATTATGTAGGCATAAGAACACTTATCCAAGTTGGAAAATACTTCAATATGGGAGCAATTTTTTTTTTTTAATGTTCCTTCACTTTTGAGACAGACAGAGAGAGACAGAGTCCAAGCATGGGAGGGGCAGAGAAAGAGGGAGACGCAGAATCTGAAGCAGGCTCCAGGCTCTCAGCTGTCAGCACAGAGCTTGATGTGGGGTTCAAACTAACAAACCGTGAGGTCACGACATTGGCCAAAGTCAGACTCAACCTACCGAGCCTCGCAGGTGCCCTGGAGCAATTGTTTTTGAAGTAGGTAAGTCAAAATGAGAAATTCCAGAAAAAATACATTTCTTTTTTGAAGTCAAATTTTGACTAAAATTTTTTGTTGTTCAGTTGCTCACATTGGTTTACAAAAGAGTTGCATTAAACAAAATAGACCTAAACTATAACAGGAGATATTTAGTTATATAATACAAGATTTGTATCAGTGAATATGGCTGAACAGCAGAAAAGAATATTGATCTAATAGGAGGTAAAAGTCTTCTCTGTTTACCTTTTTAAATTTTTTTTAAGTTTATTTTGAGAGAGAGAGAGAGCATGCGCGTGCTAGTGAGCAAATAGGGGAGGGGCAGAAAGAGAGGGAGGGAGAGAGAGAATTCCAAGCAGGCTCTGCACTGTCAGCGTACTTGAAAACAGGGCTCGAACCCACAAACCATGAGATCATGACCTGAGCCAAAATCAAAAGCCCCGATGTCTAAACAACTGTGCCACCCAGGAGTCTTTGCCTTTTTAACTTTTAAAAATTTTTATTATTTTATATGTAAGAGGGTTAGGATTCCAATAATAGAAAAAAAAATAAACTATCAAAATTTCTCCTATGCTTTTATGTTCAGGATATTTAAGGTAACTATAGGACATACACTGTATGACATATTTAAGAGGATTTTGTTTTTCTCTTATTATTTGTACAATAATAATTCAAGACAACCTGCAAGGATAGTCCACATCAAATAACAACAACAACAAAAATATGGGGTGCCTGGGTGGCTCGGTCGGTTGAGCAACCAACTTCAGCTCAGGTCATTATCTCGAGGTCTGTGAGTTCAAGCCCCAAGTTGGGCTCTGTGCTGATAGCTCAGAGCCTGGAGCCTGCTTCTGATTCTGTGTATCCCTCTCTCTCTGCCCCTCCCCAGCTCATGCTCTGTCTCTCTCTCTGTCAAAAATAAATAAACATTAAAAAAAATCTTTTTAATATAACAAATTTCATTTATTTCTAACTGTCATTTTATACAACAAGCACTGTATCCTATGACATGTCACAAATATATCAAGATAAAAATGGGTAAGATGATAATGCTTTCTCTCCTTTCCTCTTGGATCGTGAAGAGGAAGCAAAACCAACCAACAGCAATTGTTGAGGCACCCATATGTCTTTTCTTATCCTGCAGCTAGATCCCAAATAACAAAGAAGTAAACAAAAGGAGAAAGGTCAACTTAAAGATGAAGGAATGAATGTGTCATAGGATACTTAAAATATTTTGAGAGAGAAAAATCAAGAAGACTTTATAAAGCAGGATTTAACTAAAAATGGATAAAAGATCACTAGGACAGTTTGATGGTATTCCAAGAGATAGCAGACACCGTTTATAGAAACCAGTGGTCAAGTTGTCCTCAGTGAGTGGTGTGCAGAAAGGTTGGGACAATAAATATGCACTTTTACTCTTTATAATAAGGGAAGAATGAAGATCTTGCTCTTTCTTGTACTTAACTGATTTTTATCTGATGTTTTATTTTTTATTTATATTTTAAATGTTCATTTATTTATTTTTGAGGAAAAGAGAGAGAAAGACAGAAGAAGCAGGGGTGCAGGGGCAGAGAGAGAGGGAGAGAGAATCCCAAGCATGTTCCACGGTGTCAGCATAGAGTCCGGTCCTGGGCTCAAACTTACAAACAAGGGAGCTGAAATAAGGAATTGGATGCTTAACCAACAAAGCCACCCAGGTGCCCCTTTATCTGATTTTTTAAAATAATATTCTGAGGGAAATGAATTGGATAAAATGATTTGGAACAAACAAATGGGACACAGATTGGCCGAGGATAATGAAGTTTGGCTCATTTAAGGAAGTGGTATAAACAAGATCAATTAAAAAAAAAAACACCTTCCTGTTCCTTCAGAGCAAACAAGATGGTATGTTATAGAGTAGTAATTCATAAACTTTTATGTATCTATTGATGAAACACGTAAGAATCATAGCATGCAAATTCTCATTGAGTAGATCTGGTGTGGGGCCTGACATTCTGCATTTCTAACAAACTCCATGGGGAAGCCAGGCTACTAGTTCAAGGCCAACACTCTGAGTAGTAAAATTGTACAGTTAAAGTTAATCTAAGTCATAAAGAACACAAAAATACCAGGGAACTTTGTTCTGGGATAAGATTCAATGTCCCACACATTTCTTTTTGGGGGGTGGGTAGGTATCTATGCAGTTTAGAAATTAAAAGGACACACAGACCAAGAGAGCTTTATCAAGCCACCTTAGTTGAGGAAGATTAAAGTGTGGATGTGAGAAGCAGGAAAAAGTGTTTCAAGCAAGGTTCCTAAGACCCAGCTTCTCAACTGGCTTTGAGTTCAACTCAGAAATGGCAGAATTCTTAGAAAAGTTTAAAAATTATCTTAGGACTGAGTGAAGTGTGCTCCCCACAGGCACAAACATCCAAGTGTAGCAAGAACACTAGCAAAGCCTTTGTCTTTAATTAAAAGCCCAGTGCAAGGGGGGCCCCAGGTTTATTTTTGCCCAAACCAAAAGAATAATCAATTTGCCATTAAAAAAATAGTTCTTTATTTAGGAAAAACAAATTTCTTAGTTAGGACTGTTTATTTTTTTGTCATATTTACTTTGATTAAAGATAGCTGATATGTATTTGAAAACACATCATTAATCTGTCCCTGTAAGTCTTGTACACGAATTAACTTTTTAGTTCTTTTATTTTTTTAACTTTATTTGAGAGTGAGAGAGAACAAGCATGAGTGGGGGAAGGGCAGAGAGAGAGCGAGAGCGAGAGCGAGAGAGAGAGAGAGAGAGAGAGAGAGAGAGAGAGAGAGAGAATCTAAAGTAGGCTCCATGCTGTCAGCACAGAGCCAATTCGGTGCTCCATCTCATGAACCCTGAGATCATGCCCTGAGCTGAAATCCAAGACTGATGCTTCATCAACTGAGCCATCCACCACCCCTGAATTGACTTTTTAAAACCTTCATCCACTTTTTCTACCAATTTGTCAATGGAGAAAACTAAGAATTAGTATTTATGACTTGATTAACGTAGCACAAAAACTTAGTTGGCTCATAGCCAAATTAGTCTGTTAATAATTTAACATTAAAAGAGACTGGTTCACAGTTTATCTGAAATCCCCATTGCAAGCCCTGGGGGAAAATTCTGATTGTTTAAGCAATGAAAACTTGTAGCAGCTATATGAATTCCTTGAGTTATTAAATGATCAAGTCAAATTTCAGAGATTAGTTTTAGATCTGTACTGTTTTACATTGTAGCCACTAACCCTGTGTGCCTCCTTAAATTTATATTAATTAAAATTAAATGTAAGAAAAATTAACTTCTTTAATCAAGTGAGCCACATTTCAAGTATTTAGTAGCAATATGTGGCTTGTGGCTACCATATCAAACAGTGTACTATTCCACATGCACGTTTCCAACATTACAGAAAATCCTGTTGGAAAAATCAATCCCATTTTAATATTGACAGATCTCTTATGCATTTGTTAATTTTCAAACCATTTAGTATATTACCTAACTTTATTCTCACAACCATCATATTAAAAATACAAGACTTACTATTACAATATTATATAAGGTTAGCCATGCTTTTTTTTTTTTTTTTAAAGCCAAGCTGTAGTTAAAGATCTGGGAAGCTCAAATCTGTGTAACTTGTGTAACTAATTTATTCAGTGGGATTCAAAATTCATTTCTATCTTTGTGTTGGGTGATCAAGTTTTGAATTTGAACAGTATTAGCTTTCAATAGTCTACTTTATCATCTAATATGATTTGCTGTACCAAGGAAATTTTGTGTCTTTAGACAAAATAAATAAAATTCTTCAATTAAGTTGGAATATTAGGAAAAGCTCTATATGACATAGATTTTGAATAAATGCCATGGGCACTTAGCTCAGTATTAAAAAAAGAATAACACCTGTGTGTTTATGTTGATGTAGCAAAGCACCACCTTAAATTTTTCAAGCAACAATTTTAAAAGCTGTCACATTTTTACACAGTAAAACTAAATTAACATGATCTACTGTAGTATTTCTTTCCACCAGAATTCATGCTAGAGTCATAAAGCTTTATGGACCACTCACCTCAATTGATATGTTTACAAGATGAAGCCTCTCTACACCTTCATTAATCTAAAATTCCTTTAGTATAATTCATAAATACCCACTTTCTTTCACTCTGTTCACTGACACTGGTACTCTTGGGTTTGACCTTCATTTCCTAATCTGTTTATCTCTTGAAGTTTTATAACCTGTTACTTTGTCGTGACTAATTATAAACAGCATGATTTTTGAGATTTTGCCTAATTATAATTTTCCTTGAATTGCTTTCTCCTTCTTTCCTACGTACTTTCATGATTACTTTGTATTAGAAACTATGCTACTATATCCATGTGCTTTATGCTCTGGTTGGTAAATGCACGTGTATAATTTTGTGGCAAAAATAAATACTAACGTCCAATCTCACAAGTGTTCTTTTAAAATTTTTTTTTCAACGTTTATTTATTTTTGGGACAGAGAGAGACAGAGCATGAACGGGGGAGGGGCAGAGAGAGAGGGAGACACAGAATCGGAAACAGGCTCCAGGCTCTGAGCCATCAGCCCAGAGCCCGACGTGGGGCTCGAACTCACGGACCGCAAGATCGTGACCTGGCTGAAGTCGGACGCTTAACCAACTGCGCCACCCAGGCGCCCCTTAATCTCACAGTGTTCTACTAAAACCAGGATGTTCCACATTAAGTTATTAAATCAATAATAACTGTTAGTGTGAAACAAATGTCAAGGCAGTATTTAAATTTAGTGAAAAAAGACATTAGGGTTATTTCCATCTCTAGTATAATATACATAATTACAAAGTAATATATTGAAACTTAAAATGAGTACATGGGAAGTAAAATAGTATGTGATTTTTTTGAACGAAGTAAAGCTTTACTTTATATATTACTGTTATATTTAATTTAATTGAATATGTATTTATTCCAGTTCAAGGAATAATGCTAAGAACTAAAAATAATGAAGCCACAGTTGCTGCCATCACGTAGGTTAAGAGAAAAAGATAAGTGCTTGAAGAAAGATTTTATGAGGAAGATGATTTTAGAGCCTTGAATGATGGTAGGAGATTCTAAGGGGAGAATGAATTCATTTTGAGAGAGAAAATAAATATAAGGCACAGAGAGTATAAAAGACAGAGCATTTGGGGGGAACAGGAAATAGGCAGATTTAGATAGCTCGTAGGATGTGTGAGAAAATAATAAACGATGGAACTAAAAGTGTAGGTTAGGGTCAGGTCACAGAAGATCATGAATGTCAGGCAAAGCAATGTGTACTTAATGCTATAGAAAATAGAAAACTTTACTTGTTTTCTTTTTTATTATTACTTTGATGTGCAGTTGGAATGATGCCAGATATGCTGTAAGTTTTATGTAAGCACATCAGAGCAGGTAGAGACTGAAGAGATGGAATCGATAATTTAAGTCTTTGTCTGTGAGGAGTACCCGGCTGACTCTGTGCTAAGACGTGGAACCCTTGATCTGGAGTTCATGAGTTTGAGTCCCATGTTGGGTGTAGCGATTACTTAATAAAAATAAAACTTAAAAAAAAGAATGTTTCTGCGGGATTGCGGGGTGTAATCAGGGATAGAACTGTGTGCATGGGAGTTTGAAAGGATGTTAGAGACATTGCAGACTCTTATCTAGTACATGGGTCCTATGTGAAAGAATGTTAAAGGTGAAGAAAAGGGAGAGGTTAGTGACACCTCTGGGTTTCAGAGCCTATGTAACTAAGGGAAGATAGTGCTGTTCACAGAAATAAGAGAAGAAACTGGATTGAGGTGAATGGGGAGGACGGCTGAAGAGAAGTAGAAGAGGGGAAAAAGTTGTGAAGAGGCTGTCCTGGCAAAGCCAGGCATTTTCCTCTTCAACAGATCTTTCCCCACCACCCTGCATTTGTTTTAAGCGTCCAATGTCCTTGTTCCATCCTCTGAGCACTTTGAGGGATGGTGATGCAGCATCTCATTCAAATTTTATTTCTAGTGTTTTGATTCTTGCCTGGCACTTAATCGTTTCCTTTTAACAATTCAATGAACATTTGAGGCACAATCTGCCTCAAATAAAAATAGTGTGCCATATTAAAAATTTTTATATTTAGTTTTCTGGTTGATGGAGAGAAACTTTTATAGTAAATCAAGAATCAGAATTGACTGAGGTTGAACACAGGTCTAAATTTCTTCCCCTAAAATAAATCTTCTTGTTTTTAAAGGCTTGAAATTTAACATTTTGAAATTTGCTCCCATGGGTTACTCCTGGTGAAAAATGTAGGTACGTCATTGAAGAGGCAAACAGACATCCTTGTCTTTATGTGTGAGACCAAGTTTAACAAAGAGAAAGGTATAGAAGGGAGGTAAGAAAAAAAGGTGATAAAAAGAAAAATCTAGGAATATTGCAGATTAATTTACCTACTTCACAGTTTTATATAAAGCTAAATTCCCCAAAACATCTTCCTGAGACCATGTTGTTAATTCAAACTTCCAATAATTTTTTTTAATGCTAAGCAACCTTGGGGCACCTGGGTGGCTCAGTTGGTTAAGCCTCTGACTTCGGCCTAGGTCATGAATCTCGCCATTCCTGAATTGTAGCCCCGGGTCCGAGTCGGGCTCTGTGCTGACAGATCAGAGCCTGGAGCCTGTTTCAGATTCTGCATCTCCCTGTCTCTCTCTCTGCCCCTCCTCCACTCACACTCTGTCTCTCTCAAAAATAAATAAACATTAAAAAATAAATAAATAAAAGCTAAGTAACCTTTCCTGCCCTTAACTTCCTGCAGTCCATTCTCAGCAGGGCAACTAGAGCAAACCTGTTAAAATAAGTCATTTTGTGTCTCTACTCCAAACCTGTTAGAGGTTCCCATCTAAAGCAGAATTAAAGTTGGCAATGACTTGTAATGCCCTCCTGCTCCTGTCCTTAACCTCCCGCTACTTTCTTCCTGGTTTATTAGTCTCCAAACACATTAGCTTCAGCTGGTCCTAAGTCATTAGCACATTCCCAAATTTAGGTTCCCTGTACCCCATCCCTAAAACACTACTCTCCTCCACAGCTTCTTGCCTAATTCCCTCACCTCTTGCAAGTCTATTCAAGCACACCTACCTCACTAGAACTAACTGCAACCCCCTCTCCCACATGTTGCAATCTGTCTACCCTGTTGTTTCTTTATGGCATTTAGCATCTTCCAGCAGTTTATAAAATTCAATTATTCATCGCTTTATCACTTTCTTTCTCATCCTCCTTCACTAAGGTAGGGATAGTTCTTATTTTTGCTTTATTGTTGTTGTTGATTACTTATATATTTCCAGCACCTAGCACTATCTCAGACACAATATGAATGTGCAATGAATGTTTTGCTGAATAAGTGAATGAATGAAATGTCTTTTACAAAAACTCTATTGATGGCTTACATTTTGCCCAGTAGTGTCCAACTCTTCTTTTTCCCCTTGTTGTTTGGTTTTCTGTCTGAAGATCACAGTAATCTGCCCTTTGGTAAAAATCAATCAACCAACATAGCAAACTTCGTAAAATAAATGTTGATGATTAAATCAGCAGGTGCATCCTTACAGTGGCTTAGGAAATGTGGATTCCTACTTAGTAGCAGAAAGCATGGGATTGAGCCTCACTTGCATCAAAGTACAGCTCAAGACTGATTTTAGTTCTCAGAAATTCAACGACCTGTGACAATGATTCAGGACGCTGCCTCAGACTATCCCTTGTTGGAAACCTGTGTATCAGTGAATACCTCCTAAGATAATGAACAGCAAATTAAAACAAAAAGAAATTGAACTAAATAAAACAAACAAAAGAAACCTGGAGAGAAGACAAAAGAAAGAAAGAAAGAAAGAAAGAAAGAAAGAAAGAAAGAAAGAAAGAGAAAGAAGAAAGGGAAAGAAGGTTTATAAACATGAGAAAAATGTGAATTAAAAGTAATTTGTAATTATAAAAGTGTCTATAGATTTATACAGAATAGATTATTCTTGTTATTAATATTAGCATGTTTGACCATTTGGCATAATTGAATTCACAATTTTCTTCTTTTCAACACAGTGCTGTGTTAAACAGAAACAGAAACAGTCATCTCTTCTATGAAACTCCAATACTAAATTTTGATTCTGGAGGCTCTTTAATACATTTCTATTTATACAATTAAATTTCCTGCTTTATAAAGATACAATGAAATGATATGTGGTGTAAAACTCTGTAATTGGAAAAATGTTGTATGAAGAGATTATTATTATTAATTTTTTTACATACATTTCTTCTAATCACCTTCACTGTATCAGATTTAGGGTAGAAAAATACTGGGAAAACAGCTTTCAAGTAACCATGCCCATCTCCCATTGAAACCTGTTAGGGGTTACACGTGAGCATAAAAGGATAATATTTGGCCCATAATGTGTTCAAGATCTAATTTACTGTACACTGAAAGCAGTACATTAGTAATAATAGTCAAAATTGAATCTCAGAGGGTTGGTAATTTTGCTGAAGCATCCGGAATTTTTCTTATCTGAACTACCCAAACTTTTAAAAGCTCTTCCTTTTTTCTCTCCCCCTCTGCAATCATCCAATTAAAAGAATTTTTCCCCTGCTGTAGAACAGTGGAAATTCAGCTTTATGCTACATTTAACAGCTCAGGGGTTTAAGCTAATAAAAAGTAGCCTTCGAAAACACAAGCGCATACACTAGTGCATGTTCAGTGGTGACATGTAGTATCTTTCATTATCATTAAGACAAAATAAAATTGTACTTCATGGTTTGCTGCTTTTAAAAAATGCTGGGAAAAAATAATGCTTTCTGTTTCAAGTCTGTCACATAGCTAGATCTCATATGTGGTTTAAAAAAAGGATGCATAACTTTATCCCATTGTTTTGATAATTTAAAACTTTCAGAGATTAAATGTTTATGTTCTCGTTGGGGAGCGGGGGGCTATGAGGAAGAAAGAATGGATAGTCATCTTTTTATTTACTGTAATTTGATTTTTTTTTAATGTTGCCAGGGCACTGATTCATCCTATGTGTACTAAACTATACAATCAAGGAGTAATCATTAAAATATATGAAAAATAAATGTGATACATGTGTGGACTTGAATTATTGTGCTTTGATATATATATGACATATAAATTTTATTGTTCTAATCTACAAAGATTTTCGAAACAGTGAATACCAAAACCAAGAGAAAATGTAACTCTGTACTTGTAAACTCTTCCTGAGCTGGAAAAATATATAAGCTTGCTTAGCCAAATTTGTTGGCCTCTTAAATCTTCTTAGGCTCTGCTCATGACTGTTGCACTCTATCACTATGTGATCTTAGGAGAATAATCATTTAATTTCTTTGTGGCCTTTTTCCCAGTTTCCCATTTCAAGTGAACTGCTATCTGCGTGTACAATATTTAGGGCCCTAGCTAATGAGGTTTGATTTAACTTCCTTTTTTCATTGTGTTCCAGCAACAGCTCCTAAGAGGTAATATGTTTCCTCTGCAGTTATGCACTCAAGTGACTTTCCCAAATTAGGGAAGACCAATGCTCCAAGCCCAAATTTGAAATGAAAGGTTTTGTGTGTAAAATTACTACTCTTCAACATGACTAAGAAAAACTATAGCATCCAGGTAATAGGACTCTTTCTGGAAGGACCATAGAAATATTCTGAAATAAGGTGGGATGGTAAAAAGAGGAAATACAGTTTGATTTAAAAATGGACTCCTATTTATTCTGAATTTCTTTATCATGCAACCTTAGCCTTTTCCCCCTGAAATACATTCCTTATAGGATTTAGAATAGCTTATACACAAAACATAGGCCTAAAGTCTGACTTATGTTAAGAAGATAGTTGTTTTTCATTAATTTTTAGGTTATTTCAGAAAAGTAAGGGGAGGGTTTGGCGGGAAAGAACAGGGAAGGCGGCTACTGTCCGTTCAGCACCATTTGAGGCAGGTAAAGAAGTTTAAGATTACGTGATTTAATTCCAGTAATAATTTTTGAAGCAGGTAAACATTAGCATCTCCATTACCAGAAGAGAAAACAGAGACTTGCAAAGGTTAAGGAATCCACTCAGCACATAACAGGATCATAATTAAAACTTGGGTTTGTTTGACCACAATATTCGACCTAATAAATCACATAATGAATCTGCTTTAAATCTCTGCCTTTGAAGAACTGGGAAATTTTTATGATGAAAATGAATTCTAGTTAGCAGTTCTATAAGGCCACGTGTTTTCTTGACTGCACCAGTCCTACAATCCATAGTATATATTTCTCATATTAGAAAGTACAGTGACTTCAAACAATAGAGGTCTTAGGATGATGCTTACATAAACATTCTACCAGATTACCTGCACTAGTACAACCTTTTGAATGAGCCCACAATGATAGTTTCTTTATTTTCAAATATGTCATTGAGAAGCAATAAACCAGCAATGTAATTATCAACCAAGCTTTTTTGTATATTTGCTATCAGGACCCCATCTACAGCACAAGGCTTTTCTTCTATGTATCCTCACTGTATCAATTCTCAAAAAATTCATGTTGGATACAACTCTTAGGACACTATGTGACTGTTTAGCTCTTGAGTACCTATTGCTTAGAAGTTCTGTTAGGCTTTCTCAGAAATTACAACATATTTGTTTGACATTTTATGACTAATTGTGTTTAGATTTTTTTTCTTTTAGAATTTATGGAGTTATGTAAGCCCCTCAGTTCCATTACATTTACATAGGTATGACACCTTTTAATCATCATGAAATTTACATACTAGAGTGCTTTTAGTGTATTTTTAGAACTTCCGTAAAACCTTACTGTCCATAAATCAAAGATAATTCATTTTGGACTACATCAGTTCATTTTTCTTTTTATGTATATCATTACTAAAATATTGGCAAAATACAGGGTTTTATAATTGCATTGAATCCATAAAAATCCGGGCACTGTTAGAATGTTAATGGAGAAATAGCAAAGTTTTAAAGTCAATCAGATACATTGGGTTTCATGCCCATCATTGCTGCTTTCTAGTTTTCTCTCCTTGGGTGAATGATTCAATTTCATTTCTCCCTTGTTTCTTTATTTAGATATAGTACTGACTTTGCAGGCTATATATATATATATATATATATATATATATATATATATATATATATAACGCTTGCTACAGTGTCCAGCACAGTAATTATTCAATAAATTTTAAGAATTTTAGTAACAGCTAGTGGACACTTCAACCCAAGACAATATTCTTTATGATCCAGATTTTACTTTAGCACTTAATACCACTGAAAATGTTTATTTCATTATTGGATAACTTAAATTGCAAAGATCTTCAGCCTTTCATTGATCCCAAATCTGTCTACTTAGACCTTCTATCCATGTGCACCATTTGATAGTCTCTAAATAATCGAGATCTGAGAACAGATCAATTACATATAAAGAACCTGTTTCCTTCTTTGTCTTATAAAGTAAATATCCTCTAGTTGTGTTTTACATATTTGTTTGTTTGTTTCCTATGTAATACATCAGTTAGGATTCTTTTGGTTCTGGCTTAAGCAAAACTTAACTATTTTTTGAACCAAGTACTGAAGTAAATCTACCAGCTTCAGGTTTAGTATGATTCAGGGGCTTAAATTATGTCATTGGAACATTGTTTTTACATCTCCAAAACTTGATTCATCTACCCCACACTGGCTTCACAGATTTTCCCATTTTAATATTAAGACAGTTATAATCTATGCCTTCATAACTCTGAGTCTAGCAAATACGAGAAAATGTCCTCAGCCTAATTCACATTAATCAGGAAATTAATTGCTGAGGGCAGGGCAAAAAAAAAAAAAAAGGCCGATTCAACTTAAGTTATGGGGTTATGTAGACATTTACTGGTTATAAGCCAATCAGAATGGACACTGCCACCAATCAATCAGAACAGACACAGGTCTTAAACAACAATTATGACTACAGAGTCCATCTGTGCTGACCGTAATTCTATTTCAAATATTTCTCCTGACCTATTCCCAGAGCAGACTGTAAATACTGCTTCACTCTAAAAGCAAGGACTGAGAAAGTGCCTGGGTGGCTCAGTCGGTTAAACATCTGACTCTTGGTTTCAGCTCAGGGCATGATCTCATGTTTCATGAGATTGAATCCCACATTGGGCTCTGTGCTGACAGTGCAGAGCCTGCTTAGGATTCTCTCTCTGTCCCTCACCCTCTCGTGCATGCTCTGTCTCTCTCTCTCAAAAATAAATAAATAAACTTTGAAAAAAAAATAAAAGTAAGAACTGAAAGTGGAAGGAGTCTCAATTCCGAGGAGGAAAATAGAATTATGATTACCAGAAGAAAGATGAATGGTTGAATGACAGTAGATAGTAAAACCAATCATGGTCTACTACACAGTTTTGAGAATTTCAAACAACCTAATCACTTTGCTGAATTAATTTCAGTTAAGTAATTGTTCCTTTCTACATGCTTCCTGTAATAAAAAGTTGGCATGAAGTCTGACCAGTATAGTATAGAGCAGGGACATTGCCAGTTTTTGTCTAATATCTATATTTTTATTAATAAAACCCAAGACTTCCCTAACCAATTAAATATTCTACACTTGAAATATTGTCAAACTGGATTACTTAGCATTCTGTACTTGTATAGTTTATTTTTGAAAGTTAAATGCCAAATGTACAACTCTCTGCCTTATAAAAATTAATCTTGCTTGGTTTAGTCTATTTTTCTGGTCATTCAAGATAATACTAAACAGTTCATATAAATTCAAGCACTAAGTCATCACCTAGAAAATGGAAAATATCATATCCAGCCACTGAAAATTAATAAACAACCATCCAATCATTGAAAAATTAATTCTTTAAAAAAGAGACAATACATAGTAAAGGAGACCCTCCCTTTAGACTTATATGGATGTAGTAATTAACACTGTTTGGGTAAATTTGATCAACCAGCTATGAATGCACTTCAGTCCATATTTCTCCACTATATGAAAAAGAATACAATGGGTATTTTTGCTAAATATCTGATATAAATTAAAGTCCATTATTTTTACATAGTCCCTTGAGCTGATACTCACTATAATCAAAAAGCTCATGTTAGCTTCTAGTTGTTTCTCAGTGCTCACACTCTAGGCAATTAATCATCAAATTTAGAATGTTAGTAGGACCAACATCAAACTCATTGGCCTAGATACTGGAGAATCCATTGATCCTGGTATTTTATAAAACCATCCTTTGGGGCGCCTAGGTGGCTCAGTCGGTTGCGCGTCCGACTTCAGCTCAGGTCACCATCTCACGGTCCGTGAGTTCGAGCCCCGCGTTGGGCTCTGGGCTGATGGCTCAGAGCCTGGAGCCTGCTTCCGATTCTGTGTCTCCCTCTCTCTCTGCCCCTCCCCCGTTCATGCTATGTCTCTGTCTCAAAAATAAATAAACGTTAAAAAAAATTAAAAAAAAAAACATCCTTCTTCACTTATGCAGAAGTTGAAAACTTGAGATTCCAAAATAACACATCATCAACCCTACATTATCCTGAAACATATTACCTGCATTTCAACTTATCTTCATAAATCTCATTTCCAAGTTCTGACTTCTATAATTAAGCAGAGTACGTGATGAAGTCTTATAGTGCTACTGCTCTCTCACTTAATTTCTTTCACCTGTGCCAGCTGCAGCACAACAGGGAATCTTTTAAACAGTAATAATGAATTATCTCTCTAAACCCAAGAAAAACATAAAGCAGAAATTTGTCCAATTTTAAAGATCAAGAGAAAGATAAGTTCCACACGGGCCAGTATACCGTGTTATAATATCAAAGCATAAGTTGGGGAATCATTCTTTTCCAAATCCTTAATGTTGCAGCTGAAGAAATAGGCTCAGGGACATTCAGTGACTTGTCTAGTGTGCAACAGCTAGAGAGAATCAGGGCTAGTACAAGGTCTCAGCATTTCTGTGAATTCAGATCCCTTTCTATCTTTCCACAGTGCTCCTTGATTGAAATGTTATACTTCAATGAATATACAATAAAGAATTCTGAGGAAGTGGACAAGAAGGAGGAGATACTTAACTTTATTTATCTATCCAACCATGATTTGTTTTATTTCCAATCACTGAGTATTCACTTCTGCTAGTCACTGCCTGAAGCTCTACGGAATACAAAGATGGGTAAGATAGGGACCATACTCAGAAAGAAATCTACATTCAAACTTTTACTGTGGCATAGGATTCACATGGTAATTTTATTTTATTTTAATAAAAGTAGTTTACAGTCTAAGAAAAAAATGCATCTATATCCAAGTATCATATCTCTTTCATTATTTCATATTGATACTTTTAAGTAATATGCTTTTTCAGGAAGTTAAAGGAATGTGTTTCTCTCATTTTCTTCCTTTGGAATTCATATTTCATATCTGTTGTAAATGAAATACTGTAGCTGCTGTATTATCTTTTGCTAAACAGTTTATATCAGTTAGTAAATTGTTATTTTCGTTAACAAATGAAATTACTTTCAAAGAATCAATTCAACCTTACAAATCTGTAATAATCCATTGTTTTTACTGTAAAAAAGCAGATCATTTGGCAAGTCCTTACACTGAATTTCACAGTTTAGTGATACTAGAATTTAAACCATGGTCACTATTCAAAAATTAGCCTTCTTATTAATGATTTTTAAAATTAGTTTGTGTCTTTCTTTTAATTTGTTCAGTTTAATAAGAGTTATGAGTTGGCACTTTGAGTATATTAATAGATATGATAGCTAATATTTGTGGCCTACCATCTCTAACCAGCACTGGGAATGAATAATAATTGGCCACCTTTTTAGAGAAAATACATTCCTTATTACCACAACATAATCATATGGTTTGCATAATTAATTTCTAATACCATAAGGAAAACATATCTTTAAGAACAATTGTTTTAAACAGAAGACTCTATCTCAAACAACACCAGTTACCTTTTTGAACAGATTCCCCATGTCTTTTAACACAAGAATTTAGAACCAACATCAGCACTAGTATTATTGTTTTATTATTCAAATATAATCAAAATGTGTATATATGTGTGTGTGTGTGTGTGTGGTGCTACTTTCAGTGCAAAGTACAATATAAGAGGCATCATTTGGATGGCAAAATAATGGTAATTCTCAGTTATTTTAATAAAAAACAGGACAGAACTGCCCTTGAAAATCTGAGTTTAATGGCCAGTTCTGTATTACATATACCAAAAAACAAAAAAATGATTTCTGCAAATTTACATTCTTCTTTTCTATGTACCTAGAGTACTGAAATAGAAAATAGGTTGTTTTCACCTAGTGCATGTACTAACATAAGGTTTCTTTTTGCTGTCCAGCTCCAGATGACAACCAGCTTAGTAAATAAGATGGCAACTTCTCATCTTTTTTTTTTCTTTTTCAAGTTTCTATTTAAATTCTGGTTAATGTATATGATAAAACTGGTTTCAGGTGTAGAATTTAGTGATTCATCACTTACATATAACACCCAGTGCTCATTACAAGTGCCCTCCTGAATGCCCATCACCCATTTAGCCCATCCCCCACTCAGCCCATCCCCCACTCACCTTCCTCCATCAACCCTTAGTCTGTTCTCTATAATTAAGAGTCCCCTTTTCTTATTCAGAGAATGGATCAAATAGTTTTGTGGTTTATCCACGACTTCTCTCTCTCCTTTTGTGTAGTCTGCTATTTGAGTCTGGAGATCATGTCTAACTTCTTACTCATTCTATATCTTTAATGTCTAATACAGTGCCTGGCACATAACAGGTACTCAGTTTTTTTATTGAAAATAAATGTGCAATAAAATAAATTCTGCTTCTTTATGATGGTAAAAGTATTTGTTGATATTCACATAAACAGAGGCAGTAAAGTTTATTACTTAAATGGTCACAATGACTTTCTCTTAAGCCCTTTTCAATATCTGAAAGATGGGGTGCCTGGGTGGCGCAGTCCGTTAAGCTTCCGACTTCAGCCAGGTCACAATCTCGCGGTCCGTGAGTTCGAGCCCTGCGTCAGGCTCTGGGCTGATGGCTCAGAGCCTGGAGCCTGTTTCCGATTCTGTGTCTCCCTCTCTCTCTGCCCCTCCCCCGTTCATGCTCTGTCTCTCTCTGTCCCAAAAATAAATAAACGTTGAAAAAAAAATTAAAAAAAAATATCTGAAAGTTTATTTCAATGAGTTAAACAATATAGTTTCCCAAAGGGACTGAGGAAGAATCTGTTCAAGCCCTCTATGAACATAGTGATTTTCTTGCATTACATTAATGTGGAATAAAGCAATCTAGGTTTGATTCTGAACTGGTAACAAACAAAAGGTTATGGTAGAAAAACAGAGAAGAAAAATACAGTATTTTCAAAATACAAAAAAAAAATGCATTTCATGGCATATTTACAAATTACATATACCATAGAATTTTCATTCTTTTCTTTCCAGGCAACCTGTTAGATAAAAAAATGTTGATTTATTTACATTAAAAAGAACAGATATATGGCTGGCATAAGCTTTATAAAAAATAGAAGAGAAACATAAAAATGTTTGAAGCATAAAAATTCAAATAAAAGATGTTCATTAAACCATCATCAAATAAGAATACTCTATTCTAAAATTAGTTCTAATACATTAAATATATGCTTTCTGTTTTTCTACATAATGTCCATGCACATGGAATAATACAGATGATTAAATGGTAAGTAAAATCAACATTTATTTACTAAGAGAGGTTTGGTAGTTTCCCTTCTGGGAATATTACCACACACCAGGGACAGTATCAAACGCTAATCCTTAATTACACTTTCTAAGCAAACCAATGTTTATCATTGTGACTATCAACAGAAATATGTTTGGGCTAGCCAAACCCAAAAGACCATGAGCTTCAAGAATAGCCAAATAATTTAATGAAAAAATGTTTTCTAATAAGACCCCTAATTCAGTAATCTTCCCCAAAAATCTCAACTCCTCATTCTACCCTAAGATATTGCATCTCTAGTAAGTACATTCAATATCCGTTCTTGAGTCAATAATCTGAAAGAAAAATGGCAGTTTTAAACTATAAATATCACATAGATTGCTTGAGTACCAGAAAGCTGAGTTATATATTTAACATTCAAAAACTTTCCCAATATTTTTCTAGAAACATATTTTTTATAAAAGAACACTTTCATTTCAAACTATCCTCAATTAAGATATAAATTAATATATTCTGTTTATTTAAAAGTTATTATTTCCAGTAGGATTTTCCTATTTCCTAATTGTTGACATACAAAGCAGAGACTAACTAAAAAGTTAGATAAAAATACATGTTAGGAAAAGTAAATCATGAAAGAGCCCAAATGTCCATCGACTGATGAACAGATAAAGAAGATGTGGTGTAATGCACGCACACACACACACACACACACACACACACACACACACACACACACACACTGGAATACTACTTGGTGATGAAAAAGAATGAAATCTTGCCATTTGCAACAATGTGGATGGAACTAGAGGGTATTAT
Organism: Felis catus; assembly: GCF_018350175.1. Lineage (NCBI taxonomy): Eukaryota > Metazoa > Chordata > Mammalia > Carnivora > Felidae > Felis > Felis catus. The sequence goes on from NC_058371.1 coordinate 128,023,432, forward strand.
GCTAAGCAAAATAAGTCAGAAAATGACATATAATATGATTTCACTCATATGTAAAATTTGAGATACTCAACAGATGTCATAGGGGAAGGGAAGGGAAAAATAAGATAAAAACAGAGAGGCAAATCATGAGAGACTTTTAAATTCAGAGAACAAACTGAGGGTTGCTGGAGGGGAGGGGAGTGGGGAGATGGGTCAAATGGGTGACGGACATTAAGGAGGGCACTTTTTGGGATGAGCACTAGGTGTCATATGTAAGAGATGAATCACTGAATTCTACTCCTAAAGCCAAGACGACACCATATATTGACTTGAATTTAAATTAAAAAAAAAAAAAAGAACTTCTAGGTTCACAGCACATTTCTCAATGTGATAGCTAAAAGATAATAAATACATTGAATTAGTTTGAAAAAAAATAAAAGTAAATCATTTTTGTGGGTCGTAAACAGTAGGGATGTTTTTAAGTTCAAGCTCAAACCCCAAAAATGTCATAAATCCGCAAATACAAATATATTATACAAACTATTTTTTGAAATAAGAAAAACCGGTTTTGTAGACAGCATTCTCACACCCAACTCACTTTATTAGCATCAGACTGATATATAAGTTTTCAAGCTAACAAATCATTTCATAAAGCCCCTGCATTTCTCATTTCTCTCCGTTGCCATTGTAAGAGTGTTTTAGAAAAGGCAGAGATAGTAGAGGTGTTACAACCTATCTAGAGCATATAATGGAGACCTGAAATGCAAAGGCTATAAATGCACAGAGCATCACTACAGCATCTTATGCTAAGATTCTACATGAGCACTCCTCTCTCTGCCTTTAGATACAAGGGAAGTAAAGAATAAAGTAAAATTTGAAAGGGGCACCTGGGTGGCTCAATTGGTTCAGCGTCCTTGGCTCAGGTCATGATCTCATGGTTCATGGGTTGGACCGCTGCATTGGGCTCTGTGCTGACAGCTGGGAGCTTGGAGCCTGCTTCAGATTCTATGTCTCCCTCTCTCTCTGCCCCTCGCCTGCTCGCTCTCTCTCTCTCTCTCTCCCCCCCCCCTCAAAAATAAAAATCAAAAAAATTTAAAGAAAAAAGTAGAATTTGAAAGACTCACCTATTTAACATTTATGAACACACAGAATTTTATAGATAACATAAAAATGAGAACTAGGCATGATTTCTTTCTACAATGTTAACTTTTAAAGTCCAATATGGCTTTTACTTTGTTCTATTTTCAAATTGCATTTCAGATCTTTAAACATTGAGCATCAGAAATTGGGGTTCCCTCAAACTATAAACTCATCTTAAATGGATTAGCTGGATTACGCTTGAAAACTCATTAATCAATGCTTACACTACACTAATACAGTCACATTTATACAATGTGGACTGACTCACATAGAAAAGTTTTCTCAGGAACTTTTCTATGGCCCACAAGTTAATATGAATTTTCCATGTCCAGAATCTACTTATAAGCAATCTCCACAACATAGGTATACAATGCATGTGACACATTACATAACCTACAGATGATTGTCCTATTATCAGATTTACAAATTTAATAGACAAAGCTTATGAAATCACATAAGCCTATGAAAACTTAAGGGTTGTTATCATTAGTAAAATGCACTCAAATGTATCATTATATCAATTAAAAATAATTGATCAAATTCTGATTATAATCAAAACTGAAGAGAAAACAACTAATTCTTTTCATATAACTGCTTCTTTTGAAAAGTTATCATGGATGGTTCATCATATCCTGTATAGGCTGCATCATATTCCATGAAACTTTAGGTTTATGGATGCTATCATCTTTATTCATTTACTCACGATTTGTATATTTATTCAACCAACATGTATAAGAGTCTATTATGCACTATTCTTTGTGGTAGTATTGAGAAATAGGTAGACAGATGTAGTGTGTGCATCAAATGGGAAATAACGGTCTTTAGGAGAATATAGTCTATGGACGACAGAAAGAAATAAAAACCTTAAGTTAGAAAATTTGAAAATATATAGGTCATCCAGATATCTATCAGCTACCTTGAGTTGGGAAAATAAAGAAACTTGCTCTGCAGGTCTATGTGAGGATTCAGAGCCATCCAGACATTGTGCTACTGGGCTTTCTCTCTTTACCATCACACAGGAGAGCTTAGACCTCTAGGATGGGAAATAGCACAAGGAACCAGCAATAATGATGATAATAGGTCAAAAACTATGATCATAATAGTACGATAGGTTTATATTGTTCCTGACAATGATCACATATGCGATTATCTATTTTAAATATAGCATAGGAGTGAAGACATGAGATGGTTATAAAATGGGACTAATAATCCATGTATTAGTGATTCCTAAGTATTTTTCCCAGAAGTAATAATGGGGTGAGATATTTCAAATTTAAAGGTTTTCTAGTCAAATGCAGATCTGCTTTTTGGTAATCCTTCTGGCATACAGGTATATTAGCGTGGCAAAGGCTCTCAGAAGCCTCCCCACAAATAAAATGTTTATTTTTATTTAGCACAGCATTTTTCTAACTTAAAACTCCTAATATTGCTCTGGGTATTTCAAATAAGAAAAACAAAAGAGCCACTGACCAACCATCCAATATTGCCTCATCTTTAAGAGCATTGTTACTAATGTCTCTTTAATAAAAGACAGTTTACTAAAATCATTTGCAATCATACAATGCTTAATTTTGTTTTTGCTTTCTAAGACCCATATAATATTTTTCTATGCAAAACAAATGATCTTAAATTTTTAAAAAATGTTTTTTATTTAAAGTATGCATAAATCACACCTGGCTAAATGGTATTCTTGTCTGTGTTGCTTGATATTTAGCACTATAATCAAACCATGTTGCAGTGTTCACAGTTTCTGATGAGCCCTAAATGAGGCTCCATCAATCTGGCAGACTATTTCAAGAGTAGAACTAAAGATGAAAAATTTCACCTTGCTTCTAAAATAAAACTCTACCCCATCAAATATGTCCAAACTAAATCATTTAAGTGAGAATAATTGAATCTGGGTACTTCTTAAGGATTATCCCTGAGCCATCACCTGCCCCAGCTGGCAGTAATCCTTAGTAAATGATATGTGCCCTAAGAATATTACCAGGACATAAAGGAAACTGAAAACACAATAGGCAAACGGACTTTTTAAAAAGACAACTATATAAATAATACTAATGCCTATTTTCAAGAAATGTATGGAAACTAATTCCTTGCACACCTATCCAGTCACATTATTTAAATCATCTCTTCAATTTTATCTTTGAAATGATATTTTTAAAGTACTTGGGGCATCTGGATGGTTCAGTCAGTTAAGTGTCTGACTGCAGCTCAGGTCATGATCTCGCGTTTCATGAGTTTGAGCCCCACATCAGGCTCTGTGCTGACAGCTCGGAGCCTGGAGCCTGCTTCAGATTCTGTGTCTCCCTCTCTTTCTACCCCTTCCCCATTCCTGCTCTCTCTCTCACTCTCTCAAAAATAAATAAACAAAAAAATGTTTAAAGTACTTATTAAAAGATATTGCTTATGATCCTATACACGGTAATACATCACACCAAAAATTTTATTTCACAATACATTTCAACAACACATCAATTCCATCACTCCAACTTATCATTTGAGAGGCAGGTCAACATCTAAAAATAATGTTATTTGCATAATAACTAGAACAAAAATTTAGGAGGTATTTCAGACTGCCTAAGCACTGCAAATGTATATTCTTACAATCTTACCTCATTCTCTATTTATGAGGACAGAATGAGAAATATAGAAAGGGTTCTGGTTAAAGATGGTAACACAAAAGACTCCTGAACTTATCTCCTCTCACAGATACACCAAATCCACAGCTACCTACAGAATAATTCCCTCTGAAAGAAATCCAGAAATTAGCTGTGTGACTCCTACACATCAAGTGAAAGAAAGAAAACACACACACACACACACACACACACACACACACACACACACACACTGAAAGGGGGAGAGGCTGAGGTAGCTTCTCACCATAAACCACGACCTGGAGCAGGGTGACATATCATCAAGAGGGAACCCATAAATCCCAGCTTCTCCTTCAGGAGTGAAAGGTTTTTCCCATCTTTCAAGTCTTCCACCTCTGAGGCATGGCCCGGCAGGTCTTGTGTCTCTGAGACCCACAATACTAAACAAAAACAAGTTCTTAATGAACTTATGGGACTCCCTGTGGCTGTCACCCTCAGGCTCAGCAAAGATGCAGCAGACTAAACTACCCAGTTTTCAACTGAAAGAAGCAACTTAAGGAAGGGGGCACAGGGTCAAGCTTCTAATTTAACACACATCTAGGGGCTGACTGCAATCCTTTTCAGAGAGCTGAAGGGAAGGTGGTGCAATCTTCATGCTCTCTTTGTGGATATAGGGATACATGAAGGAAAGGAAATCAGTGCCTCAAAAAGATATAGGCACCCCATGTTAGTTGCAACATTACTTACAGTAGTTGAGACATGGAAACAACTAAGTGTTCACTGACAAATGAACACATAAAATGTCACACACACACACACACACACACACACACACACACACACACACACACAGGAATATTTTTCAGCCATAAAAAATAAGGAAAGCATGCCATTTGTGATAACATGGATAGAACTTGAGGGTGTTATGCTAAGTGAAATAAGCCAGAAACAAAAAGACAAATACTGCATGACTTCACTTCAAAAAAAAAGTTTATTCATTTTTGAGAGAGAGAGAGAGGAAGTGGCAAAGAGAGAAGGAGAGCGAGATTCCCAAGCAAACTCCACAATGTCAGCATAGAGCCCGATGTGGGGCTTGATCTCACAAAGCTGTGAGATCATGACCTGAGCCAAAATCAAGAGTCAGATGCTTAACTGACTGAGCCACCCAGATGCCCCTGTATGATCTCACTTTTATGTGAGAACAGATTGGTTGTCACCAGAGGCAGGGGGTAAAGGTTAGTAAAATGGGTGAATGGGGTCAAAAGGTACAAACTTTAAATTGTAAGATAAATAAATTCTGGGGGGTGTAACACACAGTAGAGTCACTATAGTTAGCAACACTGTATTGTACATTTGAAAGTTGCTAAGATTAAGTTACAAGAGGAAGTTGCTAGACCTTCAAAGTTCTTATCACAGGAAAAATAAATTTATAACTATGGGAAGTGATGGATGTTGACTAAACTCATTGTTGTGACTATTTTGCAATATGTATATATTAATTCATTGTATCATACACCTAAAATTAATATAATGTTATCCTATAGTAAAGTCAACTATATCTCAATAAAATGGAGGGGAGGAGAAGAACCAGAAATCTAGAATTTCTACTTTAACCTATGTTGTAAAGCAAATCAATTATAGTGTCCAAAAAATAAGCAGACCGAATTTCCACTCAGTTTTATATATTGCAATAATTCTCCCTATCACATGGGTACTTTCGAGCCCTTTAGTAATTCAGTCTATGATGTAATTGTCCAAATACATAGCTTCTAGATTTAAAAGTGAAAGGTAAAAGGAATATAGGCATAATCAAGAGGAGACCATGGCGTCATGAAAGAAAAGGAGCCAAGAAAATATCATTTGCATATGGTCGAGTAGTAAACCAGTGGAGAGTTCTAAGGATTATAACATTATGATCATGAGCGAGTGAGTTTTACTGTAAAAAAAAAAAAAAAAAAAAAAGAAGGAAGGAAGAGGGAAGGAGATGAAGACCTCCATAGCTAAAATGGTCCAAACAGACATATTTGTCCTAGATATAGATATATTTAGATATATCTATATTTGTCCTAATTGTTTAGATATATTTGCCCTAATTGTTATACTTAAAGACACATTTAGAATATATTGAAATGGAAAAAGCACCTTCCATAAGATATAGTTAAATGACAAACTTTCAAAATTCAGCTGCCTTATGCTGCAGCAGTAGATAAAATCAGATAATTATCATCATTCATTACTTGCCTTTGTGAAAATAAAAGTGGAAATTAAGAGGTAGTATTTGAAATCTAAACTAGTCAGGAGGTTAAAGTTAGTTATTTTTTTGAGAAAAAAATTACAATCTAGAATATTTATAAATTGTCTCTTGAAGATACTTAAAATGACAGAGACTAAACATTTGCATTGACTTTACTAGAAGCCAAACTTGAGTTCTTCCAAGAGCAGATAATAGGTAACCAAGTAGTGCAAGAAGGTCTTAATATTATTGCAAGTGTTCCAGCAGATCATTTACTTTCATCTTGTCTGCCCACTTAACCTTGAGTTGCTTTGGGAAGTCAGCAATGTCAGACAATGCAGATCATCACAGCTAGGAGAGCTGGCCAGACATGAGATCCTGATTCCCTCACTATGGCCTGGAATCATAAGTTTTCTATGCAAATCCTGGACCACTATTGAATATATTTTAATATATTAATATATTTTAATGTATTAATTTAATATAATAATATATGCATTTGTGTATATATTTATTTATTTAAATGAACCTTTGCATTTTCCTACAGGCAAAACCATTTTAATTTTTAAAAATTATTTTAAGAGATAAAGAATATATAATTTTATTTTTATATTTAAGCTACGTTACCCATTGGAATTCTATTGGATCCCTCCATTGTATTGTGAGATTCAGAAAGTACGGCTGAAAGTCAGGTGCATGCTTGACTCTCTACAAGGGGGAATTTTAGTACTGACCCAAGCAGAACAGATCAACACCAAGAAACACTGCATAATGTTTACTTAATTTTCCTTCATATTGAATTCATATACAACTGAAGCTTCTTTTTACATATCATGACTAAGGTATTTAAGTTAATAATTAATTGGTTGGTTTGACAAATAAATATTGAAGGTCTCTGTGAGTTAGACCCTGTGAATACAATTATGAATAATAAGACTAACATTGTCCTTCGTGCTTACCAGCTAGTGTATGAGGGACTTCTAGCAGGAGATAACCATTCTAGCACAAAGGAGCTTTGAAAGTCTCCAATGTCAACTGTATGGCTATACAGCAATAATTCTCTGTACACTGAAAAGCATGCCTTGGTACCTTGAACCCAAGTGGCTATTAAGCTGTGCCATACAGGTAGAGAAATCTGATCAAGCTATAAGTTAGGTGTAAGGACACATTTTTAAAATTCTTTTTAAGTTGTTTTGTTTTGTTTTGTTTTGTTTTGTTTTGAGAAACAGAGTGAGTGCACATGGAGGAGGGACAGAGAGAGGCGGGGGAGGGACAGAAGCCCAGGCAGGCTCTGCACTGTCAGTTCTGAGCCTGACACAGGGCTCGAACTCCCAAACCATGAGATTATGACCTGAGCCAAAATTAAGAGTTGGAAGCCTAACTGACTGAGCCACCCAGGCTCCCCCACAGTTAGTTTTAACAGAATGATCCAGCTTAGTTTCCAGAGTAATATTAAGAGGGCAAATATATTAGGCTCTCCAGAAAGAGTCATAGTGTGGGCTGGTAAACTCTTTAGATTTATCTGTGTATGTACTAGAAAGAATAGTAAGAAAGGCTAGGATTTCCCTTACAATCAAGGCTCACTGATGATGGTTATATTTCCCTACATTACAATGATGTGGTCAATTTTAATATGCAAACATAACTATCTAGGATTTCTTCCACTATTTTTAATGGCAGAAAATAAGGGAGAACAAATTGTACTTTGTTTGCCCTTCCATTTAGTCTGTAGGATATTACAGATCAAATAAAACAACAGGGTGTTATAAACCAAATAATATCAGTATTAAATATTAGGGCTAATATTAGCCTTTTATAGTGTGCCAGGTGTGATACTATTTACCTTACTACGTTGTTTCCTTCAATTATTAATACTATGAAAAGGTATTGTTATGGATATCATTTTACTTGCATCAAGTAACCACAGCATGGATCACAAAAGTAATTAATCACTGTCTTCCCTGAATGAGTCAAGATATCAATACCCTTACATTTTCTACTTAAAGATATATATTTATATGTAAATATATGACATATATAAAATTAATAAATATATAATAATATAAAGATACCATTAACAATTTTGAAAATAAAATCATCACAACACATTTTATATCTTTCCTCCCAGTCCTTATCCATTTTCATTTACATTAAACACACTGCAAGTGGAACAAACACACAGGCAATTCTGTATCCTTTTAATAATCTGATGTCAAAATAAGATAAAGCCCTAGAAAGCTAGAGAATCATTATACTAATTAAGGGTAATTAATTTAATATAATGCAATTTTCCCCAGAGCTTGGTGAAGAGCAAAGCATCAAATAACATTTAGTGTACCAACAGAATTTGGGTAGCCCGATAGGCTTATAATAATGGGATTTTGCCTGAAGTGAGTTGAGCTTCATTTGACCTCTTACTGGATTTTTTTTTATAATCCTCTATGACATTTAATACATGTTATCTTTTTCTGTCATTATTTGTATGCACGTCACCTTTCTAACTAGATTATAACTTTGAGTTTAGGGAGTATTCCTTTATCACTGTATCTTTTACAAATTAAGAATTCAATAAATATTTGCTAAAAGAATGAATACATGAATATTAAAAGTAGGAAACAGGTGCAATTCAGTATAAGGAATTTTGTTGATGTACTTTGATTAAATAAAATACCCGGGAAATATTAAATAAGCCACATCCTACAAAAGTAAAAACATCCTTGAAATTGTTATTAATAAAGATTATCAAAGTTCGAAGCAGTGTTCACGTATTCCTCTTTTCCCCTATCCCTAAGCCATATACTGTCAACAAGTAATGGGCACCAATCTTACTCTAAATTAATGATGAGACTAAATTTACTGAAATAAATTAAATGTGCTACTAGGCTATATTTAAATTTTTAAAAAATACCTGGGTTTATGGACTGTTCTAACCTACCACCAGCATCCCTTGGGAGAGATGTGTGATGTAGACATTAGGAGTAAATAACCTAATACTGAGTTAATAAACATTTTTAATGGAAAATTCATGTCTTGCAGACAAGGTAGGAAGGAATTTTCTTTGTTTGAGTGATATACTACCAGTTAAAATCAACTTGTACCAGTAGGTAATCTAGGGGCTTCTTGGGAGAATTCTTCTCTGTGGAAGAATCTAACCCAGTTACGTCAATCAGGACTGCCATGCTGACTCTACCTTTCTCCTTTGACTTCTGAATGTTAAGTCTTTATTTTGAATCAAACAAATAAAGTATTTGGACCCAAACTATTGAACTGTTTAGAAATATCTGGGAAATACAAAGCACCAAATGGTTTGCTTTCTGGTTACCAAGTCTATGAAATTTCATCTGAAAAGAAGTGAATACATTGAACAAAATAATAAATGTGTAAGGGGAGTGAAATATAAAAAGCCTTTCCAATCTCAAAATCTTCAGTCATTCTTCAAATTACAAGGTGTCTGAGGATGCCTGATCCTTGTCCCCAAAGATATGGTGTAAATCTATCAACATGGACTTAGAGTCACTGTGCAGGACTAAGTGGTTTTTAGAGTGACAGGGCACACTAGTGGATTTCTGGGTGAAATTCTGAAACGACTGGAAGGGAGCCTGGTTGTGCTGACAGTCGAAGAATAAACTGTGTATCTGGGCTGATGCAGAGCTGAAGAACTTCATCTTCTTTGTTCTGCAGAAGTGTGTGAAGACAGAATGTTGAAGATTTTCTTTTTGATAAAAGATGCTTTGCTAGCCCTCATTCCTTCATCAATTCAACACACTGCAAAGTTACTTCACTGCTGCATATTGTTCCCCACATATAATAAAGGAAATAGAAAATCCTGACAATTTCTTATTTTTAGAGGAAAACATAATGATGAATATTTTTGCTCTAGGCTAAATGTATTCCTTTCAAATAGAAAAGCATCACCTTGGAGCAGAATGAACCTTTGAAAACTACATATTCAAGTCCCTACCTCAGATACAGTGTACTAACCTGAGACTGTGTAATGCTATTGAACAAGGAATAAGAAGACAAAATTGTTTCTCATTTCCTTGTCATTTAAGCTTCCTGTTAATACTTTATACATAGATTGAGCTGCCGGAATTCAGTATGGAGGTCTTTCTGTGGAGAAATATATATATTTTTAATTTCTTTTCCTTCTTTCTTATAAGTGTGAACACCCAAGATATTTCAAATACAAAACAAATTCACTGTTGATGGATGTTGAAATAACATGCTCTCTTTTATCTGGAAAAATGCAATAAAAATAGCACTGAATAAAGTTCAAAAACATGTTTTTAAGGGATTAATTCAACAATGTCCACATTTTTTAATGTTTATTTTTGAGAGAGAGAGAGAGAGGGAACACAAGTAGGGGAGGGGCAGAGAGAGAGGGGGACAGAGGATCCGAAGCAGGCTCTGTGCTGACAGCAGAGGGCCCGGTGAGGGGCTCAAACTCAAAAACCTGGAGATCACGACCTGAGCCAAAGTTGAACACTTAACCAACTGAACCACCCAGGTACCCCAATAATGTCCACTTTTACCTTCATAATTAAAAACTTATGAGCATTTCTTAGGGTAGTGCACCAACATTGTTATTATAAATTCCTTCCTCCCACTTGAAAAAATAATAATGAATAAGTTAGAATCTCTGGTGACAAAGATCCTGGAATATGTGTTTTACCAGATTTTCCTAGGGCAGATAGGATACTCATTGATATGGTTGGTCTCTAACATAAAGAAAAGAAAAGAAAAGAAAAGAAAAGAAAAGAAAAGAAAAGAAAAGAAAAGAAAAGAAAAAAGAAAAGAGGAAAGGAAAGGAAAGGAAAGGAAAGGAAAGGAAAGGAAAGGAAAGGAAAGAAAGAAAGAGGGAGAGTGAGGGGGAGGGAGGGAGGGAGGGAGGGTGGGAGGAAGGAAGACAATTTAAAAATACTGGTTTTGATAGTCTGTAAAGTGTCCAAAACAGATAATCCATATCCTGCCAAACCACGTAATTTTAACGTGATGTGATAAGTCCTAAACATTCCAAAGGAATCCTTCTGGAGGTTGAGGCTTACATTACTTGAAAACAACAAGCTAAAATTGTTAGAATTTTAGTTTTATAATATTGCATGCTAAAAATGCATGACAGTTACAGTAAAAAAGGGTATACTGGTTAGGACAACACTATGTATCTATGAATGCAATTTCAGTGTACCACATGGTCCCCTGCCCTAGGTATTATTCTTTGTTATTTCAAAGGCCTTAAAGGCAGGAACTTTCCCTAGAGGACCAGAAGAGTTGGAAAGCAATTTTTAAAATTGGTATTGGTATACGGCATTTATCATAACACCCTGTGATGTAAGTCCTCAGTAAATGGTTAATGATTACTGTTATAAAATGTCATTTTCATTTACTCTAGACAAATATGGTCTTTGTGTTTAGCATTATTTAAATTTATATCCTAAAATTATCTGATTTGGGGTAAATGATTTAACTTCTCTGGATCTCAGTTTCCTCATCTATACGATAAATATGTTGTACTAAATCAGTGTTTTCCAAAATTCAGACCACCTACATATATTGTGTCATATCTGTATGCCACCTACGTTATTTATTATTAACATTTTTCTTCACAATAACATTTCAAAGTTCTAGCTATGTTTTTCTAAAATGCAGTAAAATTAACATATATTTATTAAAGTTTTTCAAATCCTTATTCTTGCACTACCAAATATATTGTATTCAATCTGAGCATTATGACCTTGTATATGAAAAATTTAGAATGAATATTTTGTTTCATGAATTGTCCTTTTCTTAGAATACTTAGTTTCTTGATACATATAAGATTTACCATTATTTTGAAAAAAAATTTTTTTCAATGTTTATTTATTTTTGGGACAGAGAGAGACAGAGCATGAACGGGGGAAGGGCAGAGAGAGAGGGAGACACAGAATCTGAAACAGGCTCCAGGCTCCGAGCCATCAGCCCAGAGCCTGACCCGGGGCTCGAACTCACGGACCGCGAGATCGTGACCTGGCTGAAGTCGGACGCTTAACCGACTGCGCCACCAAGGCGCCCCAAGATTTACCATTATTTTGAACAAAAATTTACATCCAACGAAGTTCAATTATTACCTAATTGAAATGTTACTCATTTTATGGACACACATTTGAATTCTGCTGAAAATCAAATATTTTAAAAATAATTTGAATGTCCATAAACATCAATTAAAAACGAAAACAAAACAAACTCAAGCCCCCACCAGAAAGTTTTTGAATAAAGAAAGTAAAAAGGTTTGAAATATATAAATTAATGTTCAGAAGAAAAATATTTGAAAGGTTATAGAATTCTCTGAGTATCACTGTAATTAAACTGAAAATAACTCCGGGGCGCCTGGGTGGCTCAATCGGTTGAGCGTCCGACTTCGGCTCAGGTCGTGATCTCGCACTCAGTGAGTTCAAGCCCCGCCTCAGGCTCTGTGCTTACAGCTCAGAGCCTGGAGACTGCTTCAGATTCTGTGTCTCCCTCTCTCTGACCCTCCCCCATTCATGCTCTGTCTCTCTCTGTCTCAAAAATAAATAAAGGTTAAAAAAATTAAAAAAAAACCTGAAAATAACTCTAATTACATTTTTCTACATATACAAGTCAGCTTCTCAGGCAAGTCCCCCAAATCCTCTTGGTGTGCAGGAGACGATCTGGTATGTTTCCATATGGGATAAAAGGGACACCTTATCTGTAGCCGCTATGTTTAAATTCTACCCTTTATTCACGCATACAGATACTGCCATGATTGTTATATGTTTTCTGGTATTCAAATCTGCTTCAAAAATAATGCAAAGTATAAAAGGAACAATAAATTTTAGATATTTAAAATGATGTCATAAAATTTATACTGAGCCTGATTTGTACTATTTTATTTTTACTATTTTTTACTATCAATGAAATGGAGGTATGATACACATTTAAAAACATAAAGGATGTTATATTCGATTTCAAATGAACTGCAGACTAATAAGCCAGAAAGTATCTTAACCATTTCATTTTAGTCTAGTTAATTTAACCTACAAGTTTCTTTTGAATACTTATCTTCTGCTTAATACTAAGGAAATTCCCTCAACCTAATTATGCTCATGAAGAGGTTACAGTCTAACTGGGAGACACTGCAACATCGGAAGCCATAACAAATAAGGCAACTAAATCAATCACAGATGCCACTAAAGTGCCAAATTTTGTAACTGACAGATGAGGCAGGAAATCTGGACACTGGAAGATTGAAGATTCTTGGTTGAGAATGATCCCTCCATTTCATCAATCCCTGTTCTTTCCAATTCTTGAATGTAAGAGAAATAGTGGACAGTAGAAGCTTGGGGGCAGGTTAATTTAAGAAAAAGAATTAGTTAAATCAGTATCTAATTCGCAATAATTTTCTCTATACCTCTCTTGCATTGGTAGGAAATCAGAAGTAATTCTACCTATAGAAAAATAAGGTATCTGGCAATGGAAACATCCATATTCCTACCTTTTATTTATCTAACATAACCCTAGAGATAAAAATTAAGAATTGAATGCAGAGCATAACCTAAAATAAAATTAGAATTAAAATTCAGTTTTAATACTTAATATAAAATTTATTATTTTTTTAATGTATAGAATTGTGATTATGTAAAAGAACGGACTGGGAATGAAACAGGTGGGCTGAATCCTGGCATTTCAATTTACTAGCTTCCCTAAGATAGCTGGTTTTGCTAAGTTTCAGTTCCTTCATCCTTAAAATAAACAAAGTCTGTTCTGCCTTCCTCATTGAGTCTGTGAAAACTGTATTAGTATTGAAGAGTTTAATAAACTGAAAATCTAAATGGTTTTGTATTATTTATTATTATTATAAATAAACAAAATAATGAAAACAATCCAGAATACATGACTGAAAGGAGCAAAATCAGACAAATCCAAACAAAATTTCACTGTATGAAATTTGAGCTCTATCATATCCCAACTTCTTTTCTTTATTTTTGTGTATATCCAATACTTTTATACTACTATATTCACTGTTTTGATGCAGTATGAATAGATTTTCAAACTCTGTTTCTATCATGAAATTCCACAATTCTAATTTTTAGACAGAATTTAAGAAAATACTTCTCTTTACCACAGAAAAACAAACCCTGAAATTATGGTTTCTTTTCCTCATTTGTGCAGAATCCCATATAAAAATCTACTTTTTGTTTCATTCATATTGTTAGTTTTTATTTTAAGATGAGATCTAAATTTTCATCAATTTGCTAAAATTCCATTTTTAGGTCTTCTTGGTTATTATACTTAAACAAACAAAAAGACTTGTATACATATTTTTGTTCCTAAATATGTTCGTAAATTAAAAATACATATATTCATAAATTAATACCAATAAGAGAAAGTAATATTGGAGTTTGACACACACTTTTATTTCATACTAAAAAGTATTCATTCAATATAATTATGGTTAAGGCTCATATGTAATTTCTCTATTGAAAAGTAAGTTAATACAAGTAAAACTTCCTTTGGGCTCAATTTTCAGTATCTTGCTTTCTCACAAAGTGCAAAATTTAACACACACACACACACATATCAGACATTGGATATTTTGCAGTTTTGTGGATTTTTTTGTATACAAATTTCACTACAAATTAAATTAATAGAACTTATCTTCTTTCTCTGAAACAATAAAGAAACCTTAAAGAGTCCTTCATGGAGGTCAAATGAATTTTGCATGTAGAATAAGCCACCATTTTATCCAAAGAAAAGAAGCAATATTATCCCCAAGTCTTTTACTGTATAAAACCAGGACCACTTTTGTAGGTTTTGTTGCAGTGTTTCTAAGCCATCAGACTATGAAACCTTAAACTTACTTCCTTACAAAGTTTAATTAAAAAAAAAAAACTTCCATATTTTCCAGTATGCAAAGTGCAGCATAAATCATCAAAATCTCTAAATGTTGGCTTCTTGTATCAGTTCTCCAGGCTATACAGCTTGCTCCTTTGATTCATTGAGGGGGTCACACTCTACATTCACATAAAAACCAAAAAGCCCAGGGGTACAGTTGACAGAAATTAAGTACTAGAACAGGTTTTGAAATTTCTAAAAACCAACTTAAAATGAATTTTAATGAGTAAGAGCAATATATTTTATAGAATCGTAAGATCTTATCCTATTAGAAATCAGCTAGGTCAAGCCTCTTATTTTACACATTAAAAAAACAAAACAAAACAAAACAAAACAAAAAAACACCCTGAGGTCTGAAGGTTAAGTAACAAGTTAATCATTAAGACATGATGAGAAATTGAATGTCAAAACTCCAGGGCATAAAGTTTTTATTTCTATTTATTTACCAAGGTCTGTTCACCTAATGCTGCAGGAAAGTTTAAAGGAGAGAGAGGGGGTGGGGGAAAGAGAGAGGGTGGGGGAGAGAGAGGGGTGGGGGAGAGAGAGAACTAGTGGGGTGGAGGGGGGAGAAAATCCATATCTACTTCTTACTGGGAAAAAATTGTTTAATTTTTTTTTTATTTAGTACTTTTAAATAGGACAAAAGGTCCTAGAATTATTAGAGGTTGATGTTATCACAAGTTTGTCCTCTCATTTTATATTATTTACGGTCGCAATTTAAAGTGATAAACTAAGCACAATTACACACAAACACCTTTTGCCACATATATTTAGGCACCCTATTTTAAGGTGTAAAATCCACAGATTACCTTCTGCTGCTCCACGGTGATGCTATTTTTTTTTCCTTTTCATAATATATAATATATACAACAGTTTCCAAGCCTTAAAAGACTTCAATTATTTCCCTGCTATTAAAGATGAAATATAATTTTAAAAGTGAACGCTCTCTGTTAATGCTTTTTAAAACCATCTGTTAACTGTTTCTTCTTTATTAAAAATAATAAACTACAATATATATCTAATTCATATTATACTGTTTAATTTTCCTCTGTAGGAGTAATTTATTGGATGCACTAAAGGAGGAAATTATGAAATACTTTCATAGCATTCATTCATTCACTACATTCTTATAAAGCACCAACATACCATAAGCCAAAGCTATTCTACATGCAGAGTGAGTGTGATACAAGGTTTCTGCTCTCAAGGAGTTTGGAAACAAGTCAAATGGAAGATAATCAACTCGGTATCATAGGTATATATAGTTAATAGTAAACAATATCATACACATACATATATAATGCACACATATTTCAGATGATAGTTGAAATCAGAGTGGCCTGGAAGGCCTCTTTGGACAGGAGACACTTAATGACAAACAATGATGTTTTGAGTATCTAGGGGAATAGGATTAGAGGGAGAGAAAAAGGGACATATAAAAGGTGGGCAGGAGCTTATAATATACAAGAAAAGAAAAGCTACCAGTAAGACTGGAGTGTGGTTGATATGGGCAGTGACACAAGAGGAAGTCACAAACTGTCAGAGAGAATATCAAGCCTTTAAATCGGGGTATCTCAGTTTTCATGCATTCATTCCTCCTCTATTCATTTACAAGTAAATATTTTAGGCCCGTCATGTTTTGTACACTAAGCACACAAAGATGGGCTGGGTCTCTGCCTTTTCATACTGAAGGCATACATGAGTCACTCAAACTACCAGTTGGGCATTTCTAACAGAGAACTTCAACTAGTTTTTGCATCTGTTTATTTTTTTATTGTTTACTTATTTATTTTGAGAGAGAGACAGACAGACAGAAAGACAGACAGACAGGGGCGGGGGAGGGGCAGACAAAGAAAGAGAATTCCAAGCAGGCTCCATGCTGTCAGCTCAAGGGCTCAATCCCACAAAGCGTGAAATCATGACCTGAGCCAAAACCAAGTGTCAGACGCTTAACTGACTAAGCCACCTAGATGCCCCTATTGAGCACCCGTTTAAGCCAAAATCTCATGATATTTTTTTCACCTAAACTATATATGTATTAGATACAGCCTTGTGTATAATGGCTGCCAAGAGGTTGTTTTGAGTACCAATACATTTCATCATGATTACACTCAATGATCAAATTTGTCTTGATTTAATCATTTGTGACCTTGCTATAAATTAGACATAAGGATTGCTCTGCTAATGACAGTGTCACCAGTAAACTGTAATTACTGTAAGTACGATGTAATCTAATGTTTTTAATATGTCAGACGAAAAACTCTCCCCTGCACACACATAAACACACACATACACACATATACACAGGAAGAGAGAGAGAACAAAACCCACACATATTGCTCTTGTACTTATATAAAATTTAAAAATAATTTCATTTTCTTCAGAGGCCACCGAAAACTGTGCATACCTATCATCCTAACATTTAGTCTGGATGTCATATAGAGTCCCAGAGAAAAGTAAAATACTTTGGAATCCATGATTTACATTTCCATATTTGAAAAAGACATTTTTGACATATCTGTTAAGAATATAAAAAGAAAGATATTCTAGCAACATTACTCTTCACAAATGCTAAGATGTACCTGACAATCTATTTTTGACATATTCTTTAGAAGTTAGTTCATAAAATTAATAGAATGCTTCACCAGTCTTCACTGTAAAATACTTTTCTAAAATACGTTACACACACACACACACACACACGCGCGTACACACACCATAAAATGTAGCGTTTCTCTGCTTTTTCACCTACTTGTCAAACATAATTTATCAAAAGATAAAATACAAACTACTGCAAAGATGACACATTTTAGAAACTAGTCACAA
Organism: Felis catus; assembly: GCF_018350175.1. NCBI lineage: Eukaryota > Metazoa > Chordata > Mammalia > Carnivora > Felidae > Felis > Felis catus. The sequence continues at coordinate 128,041,096 of NC_058371.1, forward strand.
ATTATATCAACAAAGTGATTGCCCTTGATGTTTTAGAGGAGAAAGAATAGCCTAGTTGTTTCTATTTTAGTCTTCTACTCATCTATTTTAGGAATTTTAAACTGGCAGAAGAATGAAATCCTTAGAGAATAAGTGTTTTGTAATAAATAAATTTATAATTGTAGGAGCAAAATAACCAAATTCTTTAATGACTGCAGCTGGCAGGAAACCAATTCCTAACTGGCTTAATAATCCGTAGGTTTGTTGTGGCAATGGTGTGTAAGGGTGGACAGGAGCATTTTTTTTTCAAATAATTTGCCTTATAAAAGTTCCATATACCTAAACCCCATGATTCAAAATTCACACTGTTTTACAATAGCTCTACTGAAAGAATTTGTGGAGCTCTCAAATTATAAATTGTCTTAACGTATTAAAAATTTATGCAGTAATATAAATACACTGGTCTAGGAAACAGTTGTATTCTGTGCATTAAAAAATAACAAAAACAAACAAACAAACAAAAACAACTCTCAGTATCACCTGCCCATCATCTATATCAGAATCGTCTGGTACAAACCCCAGGCTTCTCAACCAACTGCAGGAATGGGGCTCAGAACTCTGATGTGCAGTGAATTTTGAGAATCACTTTGAGTTGCAATTTCCTTATCTGTTAAATCATTCTCATGATTAACGTTTTATGGCCTGTATATTTTGTATGATACTCTAAACACTTTTCCGGACTTCCTGCACATATCTAGCAAAAAATGTAATTGATTTTGTACAAATGGAACTTCAACAAGCAGGACAATAAAAAATCAAGTAGGATAGAAACCCAAGATTCTAGATGATGGAAAATTTGGAAGTTCTATTGAATGGTAGAGCATTAAGAACTTCATTTAGCCTTTTACCAAGATATTAACTATTGTTCTTCTCTAAAGGTGTAAAATTCAAAAACTAATTCAATTAAAATTATCCTCTCCACATTCAGGAGTTCCAGAATCACTTGTTCAAATGTATGTCCATGATTCCCATTTCTGACCAACAGGAATTAGCATCAGACCTCTTTTTATTAGTTTTCAATGTGCGGACTCCACAACCTTCACTGCTGATAATTATAATACTGTCTGTGGACGTGGCAACAAAGCACACTGTTCTTGCTGACATATGATGTGTTTCACTTGAGCTTTCTTCTCTGACTCTTGAGAAGAAAGCATTTAATTAATTGCAGACAAGGATAATCAACAGCATTTTTCATCAGTGACGTTGCACTGATAAACCATTCTACCACTTAGAACAGTTATTACTCTGAAGAATTGGTTATAAGACACAGAGGGCTAAACCATTTGAGTTCAGTCCTTTATTTATCAAAAATTTAATTACTCATGACACATTTTCTATTTAAGGAAAGAAATATAATAATCTGAAATTTCTTAAAATATAATCAAAAGTCATTTGTGCTGCTTCTCTGACATCCAGAAATATCTACACAATAAGGGAACACATGATATCATGAATTAAAGGTCACTTGAATAAGCCATTAATTATAGATTTTTGAAAACAATCTCTACATGTAGACATGATATGGTAACATAAAATATGGAAGACAGTTATGTGACTTAATTGTCAAAGAAAGGAAAACATCAAGGATTTCCTACGCCGTTTGGTTCTTAAAATGTCTTTCACAAAAACATTAAGTACTCAGTCCAGCGCACACTTATTTCCTAGGCTTGAAGCAAGACATTGAATATGTAAAATAAATGTTTACCTTTCTACAGATTCCAATGGAGGGGGAGAGGATGATTTGTAAACAAATATACTAAATGTAATATGCAGATAGCTAAATGTTGTATGAAGTGATATAAGGATAATCAAGAAAGAAGCAACTGGTTGGTGGGTAAGACTGTGTCAAGCAGGCAACAAGTAAGGCCATCCATGTCTGTATCGAGGGACGTATCAAACAAGTACATCTATCAAGTGACGTATCATCAAGTCCGTATCAAGCAACTCAACTGATGATGAGCAACTCAACTGATGATGAAACCCTACTGAAGCTCTGACAACATTTCCTCACAATATTTCACCCCTACTCCCAACCCCCTCATCACAAGTGCAGTATTACTCAAATTTTGGTCTTGTCTTTGATTCTGTGGATGGATAAAAACTTACATTTATTATCAATTTTTATCAATTTACTATTAGCGTTGTTTGAAACTTGCAATTTTTCATGTTCCTTTTCTTTTTAAGTAACAAATTAACATTAGTATTTGATAATGATGTTTGTTTCCTTTTGTATTTGCAGATTGTCTTGTTAGTCTCACAGTGCGTATTGCATGTTTTCAAGCAAGAATATTTTGGGACTGTTATTTTTTGACAATTAGACTTTAAAAGGCATATGGTTTATGGCTCAACTATGTGTTTATTCACTCAGTTTATTCAACAGATATACACTGAATGTCTGTTCTTTGCCAAATACCGTTCTTGGCATATGGAATAGAGAGTTACATGTGACATTTTAAGGTCCTTAACTTTGTGCAAATTACACAATAGTACTAGTAGGAAGGAAAAAGACAACAAACAAGAAAATATATAAATAACTAAAATCATTTTAAAAATAATAAAAGATAAGAGTGAAATAAAAATGAGTTCTGGGAGACTATATTACTGTTTTTTCAGTGAAGGTGAAATGGCAAAGGAAAAATTTAATTTGAGACCTACCATATGGAGATCTGAGGCAGGAGGTTATATCTAAAAAGAGGAAAAGAGCCAGCTTTACTTTTTGGAGAAATATAAAGATAGCTAGGATGGCTAGAGCCTGACAAATAAGTGAGAAAATTATGAGGTGAAATTAGAATCTGGGAAGAAGCCAGATCACACTGGGCTTATGGTCCACGGTAATGAGCATGGATTTTATAATAAATTCAATGAATAATGTGTCATTTCTTTAATACCAAAGCCGATATAAACTTAACTCCTAAAGAATTTGTTAAATTCAGTGGCAATTTATTTGTCATGTGTTTTTTATCAATCTGTATTACTAAAAAACTGGGCTTATTAAGTAAATATTTATTGCACATTATCAAAGCAAATATAATAAAATAATTATTATTTTATAAGACTATAATACATTATCATGTGTTTAAGTTGATGTTGTATAACTTGTTATTGAAGTAAAGAGCAAATAGTATATTATAAATTTTTAGTAAGTGAAAATTTATCTTAATATCATTACTTTCATTATATATCATTTTTATGCTAATATATAATGTGTTTAGTACAAATGGAATTCTTTTTAGAACTTTTTCATAATTTTCTTTATATCCAATTCTTCATTATCAGTGTGCTATTGGCCTCTGAGAACAGGGAATTGTGGGTTGAATGTGCAGCATAATCACTGAACCACAAAAACGCTCTCAAGGTAAGTTCCCAACAGCCAGAAAAACATACAGCATCCTATTTTTGTTCTGTATATCAAGTAGGCCAAAGAATACAACTGTAGACTCAACAGAGACACAACATATTCTATCTAGACAAAATTTTACAGGTCACTTCTGTAAAAGGGAATCTGATACAAGAATCAGACATGTATGTCTAAAGGCAATATTTCACACATATATTTATGAACTGGGCAAGTTACACAGCCAAAGATACTTATTGACAACTGGAAGAGTATAATTAAATTTCACACTCTTCCTTCCTGTAATCTTCCATATATTTTCTTTAATCTGAGTTTTTGTTTATTTTACTTACGAATGGTAAACAAACTTTGTGTTCTATTACGTCGATAGCCTAGTCCAAAACATCCATATGTCGGACCATCAGAACATTATCTGGGAAATTAAAGATTGTGACAGGGTTTCTTTCACACTGGAGAAAAAGAAATGACTACATAAATATCACAGCAAGGGCAGAACTTCTTAAAAAGAACCAGATGGAGCCATAGGATGCTATGGATATAATTTCAGGGACTACAGAACCATCCAACCTGTCAGAAAAGCATGCATCTCACTCTTGATTTAATCAATCAGATATTTTATATAGTTTAATCCTTCTACATTGATTTAATACAAAGAAAATGTTGTTAAGTTAGTAAAATGCTTGAAAACCAGTGAATAATGAATTGATTAATAAAGAGAACATGAAAGAAAAATCAATTGGGGGATATCAAATAAACATGGGGGTTCCCGGAAGGGAGCTAAACCAGTTAGACAATAAAACAATGCTGTTGAAGTGGAATTAAACTGAGATATTGTGATGAGCCGCTGCATTCATGTTTGGTGGTATAGGTTGAGGTAAGATTTCTTAGTTGCTTCAGGTTATTATATTATCTTCTCAGTGTCCTGTGGTGCCCTCGTCACTGGTGAACTTTCTCTTTTTCCATGCCAAATAACAGTGTGATCTCTTTACATTTGATGGAGTACCTGTTCCTAAATACCAGTGGATACTATACCCTGTCTAATATCTATAAATATTTTTTTAAATCAATTGAGTATGGTTTATGTATTTCTTATTTGTAATAATATGTCATTGCTATGAATGTGCTTCTGCTTGTGATTGCAAAGTCCAGTGGGGAAATGTCTGAAGAAATCAAGCCCTTGACACATGATCTGCATGAGTTATCTGTCCATAAAGGATGTCTGTTTTGAGGAAATTTTGTTATTGTTCCAGATGGCAGTACTGTCATCTTGGCCACACCACATGTAGCACATTCAGGAATTATTCACTGTGTCTGGTGGCCTGGAAATGATTCTGCTATTGAAAAGACTGTAACAAAGTGTCAGCATATGCCAAGCTATTCAGCACTGTCCTCCAAAAGAACTTATTTTCCCATGGGAAGTTACCAAGAAGTTTTGGTCAACAACACAAATTTCTTTTACCAGACTTTTAAAAAAATATCTTAAATGTGTTGTTCTTTTGCTTGGCTCAGAGTCAAACTAGGTTTATGTCAAAAGGCAGTTATGACTGTTACTGTAAAATACTGGTAGTCTGATATTTTATTTTTGAATTTAAATAATTTGTGAATAGAAATGTGAAACAACTGGTCAACATTATTTGTCTTATTAATGGCTAAGATCTCAGAAACAAGTATATACTAGCCTTATACTAACCATCTTATATATGTTCTCTTATCATTTGAACTGACAGACTGAGACTTTACTAATAAGCTTATGGAGCTGAGAGAAGAGGAATCCTTTCTACTACAATGAAGGTCAAAGATCTTTGTTACATTATGTCCAGAGTGTAATGATTTCAGAGTATCCTAGCTATGCTGACTGACTTCAAAAGTCTTCCTTCCATGCTGACCTAACTATAGCAAATCCATTAGAAACATCCACTCTAAAGTCCTTTAACATTGAATTTCCACCTACACTGCTCAACACATCATCAAAGCCATCAAATGAAGACATGTTTTTCCTAGCAAAGTTACAATGGTGAAAGTGAAAATATCCACTATATACTCCATATAAAGATAGGCTCTCAACCAAGTGCCCACTCTATTGGTTAAAAGCTAATGTGGAATTCAGAATAAAGGCTAAAGAGTGAGGTTTAGGAGAGAAGGCTGTTGTGATTTAATCTTGGTTGGCACAATTTCTGTTATCACTTATTGAGGTCTAGTTTGGTCATTCTAAGTGCCTTAATTGATAAACTGGAGGAGAAGGACAGGGATTTTCACAGGCTGCTGGATTAGGCTGATGTGTGAAAAGTGATTATTCTTAAAATTCATAGGGACTGTAGTAGAATATAGTTGAATGTAGAGAGAAGGCTCAAAAGGGACAGTGCAAGAACATTCTTGAAAGAGTGAAGTTTAAAAGACAATGATCTCAGCATGAGTAAATGATGAGGGTGGAGGAAAAATGTAGAAATGCACATGTTGGCAGAAAATAAAGGTCCACATGAAGAGATAAATGAAATTTCAGCTATTTTTCATAAGACAGGAAAACTCTAAGATACTGAATAACACATATTTCCAAGAGAGTATCTAAGATTTACTATTTTAAGCAAAACCCTTAAAAAGTTACTTAGCATTAATCAGTTAATTTGATAGACAAAATGGGTAAGTATTGACAGAAGAGCCAGTAGAAGGTAATTACTGGTAAATAACGAATGGAGATTTTAAAAAAAAATTGTTGTGCACTTCTCAATCTGTCTCAAGTGGCAGGAGTCTGCAGCTGTCAATGATTTTTCTACCAAAGCAGCATTTAGGGCACTGAGTTTTCAGGATTTAAAAGAAAATGAATCAAGGATTTATTTACTTGAAGTTTCTATCTAAATAATTACATTTTAGGATACCTAAAATTACATCAGGACATTTAGCTTATAAAAAATGAACCCACAACAACCTGAATTTATGCTGATTAAGGTGTTTTCTAGGAGACAGTTTATCAAGCTGCAAAGTAGCAGAAACTGTCACTTTCCATCTGACAATGGAAATAGGAGAACATGCTTGGAGTTATAATTGGTGATGGCACAGGAAGCTCTGGGAAGCTCAAAATGCTTTACAAATAGTAATTCATGTCATACTGCTTTTACAGTGGATTTCTAGCACATCATAAGGAAGAACACAGGGAGATGCTGACTAATATGTTTCACGTCACAACACAACTATTAAAGGTCAAACACAAGGACCAGTGCACTTTGTGTAACTGATTATGTCCAAAAGAATTGTACAGAAGGATACTGATGTCATAAATTAGCATTTATGCTAATAAAAAATAGAATAATAATAGAATTTTTTATATGAAATTCTTGGTGTAAAAATTACCTCCGCCCCAACTTTTTGAGCACAGCTGTTACTAGAATACTTTTTTTAATCCTTAATTAATTTTCCCCATAGATGTCTTACATTTGTTAATTAATTTGCACAATACACTCCTGATTTTGGGGGGGGAACAAGGTATGAGGTAAATGTACTGTGTAATTAGAGTGGAGATTGCAGATTATAGTTTTGCTATGATTGAAATTATTGTAAAAAATGTTGGAAAACTTCTGCAATGCATTTTGAAAGATTTAAATGCTCAGGTTACCAATTGGGCAAAGAAAAATTGCACCCAAGCCCTGTAGGACAGTTCTCCCAGTCTATAAGTCATTCTTTTAGTATTTATTGAATACTTATTATGGACCAGGGATTAGTTTAACTCTAGAGACACAATAAGAAAAATATAAAAAGTACACATCTGGTAGGACCTTATATCCTAGTAGGAGTCAGACAGCACATAAGTAAATAAATATGCAAAAAACATCACTACAGAAAATGATGAGATGGGAAGCAAATAAAGAGCTTGATGACGCTGGAAGTAATTGGGGAGGCCATCTGCAATGTTGCAATAAGCTGGAAAGGTAACATTTGGCTTGATACATGAAGAATCAGAACAAGGATGAGAGTAGGCTGATTAGAAGCCTCTTATATAATATGATTTCTCTAGTGTTTGCTTTCATTTCCTCCTATAATACATTATTTGTTGAGCATATATTTTGTGTAGTTAGGGAAGGATTAAGTGCCAGGAATATTGTGAACATGGAGTTGTAATGAAGCCAGGAGATGCTTACAGTTTAAAAAGGAAGACAAAAACTTAAAGCAATGACAATAAAGATAGCCATTATTTAGATTAAGACCTTACTAGGTACTATGACAACTATGACTAACCTAAGCTAGTGGTCGGGGCACCTAGGTGGCTTAGTCAGTTAAGCGTCTGACTTTGGCTCAGGTCATGATCTCATGTCTCGTGGGTTGGAGCCTTGCATCGGGCTCTGTGATGACAGCTCAGAGCCTGGGGCCTGCTTTGGACTCCTCTCTCTGCCCTACCCCTGCCCTTACTCTGTCTATTTCTCTCTGTGTTTCAAAAATTAAAAAAAAAAAATTAAAAAAAATTTTTAACCAGTCTATTGATCAATGAGCACAAATGAGAAAAAATGTTAGAAAAAAAGGAAGACCGGTTTGGTAGATAGAATTCCAAAATGGCTCCCCAAGTTTCCTTCCTCCTAGTGCACATGACCTGCTTAATCAATCCACAGGACTGTGTACTTGGCAGATTTTACTCCTGTGCTTGGGTTAGGTTATATGACAAAACTGACTTAAAATGAATAAAAAGATTATCTGGATGGGCCTGATGCAATGATAAAAACCTTTAAAGAGCAGAGTGTTGTTTTTGCTTTTTGTTTGTTTATTTCCAGTTTGTCACAAAAGAAGTCTAGGATTCTGTGACACACTGTTGTTTGTTTCAAAATGGAAGGACCACGATTCAAGGAATGTGGATGGGCTCTATGAGCTGAGTGGCTTCCAGCAGACAGTGAGCAAGCAGTGACCCCAGTTCTATAACCACAAGGAACTGAATTTTCTCAATAACAAGAATGAACTTAGAAGTCTATAGAAGTTCTGCAGACAAGAACTCAGCCTGACTGACACTTCGATTTTGGCCTTTTGATACCCTGAACAGAGAACCCAGTTACTCTCTGTATGAGGTTGAAATACAGAACTATGAACTAATACATGGGTGTTGTTTTAAGCTGTTATATTTGTAACCAGAATTTGTTATCAGAAACAGAAAATGAATACAGTGGTGGATAGTAATGATAAACCCTGCTCAATTAAAATTGGGTAGGGTCTATTTTTCATAATCTAGGCTTTTTTTTTTTTGGCTTGAAATAGGAGTGATAAGTAAGAAAACATATATTTACTTAGACTTAAAATGCTCGCTACTCTCATAAATTAATTAACTCTACAGTAAACAATAATTTATTTCTTTAAATGCCTGCATTCCTCATCTACTCCTTGTTTGACACATTTTCCTAGACCAGTAGCTTTTTAAAGAAGTCACTGTAGAAATTAATCATGATGAGCACTGAGCAATGTATAGAATTGTTTAATCACTCGATTGTATACCTGAAACCAATATAACACTGTATGTTAACTATACTGGAATTAAAATTGAAAAATTAATAAAATGTAAAAATTAAATAAATATGAAGAGTAAAAAAATGAAGTCATGTACTTTGTACATGTACAATGAAGTCATTATACTTTGTACATTTTCTGATATATTGAACATAAGAAAAAATTTTATTCATGGTTATTGTTTTTCATTTGTTAAATATTTAATATTATCAACTAATTCCTAGGTACTATATAAGGCTAAAAGGAAATAGCAGTCAAAATAGGAAGAAATAGGGACAAAATGATGTCCCTACCCTCTTGGAAATTACATAATTATTGACAGATGAATGAATAACACATGGGTAAGTGAACTAATCAATTTCCACACATGTTCAAGTCTTTAATTGGAATTTTTAGAATTTATCAGTTCATCGACGAATTTGGGGAGAAAAGGTGAAAAATTGCTGATAGTTTATAGCTGATCTCCCAGATTTTGCCCACTCTCACTGTCTTTATAGGCAACATTTACTTTGAAATGCCATCAAATCTATCATTGCAACAGTAAAACTGCTTTATTTCTGGCTTCTAAGTACTTTCACAAATCATAATCTAAAACTTTAATCCAAGCTCTAAGTACAAAATAGGAAATAAAATTAAACCACATTTAAAATTCTATACATGGACCAATATCTTGGAAGAGCACTGTATTGTAGAAAATAAATTGATATTAACAAGGAGAAAATGGCCCTTAGCAAAATTGTTAGGTAGGCACAATGTCTATTTATTGTCTTTTTTCCTTCCATCCAACTCTACATCAGCTTTGAATGTAAATTTTAAGGTTGACTTCTGAGTTCTACTACTTGTTAACTCTCTACCCAGCCTGAAAATCAGGTCCAGTCTGTCCAAGTATATGGTCTCTGCTCTGGGGAGAGGCCACTGTCCCTCTCCCACATGTCTGGGCACCTGCCCTGGGCTGAGAACAGGCTGCTGCTGGGCCTCAGGAACCCTCACCTGATCCAGAGTCAGAGGCTTAATAACTGAACCAACCAGATGCCCCCAGATTGGAACTTTGGATTAATTCTTTAAAATAAGAGAATACAGGGATGCCTGGCTTACTCATTCAGTTGAGCTTCTGACCTTTGGTTTCATCTCAGGTCATGATCTCATGGCTCCTGGGGTTGAGCCCCACGTCTGGCTCCACACTGACAGTGCGTGGCCTGCTCGGAATTCTATCTCTTGCTCTCTCTCTGACCCTCCCCAACTTGTGTGTATGCCCCCCCCCCCCGCCGCCAACTCTCTCTCTCTCAAAATCACTAAACTTAAAAAAAAAAAAACAAAACAATAACAGAATACATATGAGAAGTTAATCATCTCTATACATAAACCTAACTCTGCACTCTACAAAATGTTGAAGAAAGCTTATCTTTATAGATGACTTCTCCAATTTATCTGGTAAGATGTTCATGAGATGAAAAATTTTGTTTCTTAATAATGATGTCCTTGAATTTAAAATTTAGTAGAAAAACCTTCAGTCCAATGGTATAGCATTATTTAAGTACATTAGCAGTATGATTGTTACTGAGACTCTTTATAACTATTATTTTTGAACTGATTCTTCCAGTAAAAAAAAAAAAGAGTATTCAGAAATGCAAGAGTAACACAGCTTTATTCATGTTTTTGTTCCTTTAATTCTTCCATAAGGTGCATTTATTATTAGTATGTATTGCTTCAAGCAAATAGATATTTACACTTCATGCTCTGAGCAAAGAATTTAACTTTGGACATATTGCTTATTAAAAATTGCAAGATCAAACCTAATGGTGAGAAGGGGGTCTGGGAAGGAAGGTAGGGAGCTGTGGAAAACAGTGGCCTTACATAAACCTGAAGATATAAGAACTCAGAAGTCAACAAGATGACAAGGATAGGAATGAAAATAAGATCCCAGAAAATACTGCATGTTAATATGTGATGAAAAAAGCAAGGAAGAAGGAAGAATCAAATATGTTGCTTAGTTCTGAGCCTGGATCTCTTTGAGGATCTAACTGCCATCAGAAGAAATCAGCAACATGGAATGGAGGTGGAGATTACCAAGGAAGGATCTGTGGAGGAAAATGTAACTTGGGGAAAGACTTCTACATCTTTCCAGTAATAGTTTTAAAGTATAATTTTTAGTTGAGGTTTTCCCTAGTGATATTTAAAGCTATGTGGTTTTTTTTTGAGTAAATGAGAAACAATGTGAGACAAGATTTGACCTTACAAAATGTATACTATCAGTATATAATGAGTAAAAATAATCATTTTACCTTTTCTGCATTTAAAGCAAAAAAAGCAATTAACTTTATGTAATTTCTTGCACTATATTCATCTCTAGGATTATAAAAATTTCCAATAAAAAATTCCTTCCAGTATAAAAAAAGGTGTATTCTGCTTGTGAAGATATCAACCAATTTTAAGTAAAAAAAAAAAAAAAAAGTCTTAAACTCTATAATAAAATCGTAACAATAAGAACAGTTATTTCTCAACTTCCATTAACTGGCCACTTTTCTTTGGTTTATATTCCCAAGGCCATTATGTTAATCTAAAGTTTAGATATTTGTAACATGGGTTTTGTTTTATTGTAGAAAAGAGAAGTACAATATTAATAATAGATTTTTGAACAGCTGGAATTAGTAAAACATGTCACATGCTGATTCATAAAACAACAAAGGGAACAACAGAAAACAATGAGAAGTTACTGAACCTATTAGTATAATGTATATACTCTTACAGGGCATATAAATACTTATAACTTTAGCAATAAAAATAATAAATTGGATAATCAATATTTTTATCTGATGTAGATAGCTATTCTAGAAGGCAAAGATAGGAGTCACATACTTCTTTCTCTCTCCTATACTGTGCTTTTAAAGAATAGTTTTATATGTAAAGAGACATACAGAGGAAGAAACTTATTTGACAAGTGGAACATGGTTCATTAAGTCAGTCATCTTTCACTACAATGAATAGGATATTCATTTGTCATTCTGTCACTAAGTAGCTATAAGACGTAGTTTCACAATGTTGGATTTGGGACATTAAAAAAAAATCTTAGAGTTAATTCTGTATGGTTAGAGTTTCAAAATGGCTACTTACAAAGAATAGCTTAAAAGTGGAAATAATGGACATGCCAAAACTTTTACTGAATGAACCTAGCTTGATGAGTATAATTCATGTTTGAAATTGTTATCTTTTAAGCCAGATGTAGCATACACCAAAATTTTTTTTTTGTTTTTTGTCAAAATGGGCAGTCCAAGCAAGTGCTAATCTGAAAACACAGTTTCTCCGGGTGCCTGGGTAGCTCAGTCGGTTAAGATCTCGCCATTCTCGAGTTCCAGTCCTGCGTTCAGCTCTGTGCTGACAGCTTGGAGCCTGGAGCCTGCTTCAGATTCTGTGCCTCCCTTTCTCTCTGCCCGTCCCCTGCTCATGCTCTGTCTCTCTCTCTCTCTCTCTCTCTCTCAAAGATAAATGAACATTAAAAAGACTGATAAAACTGAGTTTTTCTTAATGCAAAAGAGTTGGGGTAAAAAAAGACATTATTCCATAAACTTTCAATCCTTGGTCTTATTTTTTTTATTTACATAATTATTGATATTAATTTTGAAAGTATACTCTATTTAGGAAATACATTAAAGCCTATTTTCCTCCCATGTTCTTATTTGTAAATATGTGCTATTGTGTGATCAGTTTTACTTACTTGATAAAAAGGAATTTAATCTTAAAATACACACACGCGCGCACACACACACACACACACACACACACACACACACACTTATGTCCAGAAACTGACATGCTCTCAACATGTATCATTACATTAGCTGTTTTCACTAGGGTATGAGAATATCACTCCATGTTTCTCAGGTATAGGTAAACAAAATTCTTAATGGTTCTCTCAACAGGTATCTCTGCTTTTGCTCTAACAAGTCTTCCATTGGGCTAAATGCCCTGTGGGTAATGAGGAAATGCAGCATATTAATGTAATTATTTTGTTGTTATTTAAATGGTGTCAATTACTACCAGTTTTCTACCCTTAAATCTATTTTCTTGCATGTTTTGGTGTATGGCCACTCAAAGTCTACATCCTTGACATTCTGTTGATCTAGGTTTAACCATATAAATAATTTTCATGCCATATTATTTATTTCATGGCATTAGAATTTGGTGAGAAAAAAAATGCAAATAGACATGTTAGAAAGTAATAATATAAACAAATAAATGAAAACTAAATATTGTTTTAACAGAGTGAAAAGAGGGATTTAAACTTCTTATGGATTGGGAAAGGTATATGTAGAAGATAGAGGTAAATAATTTTCAAGAAAGGAAATAGCTCTTATTCATTTATCTACCTATTCAACAGGAATTTATCAAGCATTTATTGTTGTTAGTCAGAGTTTCTTGAAACTTGAGAAATAAAAGTTATGCTGCAATTGCTGACAGAAATGCAAGGTTTTGAAAAATATGAAAAAAAAATCTCACACAGTATTGAGGGTTCATCTAAGACTATAAAAAACATATATATTGTACAAAACTCTGTTGTGCAAATATTGCTAATATAGAATGTTAAATGATTGGAATAAAAATCATTGGAATGTGGAGTTCATTTTCAATGTTGACATAATGAGTTAAATGATTTTCTTTTCTTCTGACATTAATCCAGGAAAGTTTTGTATCAAGTCTAGACTTCTTCATTTACAGCTCCAGTGTTGTTGTGCCACAGACAGCAGCTGGAATCTGAGAGAAACATGATAAATGTATGTTCTGAATGGTATATAGAAGTATAATAATGTGGACCCTTTCAGCCTTGGGATGGGCAGACAGAGAGAAAGTTTGTTTCCTCTTCATGGCAAAGATAATCATATTCTATGTGATCTATGGTATAGAAAAGTACTACAAAGTACCATAGGGTTTTTGAGGGTAGTATACGGTGATTATGGGAGCCTGTTGCTATAAGTAGACTAGGCAGAACTGAACCCACCCAAGAACAGAAAGATGCTTTTCCAATACTGAGGAGAGCTGCATGGAGATGAACAGTAGTGGACACTTTGGCTGGAGACTAGAACTTGCACCAGTGGAAGCAGAAAGTAGTGGAGGAAAAGGACTTCTTGGTTTATGGGTAACAGGAGTGTGTGTGTGTGTGTGTGTGTGTGTGTGTGTGTGTGTGTGCGCGCACGCAAAAAAAAAGTGGTAGGAAAACACTAATGGTGTGACTTCGGGAAAAATCCCTAAGACCATATTTAGCACAATGAAAGAAGTTTAACACCCCAGAAAGGCCAACAGAGTTTGGACAAGACATATCTCAGCAACAGTCATGGTGAATTAAAAACTCCTCCATTCTCCAGGTACCATATAAAGCCCCACTGAGAATCTTACATACCTAGACAGAGGGAAAGAACCCGTAAAGTATTTATGAGATGGAATTTCCAACAACCTGTGGCCAGTAGAAGTAGAGCTAGATTTATCTTTATTTAATGAAAAACAGAATATTTCTTGTTCCCAAATGGTGTTATAAACCAAATTCATACTCTTGTTGATACAGACAAGTAATTTTGTTCAATGGGATATTTTTTTGTAGATAAATCTTTCTTATACTTTTCTATACTGTCTTAAGCACCATAAATACACACAGCACAAGTTCCCTTTTACATAAGATTCATTCATTATGAAATCAATGAATGAAATTTGCCTATTATTGTACCTGCACTAAATATTTTAATAGTATTTTTTATGCAACTTAAACATGTGAACAAATGCCTGGTTCTGGGGCGCCTGGGTGGTGCAGTCGGTTAAGCGTCCGACTTCAGCCAGGTCACCATCTTGCGGTCCGTGAGTTCGAGCCCCGGGTCAGGCTCTGGGCTGATGGCTCAGAGCCTGGAGCTTGTTTCCGATTCTGTGTCTCCCTCTCTCTGTGCCCCTCCCCCGTTCTTGCTCTGTCTCTGTCCCAAAAAAATAAACGATGAAAAAAAAAATTTCAAATGCCTGGTTCTTCCCCAACTACACAGATCTCATTGATCTAAATAATTATCACTCTTTATAAATCCTTACACAAAAAAGGACTCCATATCTTCAGGAATCGATTCCTTGCAAAAAATTTTAGGTGACCCCAGGAGCCTTTCTGAATTATTTTCCAAAGACAGTACTCATTTTGTGATCTATTCTTCTTTTGTAAATGACCATTACAAAGTCTGTGCATTTTTGCACACACTTCTCTGTAGGTAGGAACTTCAGGTCTCACCTTAATAGCTATTTATCTGGCAATTTTATGTGCTCCTGTGACCTATGAGAGAAAGCTTAAATTACGAACTTGGCCCTAGTTCTAGTTATTCTACTGATTCACTAGAAAGTTTGGACAAATGTTGTAAGTGCTATTCAACAAAACTTTTCTGTCATTGACTGAAATACAGATATATTAATGTTTGATGTGCACCTATTGCATATTAAATAATACCTAAAGAATTATCGCTTAATCATATTTTTAGATACTTAAATAATACCTGATTATATAGAAGGAAAACCTAATTAAACTGCAGACTATACATATAATTGTAAATAATTTTCTAACACTAAATAAGAAATATATAACTATGATGAAATATAAACTGAACCCTCTCACCAGTTTACCATGTATTTTTGGATGAATTGTATTTATCTTTATCTCATTCCTTCGATTTGTTTAATGGAAACATTTTCTTGGTGAAATAGTAGTGGATAGATTACTAGGTTATCTTTATTCCTGCAACCATCGAGAGACAAAACATCATACATTCTCAAAAGCAAGTGTTTTGAACTGCTGATTTTTCATGTAAACTATTCTAGCTGGTTTACTATATTTTAGGTCTTCCAGTAATCCACAAATATACCCTGCGTTTAACTATGACATCACATAAAAAGATCACAAAGTGTGATCTGATATCATTAAAGATATCTATTACTTCAGCAACAGAATTTTCTGCAAATTTAAAATATGTCAACAGAAATTAAAAACTAACTTGACTATTAAATTATCCAGTCATCTGCCTCTCCTCTCCCACCTTTTGACTTTCCTGTGCATAAGTGCACACATCAGTAGCGAATAAATATTTGCTACAGATATTCATCTGTAGATGAAATATTTGTAATGCCTTCGACAAAGCCACTGCATGAATTTTCAAAAGAAAATTTAGTCCCACAAGTCTCTGGAGCTCCAGAAATTAATAGCTCAAGGGGTATTTTGAACAAATACCATCAGTTGAAGGAAGTAATCTGCTCTTCAGTTATTGTGGGTCTCAATTCAACAGCTCCACATTTCAACCTTTTCAACTGGTAACTGTCACCTACCAGTGGTTTGCTATATTGTAATAAAATAATTGACCTGTTTGGATCACTTGAGAATTCAGATTTACTTTTTTAAAAATTTCCCAAAAGTAGCTAGTTCACTCAGAGGAACATACTGAAATACGTGGGTAGGAGATGAACAAGATATTGTAAGATACAATCTGCGTTTTTAAAATACTGATAATTAATGTCTAGAAGCTTGGAAGTTTATGTACAAACATTGCAAATAAAACCATATTTATATCACTGAATCTTGTCTGTGTTTACTACCAAAATTAGCTGTTAGTATTTATGAAAAATGTGCAACTATCACCAAAATGTAAATGTTACAAATATGAAGTTTTATAAGTAACAAAGTATCTGAAATAAAACATATTACTATATGAATATTATACAGATGTATAATCATTTTGGAATACAACATAGGTTAGTAAATTTTTTTTCAATATATATATAAACAGCACCAATGTATATTATATAGATTTACTCAAGTAATTTTGTAATGTGTCTATCTAAGAAAACACGTCAAATATATACAGATTGCTAGAAAAATAAATGATGTCTTAATACTCATAATAAAAAATAACCATGAATCAAGCAGAAAAGTATAAATTACTGTAAAATGTAAATACTGAATTATATACCTGTCTCAAAGTCTTGGATTTTCGCTACATAGAAAAGATCATCTTGCTTCTTTTTAGAAGCCAATCATATACAGTATAATAGTGTTAAGTAGGGTGGAGACTATAATGGCTTGGTAATATCAAAGAAAACAGAAGTCCTTCTTAGACTGAAATAAAAGTTGCTTATTAAACCATGGGAAAAGGTGGAGAATGGAGAATGGAGTTGAGCAGAAAGGCAAATGAGAATGATGTAAGTAGCTAGAAGCTGGAAACGTGGAGTATGCAGGAGGATATCAGAAACAAGAAAAGACAAAAAAAAAATAAATAATTGAAAGTACTTTTTTTTTTAACAGGAACTGCTTTTGCTATATTTTAGCCAAGCCAACCCTTTACTTGCTCTTGACAATTGCTTCCCCCCAACTCCCTCACCACATGGTCTCAAACTTCCTTTTTTTGAAATAGTGTGGTCCAGAAAGAATGCTGTTCCAACTGTTCTAACCTCCCAAGTCAGAGTGGACTCCACACCTGCCAGAAGAGGAACTAGTCTATGAAAATGTAAGTGTTAAGGAAAGATGTATCTGCCGATGTCTCCCATTTGACAGGTAGATTACAGTACTTAAGATATTGTCTAACTTGTCATCCCATCCTTGTGTCATCCCAACACAAAGTCAGAAACACTTGTTTTCCCCCTTCCTTGATTTCTATCAACAATTTTCAACTCAACGCTTGGCACAGGTGACGTGGAGGTGATAGAGGAGGTTATTATAACTCTCTCTACCTTGAGAAGTAAAATCTAGTGCATTAGTTTTTTGGGACTGCCATACCACACTGGGTGGCTTAACCAACAAAAATATATTGTCTCACAGTTCTGGTGGGCAGAAAACCAAGATCAAAATGTCAACATGTTTGGGTGTCTTCCAAAGCCACCTTCTAAATGCTTCCTCACATGGTCTTTATTCTGAGTTGGCATATTCTTTTTTTTTTTAATTTTTTTAACATTTATTTATTTTTGAGACAGAGAGAGAGAGAGAGAGCATGAACAGGGGAGGGTCAGAGGAAGAGGGAGACATAGAATCTGAAACAGGCTCCAGGCTCTGAGCTGTCAGCACAGAGCCTGACGCGGGGCTCGAACCCACAGACCGCGAGATCATGACCTGAGCCGAAGTCGGAAGCTTAACCAACTGAGCCACCCAGGCACCCCCTGAGTTGGCACATTCTTGATGTTTTTCTAGGTGTCCAAATTTTCTTATAAGGACCACTAGTCAGATTCCATTAAGGGCCTACCCTAACAGCATCATTTAAACTTAATTACCTCTTTAAAGCCTCTATTTATAAAGACAGTCACAGTCTGAGATACTGGGAGTTAAGACTTTAACATATAAATGAGGGGAGGCACAATTTAACTCAATACCTAGATGCCCTGATACCAGATGGTGTTAGGATGACTTTTTCCCCCCTTTCCCTGGTGCTTTTGGTTCTATTTTTGGTAGAGCCTAACTTCTACTCTATGTTTATATTTTATTGTAGTCCTTTCACTTGCTGTGCTTATACTCACTTTTTAAGGTATATACTAGTAGTTACTGTTATAAACACATGCCTTGACCTAAATCTAAACATGTCAATCCATCTGCTGATCAAAAACATGGTATGGTTAAATGGTGGCAGCCATTTTAATTGTAATCTACTATTACTTTATCATCATGAAAAACTGGTAGAAGTGGAAGCTACAGGAGACAACTGTTTAGTCAAATCTCAGTGAAGAGATTACATCGCCTCATAGAACAATAGAGAAAATACCTGCCTACTGGTTCCTCAGTTGCCTGTATACAATTCCTGTGACTCTGTTCTTTCCCTAAAGTAAAGCATTGGGGATTTTCTAGTAAATAACGACTAATTTCCTACAAGAGTAGAAGTGTGTGTACAATTAGTATTTTTATGATATAAATAATTAATGTTTTTATATATCTTAAATATATTAAAGGAAGCATTATAAATTGAAGGTATTTTTAAACAAATTGATTTAAGTGTATGAAACAATATTATCTCTAAAAAGTATACGTATTTCTGACACTAAATAAAAGTAAACTCATTATAATACTTAAACAATATTGAAAACATTGCAGTGCAAAAACTAAGTTTGGCAAAATCTAAAATTCCTAAAGATAATGATGGTTAAATTTATAGTAAAGCCATTCAGATTTCTTCAATGATTATAAAAACATATGTATGCAGAAATATATAGCTACACATGTATACATGTATATATGTGTATATAAATATGCACAAATCTATATTTGTGCATATTTATATAAAATATATACAATGTGCACATAAATATAAAAACATATTCATGCAGAAATATATAATTACACATGTATACATGAATGTATGCATATTATATACGCATATGTGTGTGTATGTGCGTGTGAGTATGCCTTTCACAACTGTGAAAATAATGGCAGTGACCAACAATTATTAACAATTATCACCAGGTACTGAACTATATTCTTTATATATATTAAATCTTTTAATATTTAAAACAGTATTATAAATTAAATCCCATTTTTCTTCCTATATCCATTTTGGGTTAATCATGAATAAAACAAATTAAATGATGATAATAATGGCTAATTTGATTTATCTGTTTATTATTTTAATAAGAAAATATATCAAAAAGATAAACATTATGAGAACTCCTAATCAAGAATCCATAATTACTCATTTCAAGCAATATTTATTCTATTTCTAACATATTGGGAATCTATAAAAATCAAACCTTTTTGTTCTATTCTTTTGTGGAACTCTACTACAAACTCAAATCAAATGATTCTGGTGTAATTCCAAATCCCAGTAGCACTCTTCATTAAATTAAATTCTTAAGTGGTAATGACACAGACCCACCACCCTGGTTACCCATTAATTACGCCCCAGGAATTTTTCCAGATGTGGACATATGACTCAACCCAAGCCATTCCAAGTCCTCTGATATGTATTTTCCAAAATGGCGTTGAAGAAGTAGTTGGACTTTACATAGTTTTACTATGCAATTCTAAATATGCTCATCCACTGTTTCCATTTCTCATGTCACACGGAGAAAGCCTGTCTCCAGCAGGAGCAAATAAGGTCCATACACATGTGGCATAGAAGCAATAAATGAGGTAAGACAGAGAAGAAGGGATGGAGAGAGAGCTATATAGAGGAAGCAAAGAAGGAAAGAGTAGCAGGACAATGAAAGAGTAAGGGAAAGAAAAGGAGAGAACTGAAGGCCTGATTTGTATCTCTAGATTAAGTCAGGCCTAAAACCAGTTGTATGATGAAAAGTATTTAACAATAAGCTGACCTTAAAGAAAACAAAACAAACAAAAGTCTGACATGAAGACTTGTTTATTTCTGTAGTGTTAATACTTGCACCAAGTTTTATTTCAAGCTGTTTATATTACATCAAGGAATGCACAATTGAGAGGAAATGAAGATTAGTATATCACCATTTCCATCATTCACAAACAACACCAGGTGTACATTACCAAAAGAGGATAGATAATAGTAAAATCTAGTACAATAAGCAGAAAGCGATGAGATTTGGTTTATCAACTTGTCCTTTGACAACAGATATGAAGATAATAAAATCCTCCCTAAAAACATTTATTTGCCTTACATATACTTGAATGTACCAACACACATGAAACTAACAATGTCCAATAGGTAGAAATTACTAGATTGTTTTTTTTATAAATGAATGTGACATACCTTGGAGATACTGTGGGTTTAGTTCTAGGCAACAAGAATAAAAGAAATATCAAAATAAAGCAAATCATAAAATTTTTTGGCCTCCTAGTACATGTAAAAGTTATCTTTACACCATACTATAGTCTGTTTAAGTGTAGTCATAACATAATCTTTAAAATTTTACATACCTTAATTAAAAAATACTTTTTACTGTCGCTCACTCGGTTGAGTGTCTGGCTCTTGATCTTGGCTCAAGTCATGCTCTCACAGTTCATGGACTGAGCCCCGCTTCAGCCTTTGTGCTGACAGCATGGAGCCTGCTTGTTTTCTCTCTCTCTGCCCCTCTCCCACTCGTGTTCTCTCTCAGAATAAGTAAACTTAACAAAAATAACACTTTATTATAAAAATCGCTAACCATCATTTGAGCTATCAGTGAGTTGTAATCTTTTTGCTGGTAGAGGGTCTTTCCTTGATGTTGATGGCTTATGTCCGATCACGGTGGCAGCTGCTGTAGGTTGAGGTCGTGGCGGCAACTTCTTAAAATAAGACAATAACGAAGTTGGTCACATTGATTGACTCGTCCTAACACAAATGATTTCTCTATACAATGTAATACTGTTTGAAAGCATTTTATCCACTGTAGAACTTCTTTCAAAATTGGAGTAAATCCTCTCAAACCCTGCCACTACTTTATCAACTCAGTTTATTAATCTTCTAAATTCTTTGTTGTCATTTCAACAATCTTCACAGTATCTTCACCAGAAATGGATTCCATCTTAAGAGACCACTTTTTTTCTTTCTTTGCTCATCCATAAGAAGTAAATCTTCATCTGTTAAAGTTGTATCACGAGATTACAGCAGTTCAGTCACCTCTTCAGGCTCTACTTCTGACTCGAGTTCTCTTGCTATTTCTACCACACCTGTGGTTACTTCCCCCCTTCAAGTACTGAACTCCTCATGGATGCATGAGGGTTTGAATCACCTTCTCCCAAATTTTTGTTTATGTTGATATTTTGACCTCTTTCCATAAATCATGAATGTTCTTAATGGCATCTAGAATGTTGAATCCTTTCCAGAATGTTTTCAATGTATTTTGCCCAGACCATCAGAAGAATCATTACCTATGGCAGCTATAGCCTTATGAAGTACATTTCTTAAACAATAAGACTGGATAGTCAAATTATTCCTCGATCCACTGGCTACAGAATGTATGTTATGTTAGTAGTCAATAACAATTACATTCATCTCACTGTACCTCTCCATCAGAGCTCTTGAGTGACCAGATGCATCGTCAATGATCAGGCATATTTTGAAAGGAATCTTTTTTTTTTTTCCTGAATAGTAGGTCTCAATAGTGGACTTAAAACTTTTATTATACCATGCTGTAAAGAGATGTGCTGTCATCCATCCAGACCTTGCCATTTCATATATACAGTACAGGCAAAGTAGGCTTAGCATAATTCCTAAGGGTCCTAGGATTTTCTGAATGGTAAATGAGCACTGGCTTCAACTTAAAGTCAATAGCTACATTAGCCCCTAACAAGAGAGTCAGTCTGTCTTCTGAAGCTTTAAAGCAAAGCACTGACTTCTCTCTAGTTATTAAAGTTTTAGATGGCATCTTCTCCCAATAGAAGGCTTTTTCCTCCTCACTGAAAATGTGTTGCCACCTTCATTAATGACCTTAGTTAGATCTTCTGGATAACTTACTGCAGCTTCTACATCATCACTTCTGATTCACCTTGCACTTTAATGTTATGGAGACAGCTTCTTTCTTTAAACCTCGTGGACCAAATTCTGCTAGTGTAAAACTTTTCTTCTGCAGCTTCCTCACTTCTTTTCTCCTTCACAGAATCAAAAAGACTTAGGGTCTTGCACTGGATTAGACTTTGCCTTAAGAGAATGTTGTGGCTGGTTTGATCTAAAACTTGTCCATATCACAATTAAGGCTGTTTCACTTGCTTATCATTCATGTGCTTACTGGAATAGTGCTTTTAATTTCCTTTCAGATCTTTTCCTCTGCATTTACAACTTGGCTAACTGGGAAAAGCAAGTGATATCTTGCCTATCTCACTTTCAACATTTCTTCCTCACTAACATTAATAATTTCTAGCTTTTGATATAAAATGAAGAGACATGTGACTCTTCCTTTCCCTTGAACACTTAGAGGCCAGTGTAGGGTTATGAACTGGCCTAATTTGAATATTGTTGTGTCTCAGCCAATAGGGAGGCCCAAGGAGAGGGAGGGAGATGGGGGAACAGCCAATTGGTAGAGCAGCCAATGGTACACACAACATGTACCATTAAGTTCACCATCTTACATGGGTGTGGTTCATGGTGCTGCAAAACAATTACAATAGTAAATCAAAGATCCCTGATCATAACAAATATAATTATAATAAAAAAATTTTGAAATATTGGGAGAATTACCAAAATGTGACACAGAGACACAAAGTGAGCACATGCTGTTGGGAAAATGGCACTGACAGACTCCATGCAGGGTTGCCACAAACCTTCAATTTATAAAAAATGCAATATCCACTAAGTGCAATAAAATTAAGTGCAGTAAAATGAGGTATACCTGTACTAGTACAGTTTAATTTAGAAAAAAAGATATTTGAAACGCAATTCTTTCATTTACCATTTGACTGCCCTTTTTCGTAAGATACAGAGAATTTTATTCTATCCCATTCCATAAAATAAACATTCCTTGGGTAATCACACTTCATGACAATGGGCTAAATATGGGATAGAACACATCCTACTATAAATTTCATATGAATAAACTTATCAGTATAGTCATGTTTAGAATAATATAGTTATATTAAAAACACAGAGATCTTAAGTAAAAGACATATCTTTATGTTATTGAAAACAAGCCATTTAATATTTTAAAGTAATGTGGTTTTATTTTTCAAAGGATTAGGAAGGAAAAGAAAAACAAAAGGACAATATTAGAGAGATAGGAAGATGTGACCCAACTCATGTAGAAGTTGTTGAAGTGTGGCATGGAGGTCTGACCAAGGACAAAACCATGGCAGATATTTGCCATTCTATGAGCATGAGTGAATGAAGGAGCCATGGAGAAATGCCAGGAGCAGAAGAGCTAGAGGCTGAAATTTTGCACTTTGACCTGGTTGTGTCTACCTCATGCTCAGCAAAAAATCAGGCAAAGTACCAAGGGAAGAGACAGCAACAGCATCATTAGAAAGGGAAAAGGTTATCTATTCAAGACCCTAACAAAACTAAAGTCTCAGCTGAGCCAAGTAGTAGGAGCATAATACATATATTTAGCAAAATATTTCATTCTTTAAACTGGTCATGGATTGACAGATGACAAAAAAAAAGATAGGGTAACAAAGAGAACAATTTAAAGGTGTTTTAATATTTTAAATAGTGAAAAAGAGATCATGGAGACTCTTTAGGATGGTTTCTGGGAAGTGGCATTGTGTACTAAAGAGGGCTATCACTGAGGACAAATTATCTGCTTGGGATTCAGGACTTATCACTGAGGACATAAGAAACTTTATATGACTCAGTTTCCTCATCTGTTAATAGGACTGGTAATAGTGCCTATATCTTGGGTTATTGTGATGATCGAATACATGTAAGACACGCAATAAACGTAGTTATCTTTATTTCAAGGAGATGCTGCAAGTGATATAACACAAATACAGAAGATCGTACAGACTACTCTAAATCATTATATGCAAACAATTTGGAAAACCTAGAAGAAATGGATAAATTTCTAAAAACATATATCCTACCAGGACTGAATCATGATGAGATAGAAAATCTGAACAGATTGTTACTAGTAATAAGATGGAATCAGTAACCAAAACCTCCTAACAGGCAAAGGTGAAGGATCAAACAACATTACTGATAAATTCTACCATACAATCAAATAATTAATACCAATCAATCTCAAACTCTTCCAAAAAATAGAAGGAAATTCATCCAAACTCATTTTATAAAGTCAGCAATACTCTGAAAACAACCATGGACAAGGATGCCATAAGAAAAGAAAAATTATAGGCCAATATCCCTGATTAACACAGATGCAAAAGTCTTCAACAGAATGTTAGCAACCCAAATTCAATACATTAAAAGGATCATATACCATGATCAAGTAGGATTTATTCCAAGCATGCAAATCAGTCAACATGATATAACACATTAACAAAATGAAGGATAAAAATCATATAATCATCTCCAAAGACGCAGAAAAAGAATTTGGCATAATTCAAAATCTATTTATGGTAAAAACTATCAACAGAGTGGATATAGAGGAAATGTGCCTCAACAAAATAAAGGCCATATATGACAAGCCCACTGCTAACATTATACTCAATGGTGAAAAGCTGAAAGCTTTCCCTCTAGGATCAGGAACAAGACAGGGATACCCACTCTTGCCACTTTAATTCAGCATAGTATTGGAATTCCTAGCCAGAGAAAGTAGGCAGAAAAAAATAAAGGCATCCAAATTAGAAAGGAACATTTAAATTGTCACTTTTTACAGATGACATGATTCTATACAGAGAAAACCCTAAAGACTAAATCAATAAACTGTTAGAACTAATAAACAAATTCAATAAAGTTGCAAGATATAAAATCAATATGCAAAAAATTATTGTTTCTAATAAACTCTTAGGAAGGGAATTTAAGAAAACAATTGCACTCATAATTATATTAAAAAGAATAAAATATCTAGGAATGAATCTAATCAAGGAAATGAAAGACCTGTATATTGAAAACCATAAGATATTAATGATAAAAATTAAAGAAGACAGAAACAAATGGAAAGACAGTCCATGCTCATGGATTAGAATATTTAATATTATTAAAATGTCTATATGACCCTGGGGCACCAGGGTGGCTCAGTCAGTTGAGCGTTTGACTTTGGCTCAGGTCATGATCTCACGGTCTGTGAGTCTGAGCCCTGCTTTGGGCTCTGTGCTGACAGCTCAGAGTCTGGAGCCTGCTTCAGATTCTGTGTCTCCCTCTCTCTCTCTCTGGTCCTCCCCCACTCATGCTCTGTCTCTCCCTCTCTCTCAAAGATAAATAAACACTAAATTTTTTTAAATGTCTATACTACCCAAAGCAATATACAGAATCAATGCAATCCCTATCAAAATTTCAATGTTGTTTTTCACAGAAATAGAACAAAGATTTATATGGAACCATAAAAGACCCCAAATAGCCAAAAGAATTTTGAGAAAGAAGAACAAAGTTGGAGACATAATAGTCTCTGATTCCAAACTATATTACAAAGTTATCATAATTAAAACAGCCTTAAGGCTGTGGTATGAGGTATGAGGTTATCATACCTCAAAACAGATATTGAGGTAAAGGCAGACACCTAGATGAGTGGAATAGAATGGAGACCTCAGAAATAAACCCACACATACATGCAGGATTAATTTAGGACTACAGAGCCAAGAATATATAATGGAGAGAGGACAGTCTCTTCAATAAATGGTGCTGGGAAAATTAGTCACATGCAAAAGAATGAAACTAGACCACTAGCATATACCATTCACAAAATTAACTAAAAATGGATTAAAAACTTGAATGTAAAACCTGAAATAATAAAAGTCCTTAAAGAAAACAGAGGTAGACATAGATCTTAGCAATGCTATTTTTGACTCTGATACCAAAAGGAAAAGCAACAAAAGCAAAAATAAACAAGTGGGACTATATATCAAAGAAGCTACTGCACAGCAAAGGAAACCATCAACAAAATTTTATAGTATATAGTGATATCCATGGCTTAATATATATTAAGCCCTAAAAAAGTGAAATCTTGCCATTTGCAAAACACAGATGAACCTCAAGGGCATTGTGCTAAGTAAAATAGGTCAGGTGGAGAACGATAGTACACTTGATCTCACTAGTATCTGGGACTGGGAAAAATGGGTGAACACTTTTAGTTTATATAAATTCTATTATTTAATTAAGAAATTAAATTAAAAATCAAATTAAAAAATTAAAGAAAAATAAGACATTCCTTAAATTCCTATGCACTGGAGCAAGGGAATGTAATCCAAATGTATATTGGAAGCCAAAAGATAAAGTAAATTTCTTGAAAAAATACCAAGAGACCTAGGATAATTGCCAAAGGTATCAGCTTTAAACAAACAAACAAACAAACAAACAAACACCTGTAATAACACAACTCCATTTCATTTGGATAGTTATTACCATGTATGGACTCAAGGCATGGATAAGGATTATAAAAATGAGGTAACGGGCAGAGGCAGGAAGGGGAGATGAGACAGGAAAGGGAGGTGGCAGGCAGAGAGGAGGGTAATATTTTACCCATTTTTGGTAGGTACTCTGTCTATATGTTCAAAAGTGGCAGAAAGAAAAAATAATAATTTCTGCCCTCATGTCATGTTTACAAAGAGAGTTTGTCTAGTTTCTAAAACAATGCCCCCAAAATAATAAACCTTTAATGAGTATTTGAATGATTGACCAACTTAAAACTTGATTTATGCTATATAAGAAAAATATTGCAAGGCTACTTCTTTTTCTCTGCATGACATGAGCAAAAAAAAATCAAAAGAATATTTTAAAAATTCAATGCATGACATTTTTATAAAACCAATTAAAGTACCTCTATCTAAAATAGTGGTTTTTAAAGTATGGTGTGAGGTCCCTGGCAGTCCTTAGGACCTTTTCAGGGAATCCCTGAGGTCAAAGTATTTTTATAATATTTTTAGAGATATTATTTTCCTTTTTCTTTGCACTGACACGTGCACTGATATTGCTAAAGCAAAGATGGGTAAAACTGTTCGTACTTAGTCCTAATTAAGGCAGTGTCACTGGAATGTACTAGTGGTCAATAGCCACATACTCACTTCTAATCAGTAAGTAGATAGACACAGACAGACAGACAAATATATAAAATCAGTTTGCTTAATAATCTCCTTGATAAAACAGTAAAAAGTTAAAATTTTACTGAATCTTAACTCTCTTTTTAATAGTCTATCTGATAAAATGAGAAGTACTTATAAAGTAGTTGTGTTATGTTTGCGATACAAGCTGAATTAGCCATGTGTTTTCATAAAATATCATTTTCATATAAAATAAATATGAAATATTTGTTTCATAAAATATCAATCCCACCAACCATTAGGATCATGAACTGAGCCAAAATCAAGTCAGATGCTTAACTGAGTGAGCCACCCAGGAACCCCAAACATCATCATTACTCAGAATAATGAATGACAGAAAAACTGGTAACTTGGACTTGAGTATCTGATAGATGTTTTCTCAAAAATGAATGAAATGAGTTTGTCTCAAAAATGAATGAAATGAGGGGTGCCTGGGTGGCTCAGTTGGTTAAGCATCTGACTTTGGCTTGGGTCATGATCTTATGGTTCATGAGTTCGAGCCCTGCATCAGGCTCTGTGTTGACAGTTCACAGCCTGGAGCCTGCTTCAGATTCTGTGTCTCTATCTCTGCCCCTCCCCCACTCACGCTATCTCCCTCCATCTTTCAAAAATGAATACACATTAAAAAAAATGAATGAAATGAGTTTGTCACTTTAATGAAAACAAATCATATTACTTGTTAACTCAAAATTGAAAATTTTTAAATCAGAATGAGAATTTTAAAACAACTTGTATGTGCCATAGTGCACTTGACAGGTTATCAAAACCTAATAGTTTTTGGATGATATCAGTGATGACATTGACTATAATGTTTTGATATTATATAATGAAATACGCAAAAATATGGAGACTTGCATAACTCAGTGAAACAATATTTTCAAACTAATCCATGCATTTTACAAAGTTATTCGTGGGTAAATATGCATTCAAAGAGCATCCTAGACCTATGGATTATCATTTAGCAGAGTAAAAAGCTTACTGACATGATTTCAAGATTCTACATTGCAACTACAACTTCTGTAGAAACTTCTACTTGTTGAGTTCTGTGTCGTATCAAAGAAAATCACCCACAATTATCTGAAATACTCCTTTCTTTTCCAACTGGATCTGTGTGAAGCTGGATTTCCCTCATATACTTTAACAGAAACAAAATACTGAAATACATTCAATGTAGGATCTTCTACTAAGATAAACATAAAATAGATTTGCACAACTTTAAAAAGTGCTTTCTCATGAAATTGTTTTTGTTTCAAAACATAATTTTCAGTAAAAATGTTATTTATATTAACATGCAATGTGTTTATTATTTAATACTATGGTTTTAAAATAAATTAACATTTTCTAAGTTCAAATTTCTGATCTAGCAGACACTAAAAGATATATAACTCATGCAGACAAAAATTCTATGGGGCCTTCACTAATTTATAAATGAAAACAGTACCTGATTCCCAAAAGTTTGAGAACCATTTCTCAAATCCGTGTACCTGCCAAATAAAAAGAACTAGTGACTAGATCTTGCTTCATTGATGGCTTGCTTCACGAGCCTTTTGGTTACCTGATTTCATACACGGCTGCTTGACTTGTTTCAATTCTTTCAGGTTCTGATTTCTTAACTATAGCCTCACCTTTCCTAACACATATGCCCTAAATGTCTCTTACTGCCCCTGATACTTGATGTCAGCTCCATGTAGTTTTTTGACTCCAGGCATTGGCGTCACTTTGCCCTTTGCCTGCAGATCACGTCTGCATCTAGATGGCTCCACTAACCCAGCACATAATACTTCTCGGCCCCTGTCTACGTTTGGGTTTGGTATCTATAAGATAGAGTATAATTTGATGCAGATTATTGAGTGGTAGTTATTACACTATCTTCTTACATTTTTGTAACATTTCTAAGTGATAGACTAATACAAATATTTAAACTCCCTTATTAAGCATCTGGAATCTCTTCATATACAACTAAGATATCAGATCAGCATCCAGCAAAACAAATATTATTGATTAATATGATGGTGTAGGGGCGGGTGCCTGGTTGGCTCAATCGGTTGAGGGTCTGACTTCAGCTCAGGTCATGATCTCATGGTTCATGGGTTCGAGCCCCACGTGGGGCTCTGTGCTGACAGCTCGGAGCCTGGAGCCTGCTTCGGATTCTGGGTCTCTGTCTCTCTCTGCCTCTTCCCTCCATAGCCCCCCACCATGCTCTCTTTCTCTCTCTCAAAAATAAGTAAACATTAAAAAAATTTTAATATTATGATGTAAATATGTATTTTGTAAAAAGCTATTTGCTGGGCATTTAGACTCCTGTATTCAACTATGAGTACCTCAGGTATGCCTCGTTCTTCTTTGCAATCACTATGCTTCAGATATTTTATGGTCACAAGTAACACAAGCCCTTTTAAGTAAAACAAATAATAACCAGGTTAGAACTTTGATACAGCAGGGCCAAACGCCTAAAACATGTTAGTAATGAAGAGACTCTGGGCTTCATCACTATAAGGTGTTTACAAGCATAACATTATGTAGCATTCTTAAAAACCCAACCATGGTATTTAAAAAGATGAACCCTAGGTTTTCCCTAAATGACTTTGTATAGTTGCAAGATTGCAATTTGGTGATAACTTCTCCAGAAGCATCTCACTAATGCCAGCTCAGGAGCTTCATTCATTTGACTGCAGCCCTGCCCATCTGTACTTTGACTTTTTCTTCATAGTCCTTAGTTTGCATAAAGCAAAGAAGATAAAAGGAAAATAAAATTAAAATGGCATTCCTATGCATTCCTTCAGGAGGGAAACTCTCAGCTGTCAGAACTGCTAAGGGAAAAATTTTAAGTTATATATATATATATATATATGTATATATATATATATATATATATATATACACACACATATATATATATGTGTCTGAGTACCATATTATGTAAGTGATAAGGTACAAAAATGAACTGTGAACTACAAATGTTTTCTCTTGGGCAATAACCTTTCTGGTTGCACTTGGCCTACACTGTCCTAGAGAAAATATCTTTGGCAAATCAGGCATCCAAATGCAGCTCATGTATAAAACTGCACCTGTTTATATGAGAAATGAATGCATTTGGAACATTATACTTTTTTGTAACTAAACTATGTTAATACTTAAGCGCTAATAAACTAATCCTCATCTAAATGTAGAGTAATAGTAATGAGCCCTTTGATCTGGAAATAAAACAATCTGGTAATATCAGATGCACCTTGAAAGATATCAAAAGCTCCTCAAATTGGCTCGTAACCCTTACTTCTGCACATATGATATTATGGCTGTGGAAAGATAACACAGGTCATCAGCTATCTCATTATTACTAAATAATATATGGTGCCTGCTAAGAAAAAAACTATATATTTGGAAGTATTTTAAAATGTGCAAATTTACATTTGAGAAAGAGGTAAGTACATTTCTGACAGGAAAATTTCAGTTGGTTTTAATTCAGCAAAGTTTACCTGACAGCTCCAATGGAAGCAGAATTTTGCAATTAACTTGTTCATTATGTGGGAAAAGCAGTTATTAAGTACAGCCTAGATTAATGTGGAAAAGGGTTGCTAGGAAGATTACAAGCTGACCATGTGTGAACCCAGATAAACCATTCACACTCCAACTGATTAGACAAGAGCAGATCTTGGGATCAGAATTCCTTGGCAAGCCAGTTGTTTTGGGGTTTCAGTGTTCATTTCCTGTTTGAATTGGTCATTAAGACAGAATTTATGGCCCTATAGCACATACAAGTAACCCATTTAGGTCACTTCTTTATAGAAGCAGGGTACCAAGAGAAGCAAAAATATTAAATTCATTGTTCAAATATAGAAATGTTACAGTGGAGCAAGAGATTTTCAAACATTTCTTTGAATTATTTCTTTGATTTTTAACTGAAGAGATACCACTTGGGAAATGTTGGGGTTATTACTGAGGATGATGAGATTATACACAGTGCTGGGCTAGCTAAAATGTAACACGGAGATTTCTGGTGGGCTGCAGTTAAGTTTGGAGGGGGATGTGGGTCTCTCGGAATACCTGAGGCCTGCTTAACTGCCCAGACTCCAGAACACCCAGGGCCAGCCAGGGTATTTCTGCAATCCCTGGGGAACTCCTTTATCTATACATTGTATACAAAGTTTAGCAAAACAATAGGACACAAAGATCCTTGCTGTATATCTCTGATTTGAGTATTCTCCTGATTGTTCACCTTTAAGTCATGCACCCTTTGTTTCTGCATGCCTGAAATGTTACATGCCCTCTGTACACAACAAGCCAACTGAGATTTGTGGTTGGCCTGACACTGCAATAAATGAGAATACTAGTGAGGAGAGCGGGGTCTCCGTCTGTGAACACTGATCCCCATGCCTTCTCCTCTTTCTTAGCAAAGTGTGGAGTAATCTTTTTCGTGGGTGCCACAGGGTTTGCTGGCCATTCCCAGCAGGGAGGCTGCATATGGCTTTGGTATCAATTATTTTACTTTGTAGAATAAAAAAAGAAAAGGCATACACATCCAATTGCTCACTGAAGGCTTTTAGTATACACCACCTCTGAAGGAAAAATATTATACAATTCCAAATAGTATCTCTCAAAGTAATATTTTTGTTTCTGGTACTTTTTAAGAATTAATGTAAGTCATTGGCTTTCATAAAAACTGTTCCAACTGGAATCTGAGGATAATTGAGGACTTAGCCAATCCTTCTAATGTAGCACCAAAATGTGGTCCACCCGTATCACAATGCTATGGGGTACAAATGAGAAAGCCAAATTCCTGGAACTTAGACTTACTGTATCAACAAGACTTAGATCTCTGGAATGGCAGCTGGGAACCTGAATTTATCAAAGCCACCTAGATATTTAGATAGTAAGCATTTGAAATTATTTTTTTTCAAGAAATAATTTGTATCAATATAGAAGATCAGGAATTAAATATTTTCACAGGAGAAGACCTATACAACAAAAGCAATGATTTGTAAAAGATTATTGAGTCTAACAAGGATTAAAGTGAAATGAGAGACTGAGTGTCCTGATTTTAAATCATTTATTATTTCATTATATCTTACCCTATGCAGCATTTGTACAGCATTCCTCCAGATAGAGCTTCTCTGGATCTAATGCCAAAACTAACAGGGTCTAATAGTTACTGAATGTTAATAATCTATTTCTTCAATTCTACAGTTTTAGGCATACGGCCACCTAGAAAAAAAAGCTATTAATTCCAAATATTTTAAGCTCCCTACTATTGCAGCCTTGCAAAGATGTTGATGTGATTATGTCATTGCGGTATTCCTATTTCTAACATTTTCATTAATGTATTCCGGTTTGTAACATTTTCATTTCAGTCTCTCAAAAAGTGGCATAAACAAATTTCACTGCATTAAGAGAAATATTAAACTGTAACAGCGAATAGAAAAATGTAAATCACAGCTATCTAAGGATTTTTATAGAGTACAAATCTAATTCCCATTTATAAAGTGGATGCCAACGATTTATATATGAAATAATATATCCTTTTAAATTTTGTGCCTTTAATTCAGCTTCTCTTGCACATGCTCATAGCACTTTAATTCCATCACATTGCTCAAAGATGTATGTTTCCCTGGGACATTTTAAAACTGCCAAATCTCACTTAGGGCTTCAAATGCTAGGAGATTACTTTCTTGAGTCTCAGATTTAATGATAATCCTCTTAACAATTGGTTAAAAAAAAAGGATTTATTTTGTTTCGAAGTTGTGTTGTTTGTTGTGTGTGTATGTACCTTCCTATAATTGGTATTTTATCCTAAGAGACTTGAAACCTTTTAATCTTGTTTGAATAAAAAAGTCATTTCTAATTCTGCTTTATCTCCTTTCCTATGTTGTCTGCTGATACAGTAGGAGGAGAAAGATGAAGTTTTTTCTTCTTCTACAGCATCCAGGACTCGAAACACACATGATGAAATAAGAACCAAAATCTAAACGTGACAATGCCAAGTGGTGTTTACCAAATTTGTAAATCAGAGATACCTCATTAAAATGACTGAAAGCACAGAAGAGCCGCTCTTCAACCATGCATCACAAAATGCTAAAATTACACATGCTCACGGAAAGGCTCACAGTTTGGCTGCCACCACGTTCCCAGACACACCAACTGATTCGTAGGGTGCCAGCCAAGATACGCCACCAAGCCAAGGAGTATAAAAGGAAATGGAGACAAGATAAATGCTTTATTTCTGTGGTTGGTACTGGTAACTACAGAACTCACACCAAGCCTAGTCCAGGTGGCTTGAAGAAAACCTATAGCATTTTAGAAGGGTGGTGATGGAGGTGCTAGGAGTCTGAGTAGAGGAAAGGAGCCCAGAGAGAGAAAAATGAAGGACAGCTTCTTTCACAGGAGGACTTGCAGTCTCTAGGAGGTACTCCTTCTGCATTATAAAATACAGATAAGGAATAATGCTATTAATTTACCACCTGAAAACAGGCAATAACATTTTAATGTTTAAGGATCAAGTTTTATGTCTACTAGAAGATGGGCTTCAATGCCATTTCCTCCATGTTCGAATATCAGCTTTAGAGATATTTTTTTTAGAAAGTTACGTATGATTCGCAAAAATGAACATGGGAAGTTTGCTCAGTCTTTTTATTTCAAATTATAGCACACACTGAGAAAAATTTTCAATTTTCTATTTACTATTCATTTAAATTTCATAGCAAATTTCAATTTACTATTCATTAGTCAAATGAATTGTTAACATTTGTCTTGATGTGTACTCATGTTTAGGATTGTTTGATTTCCTAAAAGCTTGGAATACTATGTACAGTGTGGAGAACTTGCATCTGCATTGCAAAGACAGAATAAATTACCTCAAGTATAAACCATTGTCATAAAAAAGATGTTTCAGACTTGAGAAAACACACATTACTCCCATCTGGTAAATGGTAACTACTAAAATATTTATAAATATCACATTATAATTCACATGTCACACATGGTAGTGATATTCAATTTTCATGTATCCCAATTAAAAGCCATTATGTATTATATAATACACATTTGTGTATCTAACAGAAAAATAAATGATTTCCTTAATATCTCCACAGGGATTACTTATTCATCTTGCTGTGCAAATAATGTAAATATAATATCAAAGGAGGTAAAACACTACGGCTTACTAAAGTTTGTGTTTGTTTTCAATAACATGATAACTGCTTCATCTAGAAGCATCTAGCGTTTAGACTCATAATGGCTGATCTCAATTTTTCTTTTAAACATTCTCTCAGTCAAATGATTGGATACTATGTAGCACTTAGATACTTTCTGTAGGAATAATGGGTATGGTTAAGCAACATACATAAAAGAAGCCATTTCCCATCAACACTTTGAAAAAAGACTCTAATCCATTTATGTGACTCAAACATAAATCATACATTGTTTAACCACAACAACTTGACTGTAGTTAATTTATAGCGGAGAGTACATTTGAATGCAATTACATAGGTGATAAGAGTAACTAGATCCCAGTCCAAATGCAACAACTTTTTATAGAATGATGCATGTGAAGTCACAGTCATGATACATTAGTGTGCCAGAAACCTTCTTAAGTTACTTTCGGATTATAAAAGAACTGTTGAAATATTCTTTTGCCATTTCTAACTTCCACCCTCAAATTTAAATTTCTTTAAAAAAAATTTAATGTTTCTTTTATCTTTGAGAGACAGAGAGACAGAGTGCTAGCAGGGGAGGGGCAGAGAGAAAGGGAGACACAGAATCCGAACCAGGCTCCAGGCTCTGAGCTATCAGCACAGAGCCCAACCCGGGGCTCAAACTCATGAACTGCAAGATCCTGACCTGAGCCGAAGTTGGACGCTTAACCAATTGAGCCACTCAGGCACCCCATAATGTAAGTTTCTTCTTAAAATTTTGTACTTTTAGTGTTTCTTACATAAAAGGTCAGATAATAAATTTAAAATCTTACCTAATTTTTTTGAAGGCAGTATGTTTTCCACTGCAAAATTTCCTCAAGCAATCCTCCTTTGAAGATTTTCTTTTGAAAATGATTTCTTCTTCACTATTCATAATATTCCTCTTCTATTCCCCCATATATTGTACTACTACATCATATTTCCTTTACTGCAGGACTGTATTATGCCACTCTCTGCAGTATAACAAAAATTCAACCTTGTCATTTCAGTGTCTTTATATATGTGTCTATTTTAAATGAATCCTTTCTGTTACATATTCCTTAATCATGGTCACTAGGTTATAGGTCTTTCTCCTCAGCTTTCCAACATGCTCTAATATTGCCTATAACAACTCTTTTTCTTGATACTTCTGCTTCCTTAAACTTTTTTATTTTATTATTTTAAAAAAATTAAGTTTATTCATTTCTGATAGAGAGAGACAGAGTGTGAGCAAGGGAGGGGCAGAGAGAGAAGGGAGACACAAAAACCGAAGCAGGCTCCAGGCTCTGAACTGTCAGCACAGAGCCCAACGTGGGGCTCGAACTCACCAACCGTGAGACCATGACCTGAGCTGAAGTCAGATGCTTAACTGACTGAGCCACCCAGGTGCCCCTTAAACTTTCTTAAAATAGAAATGGACATAAAAAGTTCTTAGTGAACTGTAAGGCATTATGGAAATACTTGTTTCTTTTGTTGTTATTGCTTATTCATTCAAATATGTATTGAGCTGCTAAGCAGTTACTATTTGACATACTACTTTTTTAAAATTTATTTTGAGAGACAGAGTGCACAGGGGGAGAGGAGCAGAGAGAGAGCGAGAGAGAGAGCGAGAGAGAGAAAGAGAGAGAGAGAGAGAGAGAGAGAGAGAGAGAGAGAGAGAGAATCACAAGCAGGTTCTGCACTGCCAGCTCAGAGCCCAATGTGGGGCTTGAACTCACCAACCCATGAGATCATGACCTGAGCCGAACTTCAGAGTCAGATGCATAACCAACTGAGCCATCCAGGTGCCCCTCACTTAAATCCTAGTCGTCCTTAAAGTATGGTGTGAGAACCCAGAGTGTTCCTTACACACATTCAAGGTGTCACAGGAGATGAAAACTATTTACATAATAACACTAAGAGTTTATTTGCCTTTCTCATTTTCTCATAAATATACAATGGTTTTCCAAAAGCTACATGACACTTAGCTCTGATGGCTAATGGAAAGTGTGCTTGTGTATTTCACAATCTTAAAATTTTGTAAGCTTTAATTTCTTTTTTTTAAGTGTTTATTTATTTATTTTGAGAGAGAGAGCAAGAGTGCAAGCAGGAGAGAGAGAGAGACAGCGACAGAGACAGAGACAGAGAGAGAAAAAATCCCAAGCAGGAAAGCTAGACACAGTATACTGGGATAGCTTTTACATCAGCAATATGTGAAAGACGATATGAAGTGGAAAGGGCAGAAACTACTCCACCTCATTTAAAGGAAGGATCTAAAAATACCAAAAAATACATCATAAAGAAATACCACCTATATTTTCCATTTGACAGTCATTTGGGGTTGAAGAATTCTCTTTTCTTTGCTACACGTAAATCAAGTCACAAGGTAATGCTTTGAAAACCTTTTGTATATATGTGCTTTAAACTAAAATAGGGTAATTAACTTATCTGTCAAACTTGATTTAATTCAGCTAAATTGTGTATTATTTTTAATTGTTAATGTTTTGTTTTTTTTTTTTTAATTTTGTTTTTCCATTTATTCATTTTTGAGAGACAGAGAGACAGAGCACAAGCGGGGGAGGGGCAGAGAGAGAGGGAGACACAGAATCCAAACCAGGCTCCGGGCTCTGAGCTATTAGCACAGAGCCTAACGCAGGGCTCGAAGCCACAAACTGCAAGATCATGACTTGAGCCAAAGTCAGACACTAAACTGAGTCACCCAGGCGCCCCAAATTGTTAATTTTTTTTTTAATCATGGCTCTTGAGGGGTGCCTGGGTGGCTCAGTGGGTTGAGCATCTGACTCAATTTTAGCTCAGGTCATGATCCTAGGGTTCTTGAATCAAGTCCCATGTCAAGCTCCACACTGAGCATGGAGCGTACTTAAGATTCTCTTTCTCTCTTTCTGCCTCTCTCCCCAGCTCTCGATATCCCTCCCTCTCCCCCCCCCCACCTCATTCTCTCTTTCAAAAAATTTGTTTAAATATTGTGGATCTTGAATAAAGTGGTTTAAGATCTTCACTTATCTAAGATATTTTTAAAGAAAGTAATATGTTAGTGCAATCAAAGTTCTATTATGTTCTCCAAATTTACTATCTATCTTATAGTCACAGATTCTAAAGGTGGAACGTATTTATTTACTCAAAAAGGATTAAAAACTTGAATATAAGAGCAGAAACCATAAAAATCCAAAAAGAAAACATAGATAAGCTCCCTCACATTGGCCTTAACAATATCTTTCTGGATCTGACTCCAGAAGCAATGACAAAAAAAGCAAAAATAAACAGGTGTCACTACAGCGAACTGCACAATGAAGGAAACCATCAACAAAATAATAAGCAACCTATGGAATGGGAAAAATATTTGCAAATCATGTATCTGATAAGGGGTTCATATACAAAACCTATAAACACTCATAAATCTCAACAACAACAAAAAACCAAACAATCTAATTAAAAATGGGCAGATCATCTGAGTAGATATTTCTTCCAAAAAAGACATACAGGTAACCAATAGGCACATGACATGATGTTCAACATCAAGAAAATACAAATTAAAACCACAATGAGATACTACCTGATACCTGTCAGAATGTCTATTATCATAAAGAAAAGGAAGAAAACATGTTAGGAAAGATATGGAGAAAAAGGAACTCATGTTCACTGTTGGTTGGTGCAGCCAGTATGGAAATCATTACTGAAGTTCTTCAAAAAATTAAAAAATAGAACTACCATACTCCAGCAATTCCACTTTTGGGCATTTATCTGAAGAAAATGAAACACTAATTCGAAAAGCTATATGTACTCTGTATGCTCACTGCAGCATTATTTACAAAACTAAGATATGGAAACAACTCAAATGTCCACTGATGAATGGAGAAGAAGCGGTGTATATATATATATGTATATATATATATATATATACATATATATATATACACACATATATATATCTGTGACATGTGTATATATACATTATATATATATGTGTGTGTGTGTATATATATATATATCTGTGTATATATACATATATATGTATATATATGTCAGTGTGTGTATACGCACACACACATACACACAGACAGTCCCCAACTTACAACAGCTTGATGTAACAATTTTTGAGTTAGCAAAATGATACTCATTCAGTAGAAAGCATACTTTGAATTTTTATCTTTATCAGGAATAGTGACTTGTGGCACAGCTCCTTGTCAGCCATGTGATAACGAGGATAAGCAAATGATACATTAAGCCATTCTGTATCCATATAACCATTTCATTATTCAATAAATTACATGAGATATTCAGCACTTCAGTATAAAATAAGCTTTATGTTACATATTTTTGCCCAACTATAGTATAATGTAAGTGTTCTGAATGCATTTAAGGTAGGTTAGGCTAACCTATGATGTTCAGTAGTTTATGCGTACTAAATGGATTTTCAACTAATGATGTTTTGTACTCAAATGGGTTCGTTGGGATGTAACTCTATCATAAGTCAAGCAAGATCTGCACAATGAAATAGTACTCAGCTATACAAAAACAATGAAATTTTGCCATTTGTGACAATGTGGATGGATCCTGGAAGTATTATGCTAAGTGAAAATTCAGAGAAAGACAAATAATGTGTGATTTCACTTATATCTGGAATCTAAGAAACAGAACAAATGAACAAACAAAACAAAATTCCTAGATACAGACAACAGATTGATGGCTGCCAGAGGGAAGGGAGCAAAATGGGTGAAGGAGATCAAGACGTACAAACTTCCAGTTATAAAATAAGTCAGTCATGGTGCTGCATAGTATGCATACATAGTAATGCACACTATGAGGACTATGGTCAATAAAATTTTATTAAAATTTGGAATTTTTATGAAAGAAAATATGAAAAGTTCTCATAAGGACAAATATGAATTTGTATGGTAACAGACAGTATAGACAATGCTATGATCATTTCACAATGTATACAAATAAATCATTATGGTGAACATCCGAAACTAAAATAATGTTGTATCTCACTTATACCTCAATACAAAGATGTACACTCAAGACCATTGTTTTCTTCCTTAGGATGTATATGTATGCATATATCTATGTATGCAAATTGTAGGAAAGGTACTGGAAAAAAACTTGCCATAGCATTTTATGCAATTATTCTCAAATTTTACTTGCTTCAGAAGCATGTGGGGTGGGGGAAGGGGCAAAGGTTCCCATCTGAAAATTTTTCTATGTCCCACGGTATCCCATGAAACCTGCCTTGTCAATAGAATCTCATGCAATCCCATGCGGAAGGCAGTGGGTAAAACTAATGTACAGTCATGTATGAGAAACAACATTATAAGCATTACTTGAAGAATGTCCTGAGTAAGCATTCCCTCTGTACTAAATTCATACGCAGCTCCAAGCCTATCTCTAGGCTTCTTCAGCTATCCCTGTTTATAATGCTTCCTACAGGCTTCTTTACCTTTGCCATGTATTTTTAGCTCATCTTACTTTATTTTCCCACTGTCTTTATTCTCTTATGTAGCCTCCAAAAATTATTAGTACATCCTTGGAAAGTTTAGATTATCTCTTAATGTCCAACCTTTGCTTTTATACTTTAAGATACTCTCTACCCTCAACCCTTTCTTCACTTGTAAAATTATATCCTTTAAGCCATCTCTTCTATACATATTTCCTTTTTTATTCTCAACTACTCTTCTTTTTCCTTAAAGAACATTGTACTTGTCATTAAGCACTGTCTTTTCATGTTAGTATATTATAATTATGTGATCCCTAGAGTTATCTTACCATTAAAACAAGATCTAAGAAGGGAGGATTGTTTAAGTCTTTGTTGTATTACAGAGTTTCTGGTACTCTGTAGATTTTCAACCAATGAAGATTGAATGAAAAGAAGTGGTTTCACTGTATATCCCCAATGCAAAGTGACAAGGCAGTTTTATTTGATGCATTTCCAAGTGCTAGGTTGTATTATATCTCACGCCCAGAACACTCTGCACACATCCTTCCATGCCCTCTCAACGTTTTTCTTCCATCTCCATCACTAAGGTCACACAGACCTTAGTAGGAATTGCAGTCCTAATTAAGATAAAATGTGGTGTCCTGACAGCACACAAAAAAGGATTATCTGATGTATCTCTGGTCCATTTTTTAAAGCCCTCTGGGGGCGCCTGGGTGGCGCAGTCGGTTAAGCGTCCGACTTCAGCCAGGTCACCATCTCGCAGTCCATGAGTTCGAGCCTCGCGTCAGGCTCTGGGCTGATGGCTTGGAGCCTGGAGCCTGTTTCCGATTCTGTGTCTCCCTCTCTCTCTGCCTCTCCCCCGTTCATGCTCTGTCTCTCTCTTTCCCAAAAATAAATAAAAAACGTTGAAAAAAAAAAGCCCTCTGTATATCTAAAATGATATATTAGTTATTGGAAATCACCCTTCTGTCATGCAATCTAAGCTTGTAGAGGGTATAAACTGTGTCTGTTTTATTCATTATCATATCCCCAGTGATACAGTAGTTGGTTTGTAAAAGATGTCTATATACTGCCTAATTAAATGATTAATTTTACCCATTCCCTCATTTCTCCATCTCATAAAAGAACTAATCTTTATGCCAGAATGTGGAGATTACTCATACACAATACTCTATTTTTATAATGCCAAATGATAACAATATTTAAACCTAAATCAATATAAAACCAAGTGAAAATAGAAACATTTAAAATGGTTACAGTAAAAAAAAAGAAGCAGGCTTTAATATGTCTTTACCTGAGAAATTAAATAAAAATCCTCCCACAAAACAAAACAAAGCAAAACATTTGAAACATAAAACCTAAACAAGACCCTTATATAACCTCCTATAGTCATGAATGCAATACTGA
The DNA here is from genome assembly GCF_018350175.1 of Felis catus. Lineage (NCBI taxonomy): Eukaryota > Metazoa > Chordata > Mammalia > Carnivora > Felidae > Felis > Felis catus. The sequence goes on from NC_058371.1 coordinate 128,082,543, forward strand.
TGACAGTCACTAGAATGACAATAATTTTGTACCTAGCACTAATATTTGTTCCTTTCATAGCAATATAAATACAAAATTATAGGAAAAATCCTTTAGGTTGATGTTAACAAAGGAAACATATTTTCTCAACCAACTTTCAGAGATCACTCTACCGTAACTGACATTTTCAAATCAATGCTGCAAAAAATAGATCTTTGGCCCCGACTATTTTGACATGAATCTATCTCTAAGTTCAACAGATATATCTGTAAAAACACTCTCTTAAAGCAGTTGGTTTTTCATTTCTTGATGGTTACTCCTGTAGAAGTTAAAGTGTGCTGGTTTTTGCTCAACAGTGATTATCACCTACCAGAAAATAACTGCAATAAGATTCTAGGAAGCAAAGTGCCCTAAAGAGCACATTACTGTAGCTGCCAACAGGTCAAGCGACAAGCTGGTGTCTAAAACTATTCCTTTTTTACATCCAAAAGTTTGAAAATAGACCATCTCTATCAGTACACTGTACTATATTTCTGCCTTCTATTCATCTATTATTCTAAGTTAAAATAAATAATGACAGCCTTTTAAAATTGGTTAACATTTTATTACTCATATACAGAAGTTTATGTCATGTTTTTAAAACTTGTATATGTTGTGAAGGGCATATATAATTCTTTTATCTAAACAAGAAAATTCTACAAAAATTTCTACAAAGATTTAAAGAAAGATGAGGAGTCAAAGGCAGTAATCTCCCAGGGCTCCAATATCACAAAGGGTAAATGTGCTAACTAATGATATTGCTACTATTATAAATAGATGAAGGAACAGATATTCATCCTTGAGAGCCCTTCCATGGGGTTGATAATTAAATCATGTGAATCAATACACGCCAGAGTCCTTTACAACCCTAACTTCGATGTTCTTTATCAAAATTTGGCTTGCATCAAGCATATTTATACTTATGAAACACTTACTAAATACTATCTTTAGGCTTTCTATGGGTATTTCCTAGTGTTCTGACAATACTAGCTTCATGAATGTTATTAAGCACCATGGAAGTAAAACACTTCTAGAATCAATACATTTGGAGAAGTCTAAACTGAAAATTAAAAAATATTAAATTGACTTGTCCTCTAGAATCCTTTTTTTCTCATTAGTGCTTTAAAAAAAATAAAGGACACAATATGAAGTATTTCTCAAATGGTTTTATTACAAACAGTTTACCCCTGGAATTATCTTGATATTCTAAATTTTGCCCTTGATTTATAAAGTTTTTTAATAAGCTTATTTATTTTGAGAGAGAGAGACAGAGAGAGACAGAGAAGAGACAGCATGTGCAGAGGAGGGACAAAGAGAAAGGGAGAAAGAGAGAATCCCAAGAAAGCTCCAAGCTGTCGCCACAGAGCGCCAAGTGGGGCTCAATTTCACAAACCATGAGATCATGACCTAGACCAAAATCAAGAGTTGGATGCATAGCTGACTGAGCCACCCAGGCACCCCCCCAATTTTGCCCTTAATTTAAACTGAATCCCTAAAAATTTGCATGGAAGCATAAAAGACCCCAAATAGCCAAATTAACCTTGAACAAGAAGAATAACATCAGAGATATCACAATTCCTGATTTCAAACCATATTGCAAAGCAATAGTACAACACTGGCATAAAAACAGACACATAGATTAATGGAACAAAACAGAGAAACCAGAAATAAACTGATGTTTGTATGATCAAGCAATTTTTGATAAAGGTGCAAAGAATACACAATGGGGAAAATACAGCCTTTTCAATAAATGGTGCTGGAAAAACTGGACAGCCATATACAAATTAATAAAACTATCTTACACCATACACAAAAACCAATTCAAAATGGATTAAA